>NC_142685.1:72141439-72444469 GCF_056320005.1 Nelumbo lutea | reverse complement strand
CGATTGGAAAGGGGAAAGGAGAGAAAGTTGAGGAAGCAAGAAAGGGGATTTAAAGAAAGGAGAGTCAAGTTGATGTGGATTGCTTTGCTTATATATAGTATAGATCCCATGTATGTCAATTTTTGTAATGAATAGATCAATTCTATTTAATCATATAAAACTAACCTAGATATATATCATACAAAAACATTGACAAACACACAATATTATAAATGTAGGCTATGTTTATGCGTTTTATTTTCTAAATGTCTATCTATTCTTACTACAAAAGTATGAATCCAGTAACATTTTTTGGCTTTTATCATTTTTCTGATTTTTTTTACCTAGAATACCACTGATTTGTTTTTCTATTCATAATGATGCTTTCTACCATTCACATAAAAATAATTTAAGAGCAGCACTATATTTATCTTTAAACGATTATTATCATCCATGCATTAGTCCAACTCTATAAGGGTCAGCTACATAAATCATCTTTCACCAATTTGTTATATTTAAAGCATTATATTGTTCCTTGAATATATTTTATAACCAGACCCTTTTATGATGACTAAAAGCCTTGCATAAACATGATACCTTTGTCTTAAATTAATTTAAAACTTTGACTGATTTTCTTTTCTTTTCCCCCTCAACTTTTGTGCTTAATTCTCTCTTGTTTTACACAGCTTTAGATAACCCTTAACAAACCAGAAATCTTCTAGGTGGCATATTCTGATTTTAGGGAGGGGTCTTCTAGATAAAACTTCAGACAAAGCTTAAGCCATTAAGTGAGGTCTTTGAATAGGATTTTGTTTTCTAGCATGCACCCTCATGTGAAAGCCCATTGGGCTTGAAGCATGGACAAACACAGGCCTACTCATACCTTGTTCTGAAATTTAATTAATTATAATATAATGGGAGTAATGAGGATCGAACACTAGACTATTTGGCCAAATAAGCTCTGATACCATCTCAAGGAACCATTAAACCTAAAATCTTAAATTGTTAAGTGAGGTCTTTTAATAGGTTTTTATTCTCTAATACTTTGACTATAATATGTACTACAAGCACAATAAAAGATGGTTACAGGTTAGTATGTACAATTACGTAAGCTGGGGAAAACAGCATTAGCTTCTCATATACAAAGCAAAAATGGGGCAGTAGATAGTGGTTTGGTGAAAATGTTGGTCGTCTAATCCTGTGACCGAATAAAACACACCTAAAGACTGTTGACTTGAACATGTTCTTGCACAAAATGGTAGTCCAACTCAATAATGCTTGCTGCGAGCATGAAAAATAGGGTTCGATGTCAGAAATGTTGCTCCCAAATTATCACACCAAAGAGTGGGAGCATTGCATCTACATGAGTTCAGTTCAAGGTTCAAAATATTGATACGTTTGATATGCTGGTAGGGGCATATCAGGCATTTCGATACTTATTTTTTTACTTTTTTTTTTGTTTTTTTTTTCAAAACTCGTTCAGGGGAGCCGGTCTAGGACCCCTCCATCCCCTAAACCGGTCAGACCCCCGATACACCCACTGTAGGGGCGTATCAGAAGGGTCCTAGAATGATACGTATCGGCCAATACGGGCCGATACGTAACGATACTTTGAACCTTGGTTCAGTTGTTGCAATCATGAGAGAGCGCTATACGTAACAATACGTATCGGCCGCCGGGGATAAAATTTGTTCTCCATCCCTGATCCCCAACAGGGATGGGTTCCCCACAGGGACTCAAATCCTCAATTTTTTTTAAATAACAGTATTTATTTGAAAAATAATACTTAAAATAAATAAAAATTTTAAATTATAAATATTTTTTATGTATATTTTGATATATAGTATAAATAATATAATAATATATATTTAACATATAATATAAATAATATAATAATATATATACATAATCGGGGTTGGGGTGGGGTGGGGTGGGGACCTCAATCCCTATTGTTGACCCCATTGGGTCAGGGAAGTCGGGTCCCCATCGGGGATGGGGAAAATTGCCATCCCTACGAGTATGTCTTTGAACTTTGAACCCTTTTGCAATTTCTAGTAATCCAGTGAATGACTATTCTTCACCAATCACCAACCTTCCTTTCAAGCTCGAGTAAGAGTTTTCCATTCCCTATTTGTGCAAGGACCCAAATCGCGGACAAGAAAATCCCTTGTAAGTCACAAAATTGTTGAAGAAAATCCCTTATATACGTTTGGGCACTCAAATCGTTGAAAAATTCAAACAATTTTTGATAAGGTGATGAAGAACAAAATTCTACTAGGTTGATTGTTTGAGGACAAAACGGAAAAAAAAAAGAAGAGAAAGAGAGGGTACCTTACTCACATCCCCTGAACTTTCTGACACAGTTGCAAGTAAACTGGTTCTGTTAGAATCTTCGAACAAGACACAAAAATGTCTAAAATATCCATGCAATTACTATTGAGGTTGGTTTCTACAAGAAAAAAATGGACCTTTATATATAATAAAAAATAGAGAATTTAAAGTTGCATCTTTACATTTGAATGATTGATATGAAGGGAAAATTTGAAAAACAAATCAATTTCAGAAAAGATATTGAAGGGTTTAGCTGGCGGTTCATATGAGGAGAAAATTTGAAAAATAAATATTTTGGTCAAAAGTAACTTCATGGGTGTTTTGGATATTTTTATGCCTCTTTTTTAGAGGATTCTAACAAAGGGGGTCTACTTTTACTATGTTAGAAAGTTTAGAGGAGGTTATTGCAATTACCAAACTTTAGGGGAGGTTTCAAAAATGTATCCAAATTCTTATAGAACTTCGTGCTAAGAAATTTCCCTCTAACTTTCTCTATTTTTTTTTCTTATTTTCTACCAAACGAAACACAACTTTCCTTGCATCATTTCAAGCATGGTTTTAAAAAATGAGTCGAAAACAGAACTGTTCTCGCCACTAGTTTTCGGGTTGATGGTTCAACCGTTTGGATCGTTGACTAATCCAACGATTTTTAAAATAAAAAATGGCCAAAAACCATTAAACGGGTCAACAGGTCAATGGTTCGACTGCCCGGGTCAATGGATCATTGACTAATCCAATGATTTTTAGCCAAAGACTAGCTTTGGGATAAAACGGAACCGGCTGCATAGATGGTTCCTGGGCCAAACAGTCCAACTGTCTGGATCAACGGCGGTTCAAAAACCATGGCTTCAAGTATAACATATATACTCAAAGTTTTTGTGTTTTCCTTTCTTTTCACAAGTTTGCTCTCATTTCACATTAACAATGAAGCTAATATCTTGGATTACAGTAGTTGAATTACAAATAGGGTTTTTTCCCGATCCCCTAAGAAGATATAAGTTTATTAACTACGTAAATTCCAAGAGGCAGCATGGCTACAATTAACCAATTCTAAGTTGGTTAATGGTGTTGGATTAAAGTGTCATTTTCTCGAAATTCAGGTATTGCAATGGCACATTTTAAAGCTTTGAGTACTAAAATGAGACTATCCCAAAGTACAAGGTCCTAATATGCAATTTACCCTAGTTTTTATTGAAAGAATGCGAGTTTATTATTGCAAAAAAAAAAAAAGATTATGGGAGTACTTGGACTCCAAAATCATGGACTTTGAAATGTTTGTTGCATGCATGTGGATCATGTATAGAAGCTTGAAGTAAAATAATGGCAATGGTATAACAAGGCCTCATTCTTTTACATTGTGGAAGAGGTTGGGGGGTTAGTTATGGGTGGATTCGAGCTAGGCCGAACCGTATTCGATCTCATCTTGCCAAGGTAACAAGGCTTGAGCTCGAGCTCGAGTCAAGTCAAAAGCTCGTAAATTCGAGCTTGGCAAGCCTTGAGAAAAAATATTTTATAATTAGTTATTATATATATATATTATTTTCTATAATAATAATAATAATATTATTATTATTATTATTATTATTATTATTATTATTATTATATGTATGTATGTATCTATTCGAGCCGAGCTTTATTAGGCTTGAGCTCGGTTCGATTAATAAACGAGCCTAAGGTATTAAATATCGACATGGGCCGATACGTGTCGGTGCTTTTTTTTATATATTTCACTTTTTTTTTTGAAATCGGTTCAGAGGGGCCAATTTAAGGCTCGGCTACCCTTTGAACCAATGGCTGACCCGATACAACCTTTGTAGGGGCATATCGGGAAGCCACCTGCACAATACGTATTGGCCGATATGAACCGATACGTATCAATACTTTGAACCTTCAACTAGCCTGTAAATTGGACTTGACTCAGTTCGAACAAACTGAGCTCGAATAGCTCGTAAAGAACTTGGCTCATGACCAACCCTAAGTTTGGTATTTTAGACCAATTCTATGGGCGAGTGTTACCCTTCTCCCGGATGGGTAAATTTCCCATGAAGGGGGAAAATCGGCCAAACTATTGTGAGATTAAAATGCCCCTTCCAAACTATTCTTTTGAAGAATTATCTCACTTATCATCCAACTAGCATTTTCTAATATAAGAACACGGATAAATATATTTTTCCGGCTAAAGCTTGTTCGAGTAAATACATTTACGGGAGAATATATATACCCAGCAAAAGAACAATATCTAATTTAAAGATTCCTTAAGCATCAATTTAGCAACTCTACATATCATCCAACTTTGGAGAGAAAGTGATTTAAGCATAGATGATCATGAAAGGGGAGAGGTCTTAAGCAAAGCTCTCACATATACAAAGTTGTGAAATCAACAAATTCAACACATAATTATCTTGGTGACTGTTCTGGAAACTAGAGAGAGCTGGAAGTAGACTTTTAGAAATTTAGGAATTTGGACAAAATTGTTTGAGAACTTTTCTACTGTAATAAAATTTTTACATTCATGTTTTTCATTGTTTTAATTTTGACATGAAATCCCAAATTTTTGGGTGAAATAAGTATCAAATTTTCATTCGACAAAGTTCCCTTAAAATCATGATGGAAACATTCAGAAGAGAATGACAGTGGCAAGATGCGTAGTAATAGGCTTATAGGCCCACCCACGGAGAGGAGAGGATGACACATCTCAAGAAATAATCTAAAAATTATGTATGTAAACAGTGCAATGCCATTAACTCCTCATAAGCTGAGCTCTAAACAATCAATCGAGGCCTGATAAGACTTATTTAGTTGGGTATCAATCATGTTATCATTTTGTCTGATGCGAACGAGATCCTGCAGAAACTCAAGGAAACCAGAATAGACACAAGGGGGAATGAACAGGCGCTGATTGAGCATGTCAAATTCAATTTCTTTTTTGTGAAAATTAAAATTATGTATGCAAACAGGAATGATGTAGGCCCAACTCACGATATAGTAAAAAGGGCCAATGTAAATAGATCTTACATTCTAACCACTAGACCCCTCCCCCCGAGACACAGCTCATACCTCAACATGAGGGGTCTTCTTTTGTATCCTTAGCTTTTTTTCTGTGCAATGGATCTTTTTGCTTACAAAAGAAAAAAAATGATAATATAAAAAGCTAGGTAATTAAGGCTCTGTTTGTTAAGCTTTATAAGAAGTAACCTAAAAAGCTTCGCAAGTAATGCTCTATTTGGTTAAGTATGTGATTTTGAATTTTGGGGTGTGAAAGAATTTAGCCAAAAAGATGTTTTGAGCATTTGGCAAGAGTTGCTTTTAATAAAAATACTATAGTCATAATCCAAAGCACTTCTAGCCCCAAAGCACGAGCCAAATTGGGGTTTTGTTCTTTTGGGCTTTAAAAGCACAAACCCAAAAGCCTGTCCAAACACAACCAAAGAAAATTTGAGAGAATCACCTATTGTCACTACCCTTTTGCTCTACCCACCCCACGCCAAACCTAGATATAGAACCTAAGCTCAAGCCCATAAATTTCCTGAACAACTCAGGGAGCTATCTCATCCTTTCAAGGTTTCTATGCTTCAAACATGGGACAAGTAGAAAGCTATGAGGACCCTAAAGCCCTCCACATGGACCTCCCGCCCTAAACCCTAGTTTTAAAAAAAGCAAAAGTAAATAAATGAATAAATAAATAGAACCTTTATATTCACTACAATCCAAAAAACATTCCCTTGGGGTTAGGGCCTTTGCTTTGAGCCTTTGACAGGAACTTTGCCTTAAAAAGAGAATCAAATTGATGCAACACACTACCTGAAGAAGGGGATCTTGTACCTACAAAGACACTACCTGGGTCAATTAATTCATGATGAACAATCCAATTTAGAGCTATAAATGTATGGGATCAATTTTAGATAAGGGTATTATCTGTCAAGTGGTTTATGAGGCTCAGTTTGTAAGGAGTACAAATGCAAATATGTAGAGTGTCAAACCTTGTATTTTACATTGCTCAATTTGGAAGGAATACAAATGCAAATATGTAGAGTGCAAAACCTTATATTTTATATTAGTTTGTATGTATTTGTACTGTACATATTTACATTTATACTTGTACTCTTTCCAAACTGAGCTTGATGAACAGTCTAATTTAGAGCGTCTCGCATCAATTTTAGATAAGGGTGTTATCCGTAACCAATCTGATGAGAATAAGATATATCTGAACTTGATCTGATATCCCTTAGATATGCAAAATAAAGTGTCATTTATTGAAACACCCTGTATAGCTTTATGGATTTACTAAAACTTACTTTATGGTTTGTGTTTTACTAAATTAACACCCTTATAATTTGCAACTGTTTATTTAATCAATCTTCCAATTAGATCACAGTGGAAAATGATAATTTTGATCCTAATGTCTATTTGAATAAATTAATCAAAGAAAATAAAAATGAAAAATACCAGCTTTACCCCTAATAAGACATCAACCATTATTCCATTTGGCTCTACTTGGTCAATTTTGTTTTCTGTATGAAGAAATCTTAGGGGTACTTCTAGAATAAACAATTATGGGCCAATGCCCTTGGATATTTTCCACTTATTTAGGTGATCATGTTACTATTTATAGATGACAAAACACACACATCTTAGTGAAAGGTCAATTTAGTATATAGATTGCAAACTATAGGGGTGTTTTAGTAAATTGATAACTATATATATATATGTAGGATAGGTTCAAGTAAATCTGTGAAACTATAGGGGTGTTCTAGTAAATGATCATAAAATGAAAATGAAGATTTGATTCAACCAAAATGTCAACAAATTTATATAAAATTGCCATAAACTTACAAAATTAATTATAAGATAATAATATATACTATAAAAGAAAAAGCTCCTGCTTGATTCGCAATCAGAATCAAAATCAAGTAGAATCGAAATGGTCTATTCTCATAGTATGTTTAATTCAAGTAGGAATCATAATCGGAATTAAAATAAGCTGAAATATGATTTCATTCCCAAGGAAGGGGACCCTCAAATGAGGGAATGCCATTCTAGCAGAAATGGGAATAGAATTCCAGTTCCACTCAACCAAACAGTTAGAATCGGAGTGGGTCATTCCAATTCCGATCCAGACCCCTATTCTGAGAACCAAACGGGTAAGTTTATCTAAATTCCAAATTCCACTTATTTCTACAGAATTTCAGAATTTTATTACTAAAAAAAATGAAACTTGATCCTAATGGGTGGATGTGTGTGTGTGTCACTTCTGTAGGTGTGTGTGTGTCAATCTGACTTAAATGAATTGCTTCCTTCCCTGTAGCTAAAGTGTTTGGATGTTCACTTCTGTATAAAAAATACCAAAGGATTCAGCTTATTAGGGACCAAAATAAAAGGAGAAAACACATCTTGGATCGAAATCCAATGTAATAGAATTTACATAAAGATGAAGCAGAAATAATATGTGATCCACTCAGCTCTTCAAGCGGACCCAAGTGTATATATCACATAAACCACAAAGGCCAACAGCACTACAAGAGCCGCAACCAAGTTGGCGATCATGTGTCTATGCTCCTCCACTCCCATAAGCGGCTGATGACGACCACTCTCAGCAGCAGCACCACCACCACCGCCACTACCAGTCACTTTTTCAGCTTTCGGTGCTCTTGCTTCATGGGCAACCTTCCTATTGTCAGATGATGGCCCAGAACCCCCTTCTTTCTCACTAGTCTTCCCATTCTCCTTCAGCCTTTTATGATCATCAGCTTTGGCTGCTGTAGCAGCTTCTTCATGAATATGACCTTTATGCTTGTCCAGCCCTGGCTCTTCTGCTGGTTTATAAGCAATTCTCGGTGATTCTGAGGGGCTTGGTTTTGGCTGTTTTTTGGGTTCTGGCTCGGTTACTGGCTTATGACTTGATTGTTCTTCTTGGGAGGTTGATTTGGGCAGCGTTTTGTGTTCTGGCTCTTTTGCTGGTTCAGTAGTACTCGTCAATGATTCTGGGAGGCTTCGTCTAGGCTTTATTCTGAGTTCTGGCTCGGCTGCAGGCTTATGACTTGATGGTTCTTGGGGAGTTGGTTTAGGCTGTTCTCTGGGTTCTTCCTGGGAGGTTGGTTTAGGCTGCTTTTTGGGTTGTGGCTCTTTTGCTGGTTTATAAGTACTCGCCACTGATTCTTGGGGGGCGCTTGGTCTAGGCCTTATTCTGAGTTCTGGCTCGGCTGCAGGTTTATGACTTGATGGTTCTTCCTGGGGGGTTGGCTTTGGCTGTTTTCTGTGTTCAGGCTCGATTGCAGGCTTATGACTTAATGATTCTTCTGGGGAGGTTGGTTGAGGCTGTTTTCTGGGTTCTGGCTCGACTGTGGATTTATGGCTGGGCTGTTCTTCTGGTGTTGGTTTAATCTGCTCTTGTGGCTTGGCTGGAGTCAATGTCGTCTTCGGAATTATGATGGAAAGTTTGAGGGAATCGAACTTTGCATTGATGCCACTGGCAATGCAATTTTCAGGAAGACGAAGCTCCTTGCTGAAGCGACTCCATTTGTTGTCTCCCAGCTGCCGCTCTCCGGTGATCTTCAGGTTTCCATGGCCATCGAGTTCGACTTTTAATTGATCCTTTGTGAAACCTGCAAGAGCAAGAGATGAATCGTGTGGCTCAGTTGATAAACAAAGTAGGAAAGAAACTCTTGAATCTTGATGCATAAGAATAGTTTCAGTAAGAATTGTTTTCTCTTTGACTGGTTCCATGAATGGATCCATTTCCACCATCTCTGAATCTGGGGTTTAATTGATTGATTTGACCCACTAAGCAATTAATTAAGATCACTCAAACCAGTTAACCAATTGCTTGAGTTTGTCTTCGACTCAATTCCCAGTTCAATCGAACCCGGGTAGATCCAAACCCGACCTGATAAAAATGTGGAGAAGGAGAACCAGTTCCAAACTAGACCCTATTTGGATATGTAATCGGGACTATTGGGTTTGATCCGATAAGAAAAACCTGCAGTTAACCCAATCAATCGATATATATATATATATATATATATATATATATATATATATATATATATATATATATATAATTATTTATAATATAGCTACTTTATTATATTAACTCCATACAAGAAAAAAGAAAAGAGAGAGAGAAACCTGGAAGATATACATCGTATTGTTTAGATTTATCAACTTCTTTGGATTCTATCAGGGGCTGGAAATCTTTGTACACGCGAGGGGCAGAAGTTTGTGACCTTCTGTTCATTGTTGGAGCTCTAATTTCTTTACTTGTCTCTTTTTATTTTCTTGTATTAATTGAGCATCAATGATCAAGGTGTACAATGAAAAGGAAAGCTCCTGTGCGTGGGTTTTATAAGGGTAGATGGAATGGAACAGTGTGGAGTTCCTTCCATATGAAAGTATTCTTTTTGGTTGCTTGGGGTTTATGCCGTTTGAAGGTTTTATTTTATCATATTGAGATTGTGCTTCATGCAGAGGTCAAGAAGATTCTTGTTTCCCTTCCACTCTTCAAAGAGTGTGTGCTGGTTGGATGTGCTTAAGCCTTCAAGATTCCCAGATGAAATGTTTTTCTTGGAGCCCTATACTATTTTTGGGGGTAAATTGCAGAGAATTCTTCTGAAGTTTGGTATTTGCAATCACCTCTCTTTAAATGTTACAGTTACAAGTAGACCTCTTTTGTTATAGTCCCTTAATAAGAGTACGAAAATGCTTAAAATTCCCATGAAGTTACTATTGAGGCTGGTCGGTTTCTACGGAAAACAATACAAATTTTATGAACAGCAAAAAAGGAGAATTTATAAATTGTGGCAGACCTTTGAGTGGTTGATATGAAGGGCAAATTTTGCAATGCTCAGAGAACTGAACCAGTATATTTTACAACTTTTAATATATTTAAATATGGTGGATGGATGGACGGTTTAAAGAAATTGGCCAAGCTTCAAGTCTCTTAATTTACATTTTCTTTAAAATACATGTAGTAAAATAATATATACAATAAAGAGTCATTAAATAAAATAAGAGCTAGATCAATGGTAATTAAGCAATATATGAAAATAAGAGGTAATGAGTTCAAGTATTGTCATACTCATTTTAGAATTTCAATTACTTATTGACTTGGGTGGTTTCATGAAACCAGGACTGATTCACCAGTTTTCTGGTTAAATTGGAAGATCAACTAGTTTTCATCAGTTTTTTAGACATACAGTTCTTGGGGTGTGATTGAACCAGCAAGGGCCCCAGGTTATGGTTCAATCGGTCCGACCGACCGGTCTAGTCTAGTTTTCTAAACACTGAAGCCCTTTTTCCTGTTCTAGAAAAAATATATATATATGAAGGGAAAATTTGGAAAAAAAAATCAATTGCAGAAAAGAAATTGGAAGGGGTTAGGGTAATGATTCATATGAAGATAAAATTTTGGAAAATGAACATTTTTTTTGTCAAAAGTACATGCATGGGTACTTTGGGCATTTTAATGCCTCTTTTTAGAAGATTCTATTAGGAGTCCACTTGCAACTATGTTAAAAAATTCAAGGGAAGTGATTGCAATTACCAAACTTCAAGGGAGGTTTTTTATCAATTTACCCTAATAATAATAGCTAATAGTGAAAATATTGGAATAATAAACAAATGATATAAAAAATAAAATAAAAATAAGATAATAAAAGAAAAACAGGGGAAAGTAGGAATTAAACGCAATCCTTTAGCCAAATCTTACACAAAACCACCATTTTATCAAAAGTCCAATCTTTAGGTTTGAATTTATTTGTTAACAATAATAAACAAATGATATAAAAAAGGTTGTTAATGATTGTTAATTTGTTATTTAATACTTGACACTTATTGATTGTTAATACAAACTTGATGGTAGTATACCTGTGAAAATTACACTTTCCATTCCCAAATCCATTTAACATTTCATTTTTTTATAATTGATTCCATAACTTACTTTATTTAATTATCTTCATTAATTATCTTTACCTCATAATTAATTCAATTAATTCCATTTAAATATATTTAAAACCAGTATTGTGTAAAATTGAGATATTAATTAAAAGGGTTTGAACCTAGGTTGCTTAAAACATAATTATTTTAACCACTGCACCACATACGCATTAAACTAGCATTGACAAGAAACCATATTATATGCATGAGCATTAAAGTACAGAAAATATTCATTGTATCTATACATATCCAAAACCCAAATACATTTCTTTTAACTATATCATCAATATTCTTTACATTTTTCAATGTTTGAACCTTGCAACCAATTTTACATCATACAAGTAAAATGTGATGCCCCTCTTAAAAAGAAATAGTGGGCCCATGTTAATTATAATTGGGTTGAGTATAATTGAGTATCGAGAGCGGGTATCCACGTTAAGTATAATTGGGTTCGGGTACTAGGTACCCTAAGGTCAAAACCCAAATCCGTTTCAAACCCTATAAGATTTTAATATAAAATCCCAAACCCTATAGGATTTGTGTTCGGATGTACTGATCACGAAACATCGCTGGCCACACACATCCATCCTGCTACACATTGGAAACATTGGTTGTACTTTTACATCGCCAATACTCACAATGTACAGCTAGATGTACGTGGCCAGCAATGTATCATAATCAGTAGATCCACTCATAGGGTTTTGATTAATGGATCCTATTAGAATCAAGATGAGTCAAATACCCGGAAATTCCCAAGAAATTGCCATCCCAACTCATTACATATTTTTTTAGCCTTGCAACACTCCTGTGTGACTTCTCATGCTCTAACGGTTTAATGATTTAATCAAATCACCAAGGTGTTTTTCTCTCTTTTACCCATTAAGAGAGACTATGTGCTTGGATTTTGCCAATTTTTTAAGCTTGCTATGTCCCTTTCATCTTGAATGAGTAAACCAATATTATATAATGGGGGCTAGGGGTGTACATGGATCGAATTTGAATCAGATTGGACAATATCCGATAAATAAAATAAATAATTTATTGATATAAAATATATAAATATATAAATTATTTATATAATTTAGTTATTATCCAATGAATTATTTGATAAGAATAAAATATCCAAATTCGATTCAATTTCGTCAAATACCAAATTCAAAATCAAATTTTCGAATACCGTTGACACTCCTAATGGGGGCTAGGGGTTCAGTTAAATACATAATCATTCTATTATAACATTACATATTATCACAATGACTTTCAAAGATTTACATTCCTGAATTCCAAAACAATTCACAAGCTAATGAATGCATCGTGTCCCCAAAATTGCATAATTATTTTCATACAGA
Source organism: Nelumbo lutea (assembly GCF_056320005.1). Classification (NCBI taxonomy): domain Eukaryota; kingdom Viridiplantae; phylum Streptophyta; class Magnoliopsida; order Proteales; family Nelumbonaceae; genus Nelumbo; species Nelumbo lutea. The sequence goes on along the minus strand of NC_142685.1, from coordinate 72,431,879 downwards.
CCACATTTTTGCATCACTGTTTTCACAAGAGTTTCCAAGAAAAATAATAATTTTTGTACGAATTTCTTTTCTTGTAAAATTCCATATGCATATGCCATCAATGTTGCAGCCTATTCAGCAATCCCCACCCCCAAAAGCCCTGGCATTACACAAAAATACCTGATAACTTCAATGGGTTACGTTCCAGCTCGACGGTGATTCCAAGAATTGCACAAAGGCTCGAAAACCAAACCAATGACTCTCTGGAAAAGCTTGTAATTCCAAGGGGCTCTGGGCCTCTGGCTATATTAACTCCAAGGGTCTTTGACTTATGATAATTCTGGAAAGCTGCAAGTCCGAGGGGCTCCAGCTTGAAGATAATTCTTGAAGAAATTTACGCCCCAGTGGCCCAACAAGAAAGGTTCCAATGCCAAACCAGTAATAACTCTTGAAGGCTTCAGCTCGAAAATAATTCTAGAAAAATTGCTAACTCCAGGGGCCTCTAGGCTCTAGCTCGACAATAATTCTAGAGGAAATTCATGCCCCTAGTGGTCTGACTTAGGGTCTGTTTAGTGCGTTTTTTTAGGAAGATTTTCTGGTAGCTCTGTCAGTTAAAAGATGTATTGAGTTTTTGCATGAAGATTTGAGCAGCACGAAGTATGTTTGGCAAATGTGCGTTTTTCCGTGGGAGATTAAAACACGAAAGATGTGAGATGCTTCATTTGGAGCTTCCCAAAATGGGCTTTTCGCATCTTTTCGGTGTTTTATCTTTTGGCAGCTACATTTTCCGTGCGTCAAACGGAAATAGACCAAAATTGATTTTCCCAGCTTTTAAACAATTAAAAGACCACACAGAAAGACACACCAAATGGGCCCTTAATATCAGAAGAAAGGTTCAATGCCAAACTGATAACTTTGGGGATTCAAGCTCAACAATAATTCTAGAGTTTATTACAAAAGGTCTTGTACCTCCATACTACAAAAGGCCCCATGCCTCAAAACTTAGTGATTATAAATATAGCAAACCCCTTGTTTCCCTAGGCACTTACCAAAACCCTAGCCTCCCCAACCACCGCAAGAAAACCCCTAGCCTATGGCATTACAAGGAAAGCTCTAGTCTCCCTAGGCACTACAAGCAAAGCCCTATTCATCCCAAACATCTATAAAATCATACTTCATACATTCATACTTGTATATACAATATGCATGCAATAATGTCTTTACTCATGTTTACTCAACTTGTATGATATATTTGACATATTAAAATACTTACATAATGTGCTTGTATGACATGCTTACATATACAAATTCATATATCTCGTGCTCATGCTTACATGTTCCATGATCACAAGTTTCTGAAATACACATTGATTTACATATAACTCATCACCAATAGTTCGTGTGTCCTCATAAACTCCTGAACACATTGATGTTTAATACCGATAATAGGTATTTCAAACTCATAAGCTTACAAATGTATGTACTCATTTATACTTAAGCTCGAACCCAGAGAAAATACAAATTTACATACTCGTGATTTATATACTTATATTTTGAGAATGAAATCGTATCTTTATTAGTCATAATTTTCAATATGATACAAGAAATCATGAATTCATATTGTAGGTACATAGTGTTCACTCAGTTCTTTAGAGCATAATATATGTTGAATTTGTATCACAAGGACGCTTGCGATTAACCCATAACCAGTCCTTCCTTGCGATAAACCTTCAATAAACATATGACACATTGAGGTCTGCGATGAACCCATTCGCATCATAGGTGCATAGCAAATATAAATTAAACCAGCGAAGGGGTCCATGTGCACCAGGCCCCAGAACAAACTCTGGACCATTACAGGGCCGCGGTTCACCGAAATCAGGACTGGATATTTGTTGCACGTGAGGCTTTTTTTTAATTACTCACGTGACCAAGAACCACGTAGGATTATCAAAAGACTACTTGTTAGGCGATGGATGTCACTAATCCTACGACAATTAAGTAAGACGTCAAAAGTGGTAGGTAGCACACGTGGGTTATGAGGATCTCTAGGAGAAAGGAAAGTTAATCCTTGAGAGATCCCATAAGGACACATGGCGAAACCCTAACGGTGCTCCTTAATAGCCGACAGGGAATCTAATATTCTCTTTCCCAGTGGAGAACGCATACTTTTGGCTCCTTCCTTTCGAGACCTCGGGATCATCTCCTTTAAATAGAGATCTCCCCCTCATGATGAGGGGCATTCATTCAGCCTTTAGCGAACCCTATCATACAAACTCCCTGCTCAGTTGCCTCCTTATCCCTCCTTTGCCCTAAACCCTTCGGTTGATTCTCTGTCCCAGGTTTTCTTCTGTCTTTCAAATAGACCACCCCCCCTCCCAGCCTAACCACTCCTTACTTACAAATGTCATAAAAATGTGAAATCACATGTGGTTTAATGCCTCATGCCTTGCACTTCACATGCTATTTTAACTTTGTGCCTTGTGCCTCACATTATTTGAGATCGAATTCCATCAAGGCAAACCTATGCCCATACTGTTCTAACAGCCTTTTGCAACCTTACATTGAGAATATCTCCCCATAAAATAAAGCATACAAGTACAGAGACATTCACAATGCAAAGCAGTAAAAGCAATTTGAATGGGCTTTGCCCTGACTAAAGCCAAACTCCATTATTTAACCCATGCCTCACTTTTATATTTGGCCATGCACATTGTCATGTGGAAATATGAGCACCTCACATTAAGAACTAGCCTCGCGACTATGTACTAATCTCGTCTCATTTTGTTCATGATAATTTAACAACGCTATCATGATACCGCTTCATGGTCCCGTCTATGACCTCATATATCTATCACCTTGATCTTAATAATCTTACTCAGTCTTGCTACAATCATGTTTTTACGGCCCAATTTCAAGACTTCCAATCTTGTAGAATTTTTTTTCTCATCTGGCTCGATACACTGAGATTCACAAATTTCTCCAGAATTTTCGAGGCTAATCTTTTAAAAAATTCCTCAAACATTTGGAGGCTAAGCTTTTTAAAAATTCCTCAAACATGTGGAGGCTAATCTTTCACAAATTTCCTCAAACATTTTGGGGCTAATCTTTCACAAATTTCCTTAAACATTTGGGTTCTAATCTTTTACAAAAATTCCTTAGATATTTGGAGACTAATCTTTCACAAAAATTCCTTAGAATTTTAAGGGCTAATCTTTAAAATAAGGGTAAAATACAAAAACCTTCCCCGAAGTTTCTGATAATCATAAAAACCTCTCCTATAGTTTTATTTTAGCAAAAACCTCTCCTCTATTTTTGAAAAATTCAATAAATACCTCCCTTCTGTCAATGACCTTTATGAGTTAATGTACATCCATTAAAAAATAGTATTGTCTCAGCAACTCCTAATCTAATTGCACTATTCATCCTCTTCCTCACACGCACGCACAAGGCAGAATGTCCAAACCCAAGATTCCAAAAATATCACGTTTCACCAACATTTAAGACCATACATCGAAGGCATCACCTTTTAAAAGCGAAATATTCAAATAATAGTTCCTCTCAAATTTGTGTTCGCGTTTTTTCTTGCAGGAGCGCAGAGATTTCCGTTCTACGTCTCTGCAAGACCGTAACCGAATCCATAGAAGGTTCTATCTATTGCGTCATTTAGTCGGAAAAGGAGAACCCTGAAAGTCTATAACTCATTGAAATCCTTCTTTGATAAGCCTTCGATACCTGGAAGTCTTCAGTCTTTTTAGGGTTTTTTATTTTTGTTCTTACGTTAGAAGGATGACCTCAAGAAAAAAGTTCTAGGTCCTATGAAATAATATTTCCTCGTTCGCAGGACGAAAACATAGAAAGAAGAGAAAATAAGCCATGGGCATTGGGGATGAGAAACGAAATAGAGATGATAACGTCGCCATTAGCGGCGAAAGTGAGGAAAGACATTTTGAGGGAGAAACTAGTGAAGAACCGTATTTGGAACACGGGACCGGAAGTGTATGTAGTACAAGCGATGAGATGAAGCAGTCAGATATCCGCGGTTCCCCTCCAGAGTTAGTTTTAAGGTCTTAGGATTTTAGAGCATGGATTATAGAACTCTCTCTATGTGCTTGTGTTAGAAATTTTGGTTTATTAGATTTAGGGAGAGAGGGTTCTCACGCTGAAAGTCAGCCCTCCGATGTATGGCCTTGATGGAGAGGTCTGGAGGGGGAGTGCACCGCCACCGGGCTGTGCACTGTGCATCGGAAGGAAGAAGATGAACAGAATTAGAGCAGATTATGGAGTTGCTGAGGCAGGGTTATTTTAATAGATATACATTAATTAATTTGTAGAAGGGCAAAATAGGTATTTTAATATATATATATATATATATATATATATATATATAATTTATTTAATATTTTTCATCTTGGAGGTATTTGTTGATTTTTTTCAAAATAATTAGAGGATAGAGGGTTTTGCTAAAATGAAACTATAGGAAAGGTTTTTATTATTGTCAGAATTATCATTTTTGCCTTACACCAACTACTTCACTCCCTCTGGGTCTGCAGCAATCACCAAAATTAAGGTCCTCTTGGTTGGCGATTGACCATTTTCATTACCAAGAGAAAAAGTAAAGAAAACAAATCAGAAAATCAGAAAAAAAAACCACAAACTCTAAAATCTCAAGATGCCTCTTTTCTCTTTTTCATAACAATGCAATCTCTCTATTTTATTTCCTTGCTATCAATCAATGTACCCTTAAATGAAGATTTGCTTTCTACAGTTTACTTTGTTAGGTGTCCCATTATCATCAACACCAAAAGCACGCACCTGAATGCATTAATGGTGCATGCTGGAATTGTGGAACATGTTTATGTATATGTAGGAGCTCATTTTGTTTCTTATCTTTGGATTTGCTAATGAAATTACACTGGGGTTAGAAGTCATAGAGTCAGATGTGTCAATCGGACGGATTTGGTCCAACCCCATCCAGTCCAATGTCAGTCCACTTATAAATAGACTGGACCCAATTCAGTCCAAATCCAATCCAATCGATTAAAATGTAAATGGACCGGATCCGAATGAAATATCAAAAATTATATAAAAGTATATTTGTAAAAGTACTTTGATAAAAATATTTTCATAAAAGTGTTTTTATAAAAGCACTTTATTGAAAGTACTTTGAAAAAGTGCTTTCGTAAAAGTATTTTTGTAAAAGAACTTTTCGGAAAGTACTTCCATAGACTTTTATAAAAGAACTTTTGTAGAAGTGCTTTTGTAAAAGTACTTTCGTAGAAGTGTTTTTGTAAAAGTACTTTCGTAGAAGTGTTTTTACAAAAGCACTTCTTCGGAAAAGTGCTTTTGTAAAAGTATTTTTATAAAAATGCTTTCATAAAAATGTTTTCGTAAAAGTGCTTTCGCAAAAGTACTTTCACAAGTTATTTTATGTTGTTTTCAATTTTGATTGATTTCAAATTGGATAAAAGTTTGTCCTCATGATCCGATTATTGAAATTTTGGTTTAGGTCTAATTCAAACCAATAAGAATATACACCAATTTATTTTGAATTGCCCCAATTCAATAATTATAATAGACCGTCCAAATCCGATTTGATAAATTTTGGATCGGATTGGATCCAAACCAAAACCGGTCAATTGACACCCCTATTCATGGTAATTCCACATAAACAATGATATAGCAGCCACGAATAATCTACTTTGGGGAAATAGAAGGTTAGAAGAATATCAAAATGTTGTATGGAGCAGAATGTATAGAAGAAACCTAAAGTAGCTCCAATAGGTGATATAAAGTGAGTTATAGGAGTTGTACAGAATCTATAGATTATAGCTCAAAGGAAGATTAGAAGCTAGAAGATTTTCCTCTCACTAGCAGTTCTCAAATCTACAAGGACAAAAAAAAATCTAGATTCCATAAGATATGGGGTCCCAACTGTGCAGATCTCACAATTAATTTCTTGAAATATGCTGGTGTTGAAGTAGAAGGATTCATCAAAACAATGGATTGTAGGATAGAACAGGAGCAAGGATATACTACTGACAATTTGTTTGTAAAATATGATGACAGGCCTCTGATTTTGGAGCATCAGAAGCTCTATATACAACAATTTTATTTTTTGCAAGTAAAAAGCAGTTTATCACATGATTTTTAAAAACGAACCGATGACCGAACTGGTCAGGGGTCCAGTTACTGGTTCACCAATCTTGATTGTCTTCTTATAAACTTCTATCTTTTTTTTTTTCTTCTGGGACACCAATCTTGATTGTCTTTTCCTTCTTTTAGCAAGCGAGCTCCATCGGGCAGGTCCTACTAGATCATGTTCGTGCGAGTCGGCAAGAGAGGAGTGCAATGCAGGCAAACATCATTTTGTTACATGCTGATTTGTAGAGAATCCAGCTCAACTCAGAGGAGGATCGCCGATATTTTTACAAGCAAAATCAGAAGATCCAGCACGATCTAACTGAGACTCAATACGAGTTATCCGAAGCCCAACGTCAACTGGAGGAGAGATGATCGAAGTACGCTCATGACATCCGCCGAGCTAAGGAGGCAGTTGTTGCTCGCTTTTTGGAGTCCCCATAATATGAAAAGAAGAGGGTGGAGGATGGTCTTCCTACTATGAGATGGGGCTTCAAACTCTGTCGCCATTACTTGAAAATGTTGCATCCTTCTTTCGATGTTAGCTCGCTCACTATGGAAAACGTGCCTCTAGAGCTCGCCACTCAAGTTGATGGAGAGCCTCTAACACCGGAAGAGGATGAGGAGGATGACAGTAGGATTCAGGGCGACAGCAAAGAAGGGGATGAAGAGATTGGCAATGATGAAGAGGTCCAGGTTAGCAATGATGAGTAGCCTGATCTATCTACTGGTGACGACTTCCTAATGTTTCTAGGAGACTGCATACTCCTATAAGTTTTTCTTGGGCTTGTGTGTCCTTTTAATATCTGAATTGCTGAAAGAGGTTTTTTTTTTCATATACATGTATGGCCATTGGCCCTTCCAACTGATTAATGGAATTCTCCTTTTTGCATCTATTGCTTTTCCTTTGGATAAATGCCTTGTTGTCTCTATGATTGCTTGGAATTGTTGTTGTTTTTGTAGTTGTAGTTTGGACTGGATGTCCTTTTGGCCGAGCTGGATGCCTTTCTTGTCATCTTTGTAGTTGTAGGTTGAATTGAATGCCTTGGTGAAAATTTGGTAGATTTGAGGACATAGCTCGAAACACCTTTTAAAGATAGTACTTACATAAATTATCTATGTTCCACACCTAGGGAACTAATTTCCCTTTGAAGGTTTCAAGCTCATAGGTGTTTACACCCATAACTTTGGAGATCCTGTAGGGACCTTCCCAGTTCGGGCTAAGCTTTCTCACACCGGGCTCAAGTACCATGACCTTCCTAAGTACCAGATCGTCAACCCTAAATTGGCTCCTCTTGACTCAGGCGTTGTAGTATCGAGCTACTCGTTTTGGTATGCTACAACCCAAATGTAGGCAAAGTCTCTAGTTTCTTCTATTAAGTCAAGATTGGTTTGCATGTCATCCCTATTAGTTTCATCATCGAATGTCTCAGATCACAGGGTTGTAGTCCGAGCCTTGCTTTTCATCTGCCCTTTGATGAGTTTTTTCTGTCGTCGACCTTCTTAACCTTTTCCAGTGAGTATTTCAAAAACTTCCAATGTCTCATAGTCCATCCAACGGTAATTTGCCTAACCAGAGGTCAGAGGATGAGGCGAGCGCCTCATGGGAGGACTCGTTTGGGGAATACTATGGAGGGTGTCTAGCAGGGAAGAAGAGTGAGGTCGAGTGAGTTGTTGTTGTCTTTTGCTCGACTAAGCTATCTGGGGAACGCATAGTCGAGCTGTGCCAGACCTGCCAAATTCTTGAAGAGTATGATTGGATCGAGCCACGCGCCGATTATTACCAATGGGACCACGACTGAGATGTTGTATACGTCTATGAGGAGGCACTGGTCGCTGATCTTTGATTCCCCCTTCATCCTCTCATAGTTCAAGTGTTGAGGTACAACGATGTGTCTCTAGGCCAGCTCTGTCCCAATGTGCTCCGTACCTTGGTGGGGCTGATTAGTTTGAGCCATCACCGCAGTTTCCCTTTGAGTGTAGATGCCTTTGCTAGCTTGTGTCTTATGAAGAGAACCAAAGATTATTTCTGCTTCTATCTTCCCTTCCAAGGTGGTCAGAGGGTTTTAAATGATTTCCCTAATAAAGTTAAAGGGTGGAAGGATAATGTTTTTTATCTTTCTAAGGATGGTGGCTGTGGAATGAACACTGTCTACAAAAGAAATTGTCGAAGCATTGGTGAGTCTTCGGACGAGGAGCTGCAAGTTGCACTTCAGGAGTTTGTCAACCAACAAGTCAAAGTAGGAAGTGTTCTAGCTGGACCTATGCTTATTCAGGCCGGCCTGAGTTACGTAGGTAGGTCGGCCATTGAGTTATCTGCATCTACATTTTTTGTTTCACTAATGATTAGCTCATCTAATCGATTTTCCATATGTTTTAGATATGGCGAGCATGGCTTCTATGCTGGCACTTAATAGGGAGAAGAAGGCTTCAAGGAAGAAGCGAAGGGAAGATCGCCACTCTTCAATGGAGGGGACCTCAGCAAGTGTCGAAGTGAGGTTTTCGTACCCTAATGAGGGAAGCAACAAGCCCATGAATACTGACCAATACTCATTTGGCCCCTCTGCCTTCCAATCTCACTTTGGCCAAGAGGAACGTGAGGCTGGCCCTTACGTTTCAAACATCCCTCGCTTCGTCCCCAATGTTTACATTTATGTGCTTGACTGTGTAACTGACCCTTAAGTGGCTATTCGAATGGCCCGGGGTAGGTTGCTTCCCAAAGATGTTCGTTGCTATGGCGAGCTGGACTTAGTCAAAGCCGAAGCTCAGATGACTCACCACATTGTTCAGGTTTGTCTTCTTATAAACTTCTATCTTTTTTTTTTTTCTTCTGGGACACCAATCTTGATTGTCTTTTCCTTCTTTTAGCAAGCGAGCTCCATCGGGCAGGTCCTACTAGATCATGTTCGTGTGAGTCCGCAAGAGAGGAGTGCAATGCAGGCAAACATCATTTTGTTACAGGCCGATATGTAGAGAATCCAGCTCAACTCAGAGGAGGATCGCCGATATTTTTACAAGCAAAATCAGAAGATCCAGCACGATCTAACTGAGACTCAATACGAGTTATCCAAAGCCCAACGTCAACTGGAGGAGAGATGATCGAAGTACGCTCATGACATCTGCCGAGCTAAGGAGGCAGTTGTTGCTCGCTTTTTGGAGTCCCCATAATATGAAAAGAAGAGGGTGAAGGATGGTCTTCCTACTATGAGATGGGGCTTCAAACTTTGTTGCCATTACTTGAAAATGTTGCATCCTTCTTTTGATGTTAGCTTGCTCACTATGGAAAACATGCCTCTAGAGCTCTTCACTCAAGTTGATGGAGAGCCTCTAACACCAGAAGAGGATGAGGAGGATGACAGTAGGATTCAAGGCAACAGCAAAGAAGGGGATGAAGAGATTGGCAATGATGAAGAGGTCCAGGTTAGCAATGATGAGTAGCCTGATCTATCTACTGGTGACAACTTCCTAATGTTTCCGGGAGACTGCAAGCTCCTATAAGTTTTTCTTGGGCTTGTGTGCCCTTTTAATATCTGAATTGCTAAAAGAGGGTTTTTTTTTTCATATACATGTATGGCCATTGGCCCTTCCAACTGATTAATGGAATTCTCCTTTTTGCATCTATTGCTTTTCCTTTGGATAAATGCCTTGTTGTCTCTATGATTGCTTGGAATTGTTGTTGTTGTTGTAGTTGTAGTTCAGACTGGATGCCCTTTTGGCCAAGCTGGATGCCTTTCTTGTTGTCTTTGTAGTTGTAGGTTGAATTGAATGCCTTAGTGAAAAATTGGTAGATTTGACTACATAGCTCGAAACACCTTTTAAAGATAGTACTTACATTAATTATCTATGTTCCACGCCTGGGGAACTACTTTCCCTTCGAAGGTTTCAAGCTCATATGTGTTTACACCCATAACTTTGTAGATCTTGTAGGGGCCTTCCCAGTTCGGGCTAAGCTTTCTCACACCGGGCTCAAGTACCATGACCTTCCTAAGTACCAGGTCGCCAATCCTAAATTGGCCCCTCTTGACTCGGGTGTTGTAGTATCGAGCTACTTGTTTTGGTATGCTACAACCCAAATGTAGGCAAAGTCTCTAGTTTCTTCTATTAAGTCAAGATTGGTTTGCATGTCGTCCCCATTAGTTTCGTCATCGAATGTCTCAGATCACAGGGTCGACGCCTCCATGTTTTTTGGTATGACTGCCTAGGTTACATACATTAGGTTAAAAGGCATTTCACCTGTCTCTATTTTAATAGTTGTCTGATAAGCCCATAACACGTTGGGCAGCTCGTCCACCCACAAACTTAAGCTCGGGAAAGCCAAGATTTTAGGCTGCGGAGGATGGCCTTGTTGGTCCCCATGGCCTGACCGTTGGCTTGGGGGTGAGTGACCAAGGTGAAATTCTGCCTTATACCCATCTGTGCACACCAGCCTTAAAATTTGATATTTTCAAACTATTTTCCATTGTCGGAGATCAACACTCTAAGTAGCCTGAACCTACACACGATATTCCTCCAGAAAAAGTTCTTAACATTTCAAGTCGTTATGGTGACTAGTGGTCCGGCTTCTACCCACTTTGTGAAGTAATTGGCTGCAACCACTAGAAACTTCTTTTGTCCCTTCGTTGGCGGGAAGCGGCCCAGTAGATCTATTCCCCATTGTGCGAATGGCCATGGACTGGTCAGGTATTTCAGATCAGCCGCTGGTTGGTGTAGGATATTGGCATGTCACTGGCACTTATCACATTTTTTGACCAGCTCAGTCGCATCTTCTTTCATGGTAAGCCAATAGTCTCCTTGTTGCAAAACTTTTTGAGTGAGGGCCCTGCCCCCCAAGTATCCTCCATAAATCCCTTCATGGATCTCGTGTAATACTCGATCTGCTTCAATTTGGCGTAGCCACCGTAAATAGGGCAGTGTGAAAGATCTTATGTAGAACTGCTCGCATACGATCACATAGCAAGTTGCTTGTCGTTCGATTCACTGAGATGTATTTCGTTCCTTTGGCAATACACTTTGGTGTAGGTAATCAACACTCTAGGTAGCCCGAACCTACACACGATATTCCTCCAGAAAAAGTTCTTAACATTTCAAATCGTTATGGTGACTAGTGGCCCGACTTCTACCCACTTTGTGAAGTAATTGACTGCAACCACTAGAAATTTCTTTTGTCCCTTCGTTGGTGGGAAGTGGCCCAGTAGATCTATTCCCCATTGTGCGAATGGCCATGGATTGGTCAGGTATTTCAGATCGGCCGCTGGTTGGTGTAGGATATTGGCATGTCATTGGCACTTATCACATTTTTTGACCAGCTCAGTCGCATCTGCTTTCATGGTAAGCCAATAGTCTCCTTGTTGCAAAACTTTTTGAGCGAGGGCCCTGCCCCCCAAGTATCCTCCACAAAGCCCTTCGTGGATCTCGTGTAATACTCGATCTGCTTCAATTTGGTGTAGCCACCGTAAATAGGGCAGTGTGAAAGATCTTATGTAGAACTACTCGCATACGATCACATAGCAAGTTGCTTGTCGTTCGATTCACTGAGATGTATTTCGTTCCTTTGGCAATACACCTTGGTGTAGGTAATCAATGAGTGTGTCTATCTTGCTCGGCTTTGTTGTTGTTATTTGGGTGACCTCTTCTACCCCTTTATCTATCGAGGGGCGAGGTAGCTCTTCTATGTGAACCGTTCTTTTGGTCGAGCCGATTGCACACGCCAATTTGGAGAGCACCGGCCTCCGTGTTTTTTGATCTCGAAATTTGTTGGAGATGCCAAGAATGGAAGCTGGGCAGGAGTTCCCTCAACTTGGCCAGATAGGCCAACATGGCGGGTTCTCGAGCCTCATACTCACCATTTACTTGGTTTACCACGACTTGAGAGTTGTTGCAAACCACGAGATGCTTGGCCCCCACTTCTTTACAAGTGCCAACCCGGCTATAAGTGTCTCATATTCAGCCTCATTGTTTGAAGTTCGAAATAGAAACTAGAGAGCGTATTCTAGTTTTACCTCGCTAGATCCGTAGAGTATCAACCCAGCTCCACTTCCACTTTGGTTAGACGAGTGGTCCACATGAAGCATCTAGGGCTCCTCATCCCAACTCGCAATCTCGAGAGCTGGGTCTGGTGCCACACTAGTGAATGACTCCAATGTGGTTACAAGCTCGACCACTTCAAGGGTTAGCAAAATGAAGGTGCACTCGACAATAAAGTCTGCTAGAACCTGCGCTTTTATAACTAGTTGCGGCTCATAACAGATAACATATTCATTGAGCTCCATTGCCCACTTCGTCAATCTCCCCGAGACCTCAGGCTTCTAGAGAATTTGCCTCAGAGGTTGATCGGTCAGGACTATGATGGTATGGGCCTGGAAATAGGGCCTTAGTTTTTGGGCTGCTAACACTAAGGCAAAGGCGAGCTTCTCTATGTTTGGGTACCTCATCTTAGCGGCATGCAAGACTTTACTTACATAGTAAACAGGTTGTTGTACTTTATCTACCTCTCTTATCAAGACTAAGATAACCACCTCGTCACTCGTGGATAGGTAAAGCTTGAGCTCATCCTCGGTCTCATATGGTTAATAGGGGTGGCAAACTAAGGTATCTTTTCAGCTCACCAAATGAGAGCTAACACACTTTGGTCCACTTAAAACCTTGGTTTTTCTTTATAGCCTTAAAGAAGGATAAGCACTTCTCAGCTGACTTAGACATAAATCGGTTTAGGGCAGCAATTCAGACAGTTAGCTTTTGGGTTTCCTTAACCAAGCTAGGAGGTCACAGATCTAAGATTGCCTAGATTTTTTTTCGGATTGTCCATGATGCCACATCGGCTAACGATGTACCCGAGGAACTTACCTAAGGTCACATTGAAGGCACACTTGTTTGGGTTGAGTTTTAGGTTATATTTTTTTAAAACAGTAAAAACAATGTCTAGGTCGGCGATTAAATCATGCAAAAACTGAGTCTTGACAAGCATACCATCAACATAAAACTTAATTTTATTTCCAATCAAATTTGAAAATACATTATTTACAAGTCGCTAGAAGGTCGTTCCAGCGTTTTTCAAGCCGAAAGGCATGGCTTTGTAATAATACAAGTTAGTTTTGACCACAAAGGTCATTTCTGCTTCATCCACTAGGTTCATCAAGATCTGGTTCTAGCCAGAGTATGCATCCATGAAACTCAATAGCTTGTACCCTAAGGTCACATCTACCATGCGGTCTATCCGGGGGAGAGGGAAGTTATCTTTTGGACAAGCTCAGTTTAGGTCGGTGTAGTCGACTCACACCAGGCGGTCTTGCCATTAGCCTTTTTCATTAGCACTAGGTTTGCTATCTAGCTCGGGTACTAGACTTCTCTCATGAAGTCCATAGTTAGCAGCTTCCCTACTTCTTCATCTACTACTAGACTTCTGAATGTAGGATCAACATTCAGTTTATGAGTTATGAGTTTTGGGTCTATGTCAGACATTTCTGTAGTTGACTAGGCAAACACATCTAAATTATTAAGTAAAAAACTTACCAGGTCAAAGATCACAAGTTTTGTTAGGCGATTTCCTATCTGTAGTATCTTTTCTGGCTTAGTCTTTGAAACCGGAACCAGGATGGTCTATTCAGTGGGTCGAGCTCGCTTATCTAAATTCTCAGGAGGTGTCTCCAGGTCATTATTGATGGCAATCTTTCCCTTTGCCTTCAAGGTGGCTACATAACATTTGTGAGATTCCAATTGGTCACCTCGCATAACTCCGATGCCTGTGTTTGTAGGGAACTTGACCGCCAGGTGATAGGTCGACCCCATTGCCCGAAGTATGTGTTAGGAGGCGAGCCCGCCTCGACTGGTACCCTCGCCCTACCAGCTGGCCGAACCACTTCCCTACTGAAACCTTTTAGAGGCACGTCGGCAGGCTAGAGATCTTTCTTACCGAGCTCCATGTGCTCTAAGGCCTCCATGTGCTCTGTCGGAGTCAACAAGAAATCTCTTCACCTTAATGTCATTGATCCACAACTTGAATACCAAAGCGTTGTCATGCGGATATTGTAATCCATGCATGTCGTCTTTAGTAAAGTAGGCAACTTCTTCCTTTCTAGGGTGCTTTGGCAGATTGTCATCTTAATGTTGCAATTCTTGACTGAAATATTCCCTACTGAGCTGGTGCACCCAGCTACTATTGACCCTTTGGTGATTATGTTGATGACCCCTGGGCAAGTCGCTCCTGTTGTTGATTTCTAGGAGCGTCCTCTTTCTCCTTGCTTGCTTGGGGTGCTTCCCTATTTTGTTCTTCAAGTTGACGCTCATCTTTGATGAACTGCCTCAGGTAACCTTGCTTATTTAGGTCTTCTATTTTGTTCTTGAGGTTCCAACAGTTCTCAGTGTCATGGCCAACATCTCGATGGAAGTGGTAGTATTTGTCAGGGTTCCTAGTGGTTGGATTGCCCTTCACCCTGGGCAGCCACTTTACATAATTATTAGATTTTATTTGCACCAAAATTTCTCCCCTTTTGGTATTTAGGGGAGTGAAGGTCTTATTATACAAGGGTGGGGTCATAGATTGCTTATTCAAACCCCTAGAAGGAGACATCTTTTTTCTACGAGGTGAGTTGTAGCGCCTACTTCTTGGCAACATATGTCTCTTCGGAGACTTGCTCCTCTTCTTGGTCTTGCTGCTACTTACTTATTCTTCAGCCCACTTTCTCTTCCCGAATAGCTCAGACCTCGACCCCAAAGCTTCTTCGGCCTTGATGAATTTGTCTGTTATGGCAAGGAACTTCTCCATGGTGGCTGGTGGGTTCAATTCAATCTCCCAGCATAGGTCAGGGTGGCATACACCGTTTTTGGCCGCAGTGAGTTACATGGTTGGGTCTAAGTCTGGGATCTGTAGGCATTCCATATTGAACCTTTTTATGTATTCTCTCAGCATTTCATTAGACTTTAAATTGCATTGAGTAAACATGTGGCCAATTTGGAATGCCTTTTACTGGTGGCGAACTAGCTGATAAACATGTGGGTGAATTGGTCCCAATTTTTTATGGAGCCAGGAGCCAGCCTTGAGTACCAAAGCCAGGCTTCTTCTTTTAGAGTAGTGGGGAAGGCAATGCACATTCTTTCATCATTATCCCCATGAAGCAACATGAGGGCTTGGAAGTTGTCGGCATGTTCTATCGGGTCTGTCTTACCTTTGTAAGTCTCAAGGGTAGGTGCCCTGAAGTTGTTTGGCCTTGAGGCCTGGAGGATCTCCAATGCCAATGGGGATTCCCGAGTTAGGCATGGTTGTTCAGATGGGTTATCTACCCTACTTGTCACTTTATTGCCTGCCTTTTTTTGGGTTATGCTCTCAAATGAAGCGAGTTGGCTCTTCTTCGCGGCATAGTGTGCACATCTCTTGTGCCTTCTTCTGGACCCCTCAGACGAGCTAGCGGCCTCAGTCCCAATGGGAGCAGTAGCTCAGCTTTCCATCGGGAGCTGATTGTTATTGGGGGCCACGTTGTCGCCATGGGGCTGGTTGTTAACTTGCCCAGGCATCCTATTGGAGACCTGGACCTAACTGTGGACCCAAGATGGAACCGGCTTGACATGGCCGACCTAATTTAGACCGGAATTCTACTGAGGTACCTACTGGTTGTGTTGAGGTACCTATTAGAGAGGCACTTGCTGGTGTTGTTTTGTTGTTGCGGCAAATTTTCTTTCCCAAAACTTCAACTAGTCACTCATTCCCTACACACATCACACTAGATCATAGAACTAGTGCACGTCGACTACTGCGGGCTCGACCACAGGAGGAGGCGCATTCACATTTTCTGGTGCGACAACTGGGTGCAAGGGAATGTCTATTTGGCCGATAGTGGCGGTAGGGATTTGGTTGTTGTTGTTGTTGTTGGCGGGCAGGTTGTTGGAAGAGGCCATTGCTTTCTTGGTTCTTAAAAGACAAAAAGGGGTGTTTAGCTTTTAGTTACAGTTACCACAAATGGTGTCAATTGATGTCACGCGATCTAGAAGCTCCATCGTGTTAGATGTCTCGGTGTCCAGGCCAAGTTGCGCTTGGCCGAACTGATAATTACTGTAAAAAGAAGAGGATTAGAGTGTCCAGGTGTCTTTACCCGAGGAGGGCACTCTGATGCTTAAGTTAGAGAGGTCTTTGTGAAATCTTTAAGAGCTTAAGAGAGCTAGAGAGTCTATAATCACACGTACCTTTTCAGGTAGAAATGAGTGCCTTTTATAGGCATCAGTGGTTAGATCCCTCTTGTAACGGGCCTGAGCTTCTCGCGGAACCGTTTCCACTTTGTTTGGGTGCCTTAATGTACGGTTGTGAGATCCGCACGAGGGTTACAATCTACCCGAGTAACTTGGTAGTGTGCGACAGTAGGCCGGTCTAACAATCGAGGTATTTAGCGCTCCAGGAATCTCGACTTGGTAATGTACTGTTGGAATTGGTCAACGGGCTATTCCTCGCAGGTCGCCATGAGTCCTTACAGCTCAGCCGGTCTCTAGGGCAGGTTTTTGTAATCTTAGGAGAGCCACTAGTTCGGCCTTGCCGAGGTGGAGGTTGCCCTGGGCGAGGTGCTCCAAGATGACTTGTCGAGATAGTTTGCTTACTCAGTGTTGATGTGTCACTTGAAGGCCACGTGTCGCAACATGATTGATCATACCAAATTACCCTTCATCACTTCTCAAAGGTTATATAGGTTCTTTTGTCATTTTCACTTGACTTTGACTGAAATGCCACCAGGTGATGGATCAGTTTCTACTATTTACAGCCAGAAACCGATTTGTTCCCCTTGAGTATACGAGTTCCCCTTATTAGCCTATTATATGATATATTGAGAAACTAAAAGTTTCTTGGTAGTTTTTCTAGCACAGAACCATTTCACATCTAGAGGTTTATAGAGTAATTCCACTAGAGACAGAGTCATCGATATATTAGTCATTCGTGTGATGTCACATGTGAACGCAGTTGATGGAAAGTTAATAGTAAGATAGAGAGGTTTTAGACATTTGTCAGAAAACTTAAGGATACTTTTAAGACAATATTAAAACAGTAAGGGTAGAGTTGGTCAATTTCCTAAACCATAAGGGTACTTAAGAAATTTGCCCAAACAAAAATTACAAGAAAATATAACAAAAGTTATAAATAAACATAGAAAATAAAAAAAAAACAAAAATTATAGGAAAATATAACAAAGGTTATAAACAAACATAGAAAATAAAAATAACAAAAAATTACACCATAGGTAAGAGTTTTTATGTTCAAACTAGGCTTTGGGCTTTACATAAGGGTCAGACTCAAATTCAGGCCTAGACATTTTCCATTAATAAAGAGGCAAATCTCAATCTAAACCCGACAAAATGCAACCCATGAACAAGGTCTATTCAACATCAATTGATGAAGACTCTTGCACAGAGGTGTACATGAGATATGTTAGGCCTGACTTGTTATTGTAGCACACGGGCCATGCTGCAGCCCAACCCATACTCTAGGTTGTGTTGAGCTCAATTTTAGGCATGGCATGACACGACAAAGTGGGCCATGTTTCCATGAGCAAGCGACCCATCTCGTAGCATGGCCCGACACAATCCGTATATATATAATATAGTTATATAATAATATAATAAGTAATACATTAATATATAAATTTTTAGGGTAAATTACAAAGACCCCCTATACTATGACTATGAACAAAGACCCCTTCCGTCCAAAAAGGCCCTTGCAATATTTTCTAATCCCCATACTGCCCTTGTAATAACTATTCGAACGAGAAAAATATTGTTCCTCTTCCCCAACCTCACGATTACACGAACAGCAACGGCGGTAATCATCTCTACCTCAAATTCCTTCATGTTTCTCTCTTCTTCCCCTTAACAGCATAGAGAACTCCTGCGAAGACTTTAATCTACGATAACTTCAGCCCCATCTGTGTAGGATTACCAAAGAGGTAACACCCATCTTCTAGAATTTCTTTTTGCATTTTCAACACTGCAACTCATTTGACTTCATCGAATCTCGACCTGTTTGTTTGTTTGTTCGGTCTGTCATCGAAACAATGAAAAAAGTTGGGATTTGTACTTAGTCTTTTGGAACAACTTTGAGAAGATTCACTCGGGCTTCCATCAAAAAAACTCTAAGGAGAGACAATAGATTGGAATATTAGTCGCATAGATGGGGAGTAGGAGCCACATGTGGTTCTCCTTCCACCAGTCTTCTTCGAGTGCCTTGAAGCCCGAATTAAAGCAACCCCTGAAGGAATTTGTGTGTCCAATTTCTAGGTCTTTAATGGAAGATCCTGTAATTGTTGCTTATGATCAAACATTCATGTGGAACTACGTTCATGCTTGTAAGAAATTGGGTTTTACACTGATCCTCTCTGACGGTTCCAAGCCCGTTTTATCTACGATAATTCTGAACATCGCATTCAAATTGACTATTCTCAATTGGTGCAATAATTCTGGCGTCGAACGACCTAAATCCATGGAGTATACCTCCACAGAGAAGCTTGTTTGTGCATTAATGATGTCTTAGGAAGAAAAATCACAAGGTGAGCACAATAAGAAAGAGGAGGAAGATGAAAAGGATGCCAAGCTTGGAACTTTTGAAAAGGAGCTGCTGGAAGGGGTTGTAGAGAAACCTCCCATTAAGTTTAGTCATGCAAAGACCAAGGTAAATCGATAGCTGACTCACTTCTATACTAGCTCGAAGGAATCAGTGACGATTACAATTCCCAGTACACCTCTACCTCTTTCCACTCGACCCTCTTGTTACTCTTCTTCATCCTCGTCTGAAATTACTACAGACAATGAAAATCTAAACCCCATTTCGTCAGAAGAGGATGAGTTTGTTTTTAAGCTCAAGAGCTCTCAGGTATTCGAGCAAGAGGAAGTCGTGATCTCCCTAAGGAAGGTAGCGAGAACCCAAGAAGAAATTAGGGCTACCCTCTATACACCTCAATTGTTGTCAACCTTGTGACCTCTCCTGGTATCACGATATTCTACTATTCAGATAAACGCGGTGGCATCATTGGTGAATTTACCCTTGGGGAAGATCAACAAGGTAAAGATCGTAAGGTTAGGGTCTGTACCACCATTGATCGATGTACTGAAAGTTGGATTCGTTAAGGCGTAGGAACACGCGGTCGGTGCCCTCCTCAGCCTAGCGCTTAACGATGACAACAAAACTGCGATAGAGGTGTTAGGGGCATTGCCACCGCTTCTGCACCTGCTCCAGTCCAAGAGTGAGCGGGCTCGACACAACTCGACATTAGCTTTGTATCACCTCTCACTCGTTCAGAGCAACTGCACCAAACTCGTTAAAATGGGTTCAATCCCGACACTATTAAGGGAAAGGGGAAGAAGAGAGATCGGGGGAGAAAGAGGAAAGGTGAGAGAGAGAGAGAGAGAAATGTGAAGGAATTTGAGGTAGAGGGGATTACCGCAGCTGCTGTGTTAGTGTATCGTGAGGTCGGGGAAGATGAACAGTGTTTTTCTTGTCCAAATAGTTATTACAAGGGTAGTATGGAGATTAAAAAATATTACAACGACTTTTTTGAATGAAAGGCTAACAGAAAGGGGTCTTTGTCTCACGGCCATAGCACAGGGGGGTCTTTGTCACAAAACAAAGTACAGGGGGTCTTTGTCACCAACCCCATAGTACAAGGCGGTCTTTGTAATTTACCCAAATTTTTATTTTAGTTTTATTATACTATTTTATTCCAATTGTATGGTAATTTTTTATTTCATATATAAACAATTGTATACATTTTTTTGTCTATTTTGTTAATTTATTTAAAAATTTCACTATTTTTTCAATTCTTTTAAAAGAATATGCCTCTTATGGCCTAACCCAATGCATGGCTCTGGCCCGCTTGGGCTCGTGCCATGGGCCATGTCAGGCCTGACCTCTTAAGGATCCCAAAGGAGGCAGGCACAATCCATATAAAGCCGATAAGCATAAGCAATTAACAAAGTCGTGTCATGCCAGCCTAACATGTCCCAATTTACACCTCTACTCTTATGTAAGTCAAGTGAAAAATAATAAAAATATAAGAAGAGGAAGAGTGAAAATTTATTCGTCTTCACATGCTCCAATTATTGTTTTCAATTCCTTTTTGATGTTCAGATGGGATTGATTAGTAAAAGATGAGCTGGTGCTACACAAAAAAAAAAAAAAAAAAGGGGGGTAGTGGTAAACTCATTAAATAGCACTTTATTGGGTTAACCATCCCTCTAGTGACCCAGATAAATGGTTACAACCCAAGCATTAATTAATGGGTGGGTTAGCAGGTTGGGTCAAAAAATTTGCTGCCCCTAACCATATTGTATAACCTTCATGTTGAGCTATGTGTAGCTTATTTTATGAAAAATCATGAGATTTTAGATTTTATACGGTAGAGAAACAATACCTTTCTCTTTTTATCTTTTTCATTTATTTTACTTCAATCTTAAAACTACAAAGGAAGATTATGTTCAATTGTGGAGCAAAATTTGGAAACCTCCAACTAAAGGATCTTGCACATTTTAGAAGGCAAGGGAAAATGATAACTACTCTCGGAAGAGAGGATGAAATCATCAACTCTTTCCATTTCTGGAATTCCCGTTAATGTTATTCCTTACAAGTCCTTAAAAGCTTGGAAAAAAACCCTTCACTAGCAAATTTATTGAAAGCCATGCCAAACTTCATTGTGAATGACTCGTTGTGGCTGCTGGGTTAGGCTCTATCCATTCGTGTTGTAGATTGGGCGGCTTTTGTTTTTTTTGGATGAAATTGTCCTCATCCTACAAAAAGTGTGAAAGATACAAATTTGGGCCTAAGTCAGTAATGGGGGTTAGACTGCTTCACGCTTGAACAAAGAGAATCTTGCTTGATGTTTTGATGTAATTGAAATCTATGTGGCCCTGGATTTGGTTTGTTAGTTTTTTTGGTTTTTTTGGCTTTATAATATTTATTATAAATATATAATAAAATTATAAATATATGTAAAATATTATATTTAAAATAATAAATAATATATAATATATTATAAATATATAAATTTATATATAATGCAAATTTATTAATTTATGATATATATAATATATATAAATATATAGAAAAACATGTATACCGGTCGGTTCAATTAACCGCCGGTATTTTAAATTGGTTAACCGAAGCCGAACTGGTACCTTCAATTTTTTTAAAAACACCGAACCAAAACCAAACCGACTGGTTCGTTTAACCGAATTTTTGGTTCGGTTTCCATCAATTCAACTTTTCAGTTTTTTTTGCTCACCCATACTAATAATGAAATAGCTCGAATCAAAATCACTAATAAGTTGAAAGAAAATGGCCCAGAAAATAGCAATTTTTCATGGGTTTCTTTTTTATTTGGCAAGCATAGATATTCACGGGCGGGTAAATTGAGCTTGGGCGGTTGAATTAAAAACCAGAGCCCTGTGATGATACCATGAGAACCTGAGTTCCAATACGTTCTGATTCAAAACAGAATAGCAAGACACCCGATGCCATGGAATTAAAACAAAATAGCAACATGTTGAATTAAAAAAAAAAAAAAAAAAAAAGCTTGATGGTACCTGGTTTAGATTCAAAACAGAATAGCTCTAATACATTGAATTAAAAAACCAGAGTTCAACGGTACCAGGTTTTTATTCAAAACGGAATAGCAAGACCTGATGCCATGGAATTGCTTCCTTCTATCGCTTTAGCAATATCGCCATTGGAAATGTTTTCTTGAAAAAATTAAATATTGAGTATCGAATGAAGGTAGCCATTGAGAGCAAGAGGAAGAAGGCAAATATTCAGTTTAGGGCTCTTGTGTTTTATAGTAAATTACTAAAACACCCCTACTTTTACGTTCAAAAGCAGCACATGTGTTTATGAATGGCACCAGGTAGGGTACCCATGCAAATTGCCCTACCCGTACCTGAACCCGCCTATCTACCCTTATCCTATATCCGTCTAACTTTTTCTCTCAATTTCACAAACTCGTCCCATCCCACCCGATTATCATATGATCAATTTAGACTTTTCTTCAATTTCAATATTAAGTATATAAAAAAAATATTAAATGTTCATTATCAACCAACATTCAACAAGAACCAACATTAATAGAATCCTTCCATATAAAAGAACAAAACAAAATAGTCTTAAGTCAAATAAATAAATAAATAAACCTAACTGCCTAAGTGACATAAGAGAAACGCTATTTCAAGAATTCTTGCTGCATTTTAATCCTCTAATGGAATATCATCTTCAATTGAAGACAAGTACATTGCATCAGCTATTGAAGAAGAACCTACCACCATTTATTATCAATATAAGCAATATAAAATTATAAATTATAATTTTTACACCATGAAGAAGACAATGACATAAAGACATTCAATACTGTGAAAGATAAAAATTTAGTTTTCTACAAAAAAAAAATTAATTGTTAACACAATGTGGAATTTTGAAATGACAGATATACGCAAAAGAAAAAAAAAATCAGGCCCCATCCTACCATTACTCTACATCAAGCATTCTCTAACACTAAGGTGGTATTTGATTGCACTTTTCAGATGCCTGAATCTAAAAATGTTGCTTTTTAGACGCCACCAAGTGTTTGATATACCCTCTTATTAGATGTCTGAAATTGGATTTCAGATCTTAATTTCTAAGACATAGAGCTACTGCTTAATAGATCAGACATAACTCAGAGGCATTTAAAATACATAAATAACCTGAAAAAAATTAATATTACATACTAGTACGGAGATATTCTCAATGCAAGGCAGTAAACGCTGCCCGAGTGGGCTTTGCCCTGAATGAAGCCAAAGGAGCCGTAGGGCACAATCCAACCTGATATTTTGCATGGATTGGATTTTTGGGCTCTACACTGGGCTTGGTCCTGAAAACTTGGGATTTAGGTCTCATGTAGGCCAATCTGAGCCCAAGTAAAGGCAATGCCTAGGCAGCGCCTTCTTTTTCTGGGAAAAGAAATAACCCTCTCCCCTTAAATTTCTGATCCTTTCCTTTCTTTTTTGGAACAAAAACAGAGACTTCGCTCCTGTTCTTCATTTGATTTTTTGAAATAATAATAGGGATGATCATCATTTTCAAATTTTCTTCTTGCATTTTTTTTAAAACAAGAACAGGGGCTTCACCCCTTCTCCTACACCATTTTTTATCATTTTTTCTCTCTTCTCTGAGAGAAAAAACAGGGGCTTCGCCCTTTCTTCTCCTTATTTGTTGATTTTTTTCTTCTTTTTCTATGAAAAAAGCAAAGCTTAGCCCCTTCTTTTCCTAGGCAATGATTATTTCTGAGACATTAAGCTTTGAAATATTACAAAGAAAAGGTTTATTTCTAAGACATAAGACTTGAAACACTAGGAAAAGAAAGTTTACTTTTGAGATACTAGGCGACTAAGTGCTCCACTGTTGCCTATGTTCACCTTGGCACCTTGAAAACCATGAGTCCAACCCAACTTTCCCAAGCCCATGGTTTAAAATGTCCATATATTTTCTAATATTTTCATGGCATATTTCCATTTTAGCAGTCAATGTTTTGGGCTCAATTGTAATATTTTGGGGTTTAGACATTCAGTGTCTAATTGTATGATTATATCCTTCACAATTTACTTGTTGTGCTGCCTTAATTAGCTAAATGAAATCTTTTTTTCCGAGTTATCGATCAAAAAAATGGCATATTTCTATTTCCTTGGGCACCAATACAAAATATTATTGGAATAGACATATTCTTTTGTGAAAACTATGAGCGCTATGTGGCGTACAAGAGACAGTATTATAAAATAAGTTGGAGACAATATCGTAGATATGTGGAAGAAAAGTATTATTGCCTACTGAATTGATATGATTACCACATTGAACTACCCTGAAGTTCTTTTCAAATATGAAAAATTTTAGTTTTTGTTAGTGTAATAGATTATTTGGTTGATCCATCAGAATTATTTTCACTTTCTATCAGTTTAAATTTTTCTTAAACTCACTCAATCAAGTAGTTTAAGAACAATTTTACAGCGCATTCAGTTTAAACTTAGTTTCTTAGCTTGGTTTGATGGTTTAGAATAAGATAATAATTTAAAAGGGTGTGCATTATTTTACAATGTTTCCACCATGTCTATAAGTTTTGTTTCCATATGACATTTCCAACATGTTCAGTATTCGGATTTTCGATATTTCCACTAACAGCAACATTTTAAACCTTGTACACGCCTGGGCTGAGGTGCAAGGAACACCAGGTGTGCGCCTTTTGGGGCCGTGCCTGGGCCTAGGGAAGGTGCATGTCTTGAAATGCACCTCGTTTGTGCACCTAGGCCTAAGTGCACAGCACACCTGTGAAATCACTAGTTTATAATTGTATATACACATTTATGTAATGGAAAGGTATAAATGCAAGGTATAAAGATGAAATGAAAGGTATAAATGCAAAACATAACCACTCAGGCTTGTACCCAGCCTGAATTGTGTTGGATTTAGCTTGAGATAAGTTTGGGTTTGACTAATTCAGGCTTTGACATCAAGTTAGGACAGGCTCAGACATGAATTCTAGATCTTGTGGTTGAGCTAGGGTTGGTAAATTCATCCCAATTTGTATCCTTAACCACCTAGGTATGGGCAATTTGATATGTTATGACTATTGACCTAATCTTCATCATTTTGACTTTAGGTTGGACTTCCACAATTCACATGTAAGTGACGTAGGCATAGAAGCAGAAAAGGAAATCATCAAAGAAGAAATCAAGTTTCTTCATAATCATGAACTTAGTTTTATTAATTTGTTTCCTAGTTTTTTGGTGTCTTAAACATGGTATTTTAAAGAATTATGCTAGAAAGATTTTAAAATTTTGAATAATAGAAAACAAAATTATTTCATTTTTCTTTAGCATATTTTCTAGGCACCAAAGCTTGTTCATTTTGCACAATTTTATTATTAGTGGATAGTTTATTGAATGATCTATCCAACAAGACCAAAATCTTGTAAGTATGACATGTTTGAGAAAGTCGTGGCCGTTTTAGTCATATTGTGATAGGGTGCTACTCTGATGAGATTTGAGTCTTTCTACTTTCTTGGTCTCTTTTTGAGTTGTTTTGGTTAACAATGGATTATTAGAATTGCTTTAGAAGCTAAAGTCCTTATTTGTGTATCCCTATATGTAATGGGCATACTTCGGTCCTTAGCAATCAAGAGTTGTACCTAGCTAGTTTTAATCTAAACCAGAGTTGGTGGAAAGTTTGTGGAAATTTATGAGTTGCGGGAGTTGCCTACTAAGAGGGGCCTCAGACAGTGAGATCCTCTTGGCCCTTTCCTTTTCACCTTAGTTGCTAGCCTCTTGAATGATCTGATAGTCTGATGTGGAAAACAGGATTAAAGGGTGGAGAGCTGAGAGAGGAATGGTGGTTACACATTTGCAATTTGCAGATGAGTTCATCTTGTTCTATCAAGGGGAAAAGGAGGAACTAGTAAACTTGAAGGGGGGGTAAATTAATGTGAAGAGACACAAGGGCAGCTGTCCTCTGGTCAATTTGGGAAGAAAGAAACAACAGGATCTTTAGAGATGTTGGAAAATCTAAGGAAGATCACTTGGTTTTAAAAGCCCACGTGACAACTTAAGTCACATGGGGCGGAGCAGGCTTGGGGAGATGATAGATGGCAACATTCATCTATCATCGTCCAAGTCTCGCCCTCTCGACTGTGGAGGGGCTAAGTTGGCGAGCAAAGTAAAAGGACGTCGTCCTCTGTGTTGGGTCCAACGGACAGCCGGCGACACGCAAAAACTCAACACTTCTGATCGCCCGAACCCACGCTATTCGAGAGGTAGTATAGAAGAGAAGGAAGAGGCCGACCAAGGTTGGATAAGCTGCGGCTCAGATTCTGAATATGATGAAAGTTCGGAAACCTATGGGAGTTTAGGCAGCGCGGCAGATGAAGCTCTATCTAAAGTTCAAAACAGGGATCCTTTTAGCCTGGATTGTTTGTTCTTAGGGGATTCGGTGGAGGAGGGAAAGGAGGAGGGGGAGGAGCAAGTGAATGATCTTAACCCAATTCTGGCTGAGCCCCCCCCCCCCCAGTTATAGTGCCCTACAAGAGGCCGAAAAGGAGGTAGCTCGGGTCTTCTCAAAGCCGAACAAGGGTACCTCACAGAGAGGTACTTACTTGGGTACAGAAAGGGGTCATTGTGTTGATACAGCGACAGGGATTTTCTTCCCCCAACTCTTGGAGACAGAGTGCTCTAATTTCTCAAAAAAGAAAGTGACTAGCACTCCTTCGCCTTTGCTCTCTCCTCACTTCTCTGCCTCAGGTAAATCCCTCAACTCTATCAATACAGTTTTGGATACTGATTAGCACTCTGTGTCTCTTGTTGCAGATTCTCTTCCCAACCAAGAGTCGGAAGCCCTTGGTCTGAAAGCCACAATGTGTCTACAAGGGGGGGAAGTGGCTGAGGAAACTTGCAGAGAAACAATAATATGGGAAATCTTAGAAATCCTTTTGGGTGAAGTGGAAATGAAGGAATTGCAGAGAGGGAGCCTGGAGGGGACAGAAAGGACTGTAGTTGGAGGTAATGTGAGAAGGAACAAGAAGTTTCCTAGGAGTGAGGAGAGTGCATCTTTAGAAAACGATGAAACTAATGGGGAAGAGTCAGTTGCAGAGTTTGTGAAAAAGTTGGGGTGCAAGCTGAAGAACCCGAATGATCTAAAAGCCTACATGCAAAAGAAAGAAGACAGCAAGTTGAAGTTTAGAAGGCTGAGTGAAGTGGAGAGGGGGACAAGAAGTTTGAAGTGAAAGGGATTAGAAGAAAAGGGTCTAAATAGATCTTGGAGGAGTTAGGGTTAAGGCTAAGAGTTTTCAATGAGAATCCTAAGTTGGAATGTGAGGGGGTTGGGCAGCATTCGGAAGAAAGCAACAATTAAAGAGGTAATTAAGAAGTTTAATCCAGATGTGGTAATGATTCAGGAGTCCAAAAGAATGGATTTTGATTGCAGATGAAAAAGGAGTGTGTGGAGTTCTAGGGGTATAAAGTGGGTGGCTGCTCCTTCGTGGGGTTCCTTAGGAGGGATTGTGACCCTGTGGAAAGAAGAGATACTCATAGGTGTGGAGGAGCTAATTGGAGATTATTCTGTCTCCCTAAAGTTCAAACAGGTGGACGATGGATATGAATGGGTACTAACAAATGTGTATGGCCCCAATGACTATAGGCAGAGGGAGAAATTATGGGAAGAATTGAGTGACATTAGAGGCCTCTGGGATAGACCTTGGTGTGTGGGAGGGGATTTTAATGTAGTGAGATTTACGGAGGAAACCAACAACCCCAGACAGAGAATGACAAGAAGTATGAGGAAGTTCAACCAATTTGTGGACTCTTTTGAACTCAAAGAACATCCTTTCCTAAATAATAACTTCACTTGGTCCAACCTTCAATCAAGGCCAATTTGCTCTAAGTTGGACAGATTTTTGTTCTCAACAGATTGGGAGGAACATTGGGGCAATATTACTTCTAGGGCTCTCCCTAGACTTACTTCAAACCACTGGCCTATAGTGTTGGTCAAGGAGGAAATAAGAGTAGGGCCTACCCCTTTCAAGTTTGAAAATATGTGGTTGACTCATCCGGGTTTCATTGAGAAGATCAGAGAGTGGTGGGAGCAAGCTAATCCGGTAGTTGATTGGGAGGAAATGAGGTTCCACAAGAAACTCCAATACTTAAAATCTCAATTAAAGGAGTGGAATAGGCTGGAGTTTGGAAGATTAGAAGAGATAAAACAAGTTCTAGTGGAGTAAATCGAGGATTTGGACCTGAAGGAAGAGAGAGGCCCCTTTGGAGAGGAAGAAAGGAAGTTGAGATGGGTTTTGAGGAAGCAAATGGAGGACATCCTGGTTAAGGAGGAAATCAGTTGGAGGCAAAAATCCAAGTGTAAGTGACTAAAGTAGGGAGACAGAAACACAAGGTTTTTCCATTCAGTGGCAAATGGAAGGAGAAAGAAGAATTTCATCTCTAATTTGGAAGTTGATGGAGCAATTTTGTCCCACCCGGCTGAAATTGCAGAGGCTCTAGTAAACCACTTCAAATCTATTTTTAGAAGGCCTATGAATGAGAGAGTGTGGTTGGAGGGTTTGGATAGGCCGACTCTAAGTGCAGAGAAGAGAGAGTGGTTAGAAAAAAGATTTGATATGGAGGAGGTAAAGGAAGCAGTATTCTCTATGGATAGGACAAAAGCTCCGGGTCCTGATGGGTTCACAATGGCCTTTTACCAGGATTGTTGGGATATTTTGGAGAATGATCTTAGATCGGTTTTTGAGGAGTTCCACAGAAGGGGTGTAATAAACCCGGGCTTGAACTCAACTTTCATTGCCTTAGTCCCAAAGAAGAAAGATGCTTCTCAACCTAAGGATTTTAGACCTATTAGTCTGGTGACTAGCTTGTACAAAATCATTGCAAAGGTGTTGTCTCTCAGGATAAAGAAGGTGCTCCCCTCTATTATTGCACCCAACCAAGGTGCTTTTGTGGCGGGAAGACAGATCACTGATCAGATTCTCATTGCAAATGAGAGCTTGGAGAGCTTTAGGAAGTCAAAGAATAAGGGAGTGGTTTGCAAATTAGATTTGGAGAAGGCTTTTGACTTGGTTGATTGGTCTTTCTTGATGGAGGTGTTAAGGAGTTTTGGTTTTGGTGACAGGTGGTGTAAGTGGATCTGGGGCTGTGTTAGGACTTGCCATTATTCTATCCTGGTGAACGGGACTGTGGTTGACTTCTTTCCTGCGTTGAGAGGTCTAAGACAAGGAGATCCTCTTTCCCCTTTTCTTTTCACCCTGATTGTTGATGTGCTTGGGCGATTGATCCATAGAGCAGACTCGAGGAATCTGATAAGAGGGTGGAGAGTAGGAAGGGAGGAGGTTCCCTTAACTTTTCTACAGTTTGCAGATGATACTATCCTTTTCTGTGAAGGAGGGAACTTCAATTGGATCCGAAATCTAAAGTTGACAATACAACTTTTTGAGCAGATATCTAACCTCAAGGTAAACTTCGATAAGAGTTGTGTGGCGGGAGTGAATGTGACCGAAAGAGACCTAAGGGAATTTGCAGGTGAGCTAGGTTGTGCAATTACGGACTGGCCCCTGACATATTTGGGCCTCCCTTTAGGAGATAATCCTAAGAGTGTTAGTTTTTGGGCTCCGGTAGTGGAGAGGTTTGAGAAGAGGCTAGCGGCCTGGAAGAGAAATTATCTTTCTTTAGGCGGAAGAGTCTCTCTCATTAGGTCTTACCCTAGCTAACCTACCTGTTTACTATATGTCAGTGTTTAAGATCCCCTCAAAGGTTTCAATTCTTTTAGAAAAATTAATAAGGAACTTTCTCTAAGAGCCTGGAGAGGAGAAGAGAGATCATAGGGTGAGTTGGGAGGTGGTCTCTAGGTGTAAAAAACTAGGAGGTCTTGGGATTGGTAATTTCAAGAAAAGGAATATGGCTCTACTGGGGAAGTGGTTGTGGAGGTTCTCTTTGGGAAGGGATAATTCGTGGACTAAGATTGTGGCTAGCATTCATGGGCTGGAAGACAATGGCTGGGATCCTAGAATCTTGGCAAGGGCTTCAGCTGCTTCTCCTTGGAAATCCATCCACAATCTACTTCCAGTTTTCTCCCCTTTGATCAGGTATGGTCTAAATTCTGGTAACCAAATAAATTTCTGGGAACATCTTTGGGTCAGGGATTCTCTTTTGAAGACCAGTTTCCTTCCTTGTATGCTCTTTCAGACTTGAAAAATGAACCCATATCTTCGTTCTTGGTCCCTTCAGCCTCCACTTCTGGCTTTGGATGAAACCTTGGCCTGCGAAGGGCAATTAGGGATACAGACTTGGATAGCTTGGTAACTCTGCTAGCCTAACTTGGGGGTGTCTTCCTAAACCCTGCTAAGGAAGACACCAGATTTTTTACCTTTTCTAGCTCTGGTACCTTTTCTTGTGCTTCATTCTTTGAAACCTTAACTCATCCTCCTATTCCCTTGGGGTTGTCCTTTCTAGTTAAGGAAATTTGGAGCAGGCCTATTCCTCCTCGGGTTGGTTTTTTTTGTTGGGAAATTTTCTTGGAAAGAACCAACACTTTAGACTTACTTCAGAGAAAGAAACCCAACTATTGTCTACTTCCTAATAGATGTGCTCTTTGTAAAGCTGATGGGGAATCTGGCTACCACCTCATGGTCTCTTGTAAGGTTGCTAAAACTGTTTGGGAGTGGGTTTTCTCCCGTTTTGGGTGCTCTTGGTATCCTCCAGAGACTGTCCAAGGTTTGTTTTCTCCTTTTTTCAGTTGGCCTAAGAAGCGAGGAAAGACAATGTGGAGGTATATTAGGGCAGCGGTTTGCTGGTCTTTGTGGGAAGAAAGAAACTCACGCATTTTTTCTGACAAGGAAAGAACATTGGAAGATTTGTTAGATCGAATCCTTTTAAGAGTTCTCCACTAGCTAAAATCTTTGGAGTTGTTTTCAGATTTTCCTATGGATGACTTGCTAAGAAACTAGAAAGAGATTGCTTCCACTGCTAGATGCAAGAGAACTCTTATAAAGCTGAATTTTGATGGCAGCAGCGTAAGGAATCCAGGGCCCTCTGGGATTGGAGGAGTCTTCAAGAATGAGGAAGGGATTGTTATTGCTTTATTCTCTAGCCCTATTGGAGAAGATGACTCTCTTAGGGCTAAGATCCTTGCAGCGCTTGAAGGTATTCGAAGAGCAAAGGAATTAAATATTAGCCGCTTGACTCTGGAAGGTGATTCGAAGGTGGTGGTTAGTTGGTTGAAGACAGAGGACAGTGGTTTGTGGAACTTTAACAATGAAAAAAAAATAGTTCTTATGGCTGGGTAGGGACATTGAGATGTACAGCTGGGTGAAGAGGAGTGCCCCTTTATATCATTATTCCTTTGCGGATGGGTTGGCCAAGCAAGGAGTGAATAGGGAGGCTGTTTTTTGGGCCAGTTTTTAATATTTTTCTTTGCATTCCCCGTGTTTCTGTTTTTGGGGAGCTAAGTTATTTTATCTCCCCCTTTATATCCTTATTCATTCTCTTAATTTAATGAAGATGTTGTTATTGATCAAAAAAAAAAAAGAAGCAATTGATGGAATAACCATCAAAATTATACATTGGCTGAAAACAATAGAGCTTTTCAAGGACTTCTCAGTTGATGACATCTTCTGCTTCTTTGATGGCTGGAATTTAGGATCCATGGAGTCCTATTTTCCAAAGGGTAAAGCTGAATTTTGATGGGAGCTCTTTAGGCAACCTGGGCCATTCTGGAACAGGTGGAGTTCTAAAGGATGAAGAGGGCAGACTAATTGTTATGTTCTCCGGGCCAATAGGAAAAGGAGATCCACTGAGAGCAGAAGTGTTGGCTCTACTTCAAGGTTTAGGGCTGGCTAAGCAGATGGGTCTTCATCAAGTTGAGGTAGAGAGGGATTCTAAGCTAGTAATTGGGTGGATGCAGTCACAAAGTTTGGGAATCTGGATCTATAGACAGTTTGTGAGGGAAATAAATTGGCTAGCAAGGGAGATAGGAATCTTTTTCAAGTGGGCTAAAAGGTTGGCTAATGGGTTAGTTGATATGTTGGCAAAGCAAGGGAATTTTAGAGAGAATTTGTTTTGGGCAGTAGTGTAACTAGAGGTGGAAACAAATCGAGTTTTTCATGAGCTATTCAAGCTCGGCTCGTGAAAAGCTCGACCCGCATCGGTTTAAGCTGAACTTGAGCCCGATATATAGGCTCATTTGCTAATCGGGCCAATCTCAAGCCCAATAAAGCTCGGCTCATGAGGCTCACAAGCCTGATATATATAATAAATAATTTTTATTATATGTATAGTATAATAATATTTATATATAATATTTTTATTTTTACATGTACGATAATAAATAATTTTATATGTTTAATTTTTATTTTTTATAGGAAGCTTGGCTCACGGTCAAGCTCAAACCGAGCTAAGCTCGAACATGTAAGCTTCTGAGCTTAGCCAAATTCGAGCTCAAGTCTCTAGCCTGAATCAAGTTCGAGCTCAAGTCTAACATTGTTTTGGCGAGCCAAGCTTGAATAGCCAGGTTTTCAGCTCGAATCCATCCCTAATTGTAACTCAAGATTGTAGAAAACCCAGATAATTGAATCTAAGTACAGTCCTTGTAATTGAAATTTAGAGTTAAAATTAATGGAATAGAGAGCTTGTTTGGAGTTACCTATGGGTTACAATGATCTTTTCCTTCCTTTCTCCTTTCTACCATTGTAACCCTCAAGGTGCAACATTTCTCATATCTCTTCTCTTCCTCTTATCTATTCAGATCTGGATCTCTATACTTTGCTTATTTATTTTAAAAAAGGCAAAGTAAGAATTTATATACATAATCAAAGAGATCTAGATATCTTTATCTCATAATTAAGATCCCTAATTTCTCTTCTCTACCAACCACACACACCTTAGTAGGACTTTCTCCTTCTTTTCTACATCTCTAAGCCCTTTAAGCTATAATTGCTGGAGGATTGCTATATGGAGAACCAACTTTGGAGAAATTTGCTGGCACTCCAAGGAACTGTTCTCACCGTGGCGTTAAGTTGATTTTTTTCTTTTATAAATGATGATATCTCATATAATGTGAGGAAGGGATTTCTTCAAAACAGCAAAATATAAGAGGAAGATTTTGAGGAACGGAGACAAAACAGAATGCAAACTTCCCTCACCTCAATAGCGGGATAAAAAAGGATGCAATCCCAATCTTTTCTGAAGTGATCTTGCTTGAAACCCACCATGGTGATAAGTTATTGTATTAGATTGTTCTACATGCATGCCAATGGGAGATGCAACAGGGAACAGGTTGTCATAACATATGTTCTATATGCAGTATCTAATGTAACTTGGCTCAATTTTACAAAAAGTAGTTAATAGATAGAAATAACAGTTGCAAGAATAATACAAATATAAGAGCACGTACACAATAAACGTAGGAAATTAACTGATCCGTTTATCACATTTCATAAAAAAGGGTACCTACTTTCACAATGGTACCTACTTCAGAAGTAAATTCCACTTCTGAAGTGCTTGTTTTTAATGGTCATATAAATTCAATATAAATAAGAATTTTTGGAATCCATTGGACTTCATTACGGCTCCAATCATGCATAGATATCAATTAATGCAAATTCTATGGTACAAAACAAAATACATCATTTTTCCTGTACAGTACCATGAAATGCACCTCAAGCTACAAATGTTGAAATATGAGCACATTTTATTTATCAATAACAATAAAGCATTTTATTTTAGAAATAAATAAATGTAAATAACAGTAAAGGGATTATCAGCCTCAACTAACCATTCTTGTGAGGTTCAGCATCAAAATATAATTTCCCCTTTGATGTCCAATTCCCCTATATGTTAGATTCCTTGCCAACCCCTGTTTCGCCAGCCTATCTGCTATACTGTTAGCAGGCCTAGGTATGAGGTATCCACTGTATGGTCTCAATTCCTTTACTAACACTTTAGCTTCTCTGTTAGCAGGCCTATCTGCCCCCTTCAATCATTATATTGTTGTACCTCATAACTTTGTTCCTTTCCAAAGATGCCAAAGGAGCCCTTAGTTCTATCCTAATTGAATCCCCAATGCCAATGGGTCTTGGATACATAAACATGAAATCAATGTTTTAAAAGGCATGGGATGTGGAAGGCATATGTCTGGAGGTGTGCCTCTAGGCCTTGAGGCATAAGCCAGAGGTGTTGATGCCTCTGAGGTGTACACCTCAGGTGCATGAAGTGAAGTGTGCACCTCATGCATGCCTTATGCACTTCTCTCCATCCCTTTTCCTCCTCATCCCCCTCCCTCCTATGCCTCCTTGTGCTCAGGATGCTTATGCCTCTTACATTCTCACACTTCCAGGTAGTGGAACACCTCGTGTCATGCCTCCACATTTTAAAACATTGACCATGATATCACCCATATGGTTTCTAATCATTCTTATACCTGATGGACCCAGGTTGCCTATGCTGCAACCATCAAAATTCAGTTTGATATACGGTAGCTATGATTGCCTATGAGGACTGTAATGTTGCACCTCAGGCACTTGCAATACTGATGTTATGATGTTGTACTTGAGTCAATGTGCAACATTAAAGTGCCCATGGTGCTATATTTATGGCTCAAGGTACATTTTGTAGTATCTACCAAAAGACATCTCTATGTACCTAGGGGCTAGGGTTGCTCATAAATTAAAAGGATCATTTACTAAGACACCACCCCTACTTTGCAACCACTTTACTAATTGGTGGTTCTTTTCCATGGAAGTGTTAAAATGACATTTTTCACTCATGTCTATTCAACCAAAATAATTAAAAGAAAATAAGTAACTGAAATGTCAATTTGAAATAACAGAAGAGAAAAAAATAAAAATAAAATAGACAATAATAAGAAAAATAACAGAAAATAATAAATTACAATGAAAAATAAAGGAAGATAACAGAAAATAAAAATTAAAAATATTTTTCTATTATTGTCTTTTATTTTTCTGTTATCTTCTTTTTATTTTTACTTTAATTTTGTTTTTGTCCTTTTGTTTTATTTTCAGAATAAAATAATGTGAGGGAGGGCTTTTGTTTCTAAGTGGAGGGTGATATGAGACTTTTATATGGGTACTTTTGGAATAAAAAAGCAATTATTAAAAGGATATACAAACAGTTCCTAATGGATGGTGCATCAAGTAAAACAATTGCAAACTAGATTTTAAACTTACAAACAAGGGCCAAGGAGATTCGAACCCAAGCATCTAAGTTGTGAGGCATCAAATCTAGCACAAGTCCATATCTCGTTTATTAGTTATAATTATCCTAGTTCTAGATTTTAACTTATATTTTATTTTCTTGGTTCATGTTAAACATATATATTTATAAATATAAAAAATAGTTACACTGGTTTTCTAAGAAATAAAATATAACCAAGCCGTGTGTTGGGTGCCTCCCCTGAGTTCATACTTCACATAAACTATGAAGTATGTGTCTCTGTCTTAATCTTATGTGCTTAATTTGCAGATATTTAAATCTAGATTTACTGTTGATACCCTTTTTTGGGGGGTGTATTTGAATTTTAATAACGAATCCATGTTTATCCTAAATTTTCTACTGTATCCATGCATATCCAAAGCGTATCCTGATATATCTCTTAAAATTGCCTTTCCGATACTCTTTGCATTTCCTATACTTTAAACCTTGAACACCACAACACAAAGTGAAGGAAAGTTGTTAGATACATGACATACAGCTAGTGAACTTATTGTCATAATGCCATATGGTAGAGATGAAATATGAGCATTAAAATGCTTACAAATATTACTCCAGCTGAAAACAACGATCCACCATAGACAGCAAAAATATTTATGCAATAACACAATGTCCGGGCTTGTTGAAAACAATGAAAAGCACATACTTTCTAGATTTTACATTCAAAATAGAAACATGCAATACTTTTTAGTCATAGTAAGATAAATGTAGTCATACCACACTTTCTGGGACTCCTGGAGAAGGCAAAGGGAGATTTTTTGGCGGACGACCACGAAGATATGATCTCTTGTCAAATCGCCACTTCCCAATTTTCCCATATGTAAGCTTACCCTGAGTAATCATCTCCACATAAATAACTAGAAAGCAAATAATGAATCTAAATCATAATCAAGAATCATGTATTGATAAATTAAATTTCAACATCACAGAATAAATAAATGCAAATAAACTAAAGATTGAACTAGCACATGGTTTGGGGCATCAGCTCTTCATGATTTATTAGCTTACCTTTAAAGAATAATCGCATCCATAAGTGAAATGGATGACAAATCCCAAGGTGGCTGAAAACCATTTCAAATACTATTAAGGACATTTTCTGGTAATATATTAAAGATCTGTAATTGGGAAGAATTTCAAAAACTAATAAAATAGATAATTAAAGAAGGTAAGATGAAAAACCTGTATCATGAAGTCTTTCTGAAGAATATGTTGCATGCCATGTAATGCAGATGCAACAGCATATGCATACCTTTGTTCAACATAGAAATGACATAATCATGAGATTGTCAGTAGAACCAAAATGAAATACTCTCTGCAAAAATATAAAACTGTGCATGTATGAAATCCTTCTGAAAATATCCTTACATTTCTAGAACCCATCCAAAAGCCTTGTCAGTCTCTGGGTCATCTTTCATTCTCAATGGCACATTCATCCATGTTGGTGCAATTTTTTCTAGGAAAGACTGAAAAAGGTATTAGATACCATAGACAACCAACAAATTGAGTGTTGGTAAGGAATAAGAACTATAACAATGGTAACAATGACTTCCAACAGTTTACACCAATGGAACTCTTGATAAAGCCACGGTTATTCCTTATTTTGGCCAACATTTATACATGGAGAGAAGCAGTCTATTTGAATCACAGCAGAAAGAATAAACCAACCTTCTTGATAATTACAGGAAAATTGCCAATTGGGTCGATATTTGTTACTGGACCTTTCTCTTCTGGGTAAAACTTCCTTATTATTTTCTCATTTTCAGCAGGCTTGATGTAGAAAAATGGGAATGCTGCTGGATATCCTCCATGTGACAAGTTAGGGAGAGGATTTACAAAGATGTGATCAGGCTCTGCCATCAGTATATACCTGCATTACTCATGGAATGCATACACATTCAAATTTATTGGATAATCAAAGCACCTAAAATCTTTATAACATAGAAGTGAACTTACTCCTCCTCAATTGTTGCCTTTTCCAGCCATTGCACAAAGGCCCAAGGTATATTTAAGACTGTTAGAGTTGACTAAACAGGGGGAGGAACAGGGGCACCGCCCCTTCTTTTATTCTTCATATTCTTCTTTTATTTTAGTATTAGTATTTTTTTCACCAGCTTTTCTAGGTTTAGAATAGAGGCTCTGCCCCCTTCTTTTGTTCTTAATTTCTTGCATTTTTTAAGCTTCTTTTTGTTCTCATCATTGGCATCTG
Organism: Nelumbo lutea; assembly: GCF_056320005.1. Classification (NCBI taxonomy): domain Eukaryota; kingdom Viridiplantae; phylum Streptophyta; class Magnoliopsida; order Proteales; family Nelumbonaceae; genus Nelumbo; species Nelumbo lutea. Next base: position 72,394,801 of record NC_142685.1, on the reverse strand, counting down.
AAACAGGGGCTCCACCCCTTCTTTTCTTCTTCATGTTTCTTCTTTTATTTTAATATTTTTTCACCAGATTTTCTAGGTCTACAACAGGGGCTCCGCCCCCCGCTTTTTCTCTTCATTTTCTTCTTCTGTTTTAGTATTTGCTCCCTATGTATTGTTGGTCTAAAATAGGGGCTCCACACCCTTCAGGTCTTTCAAATTCTAACTTTCTCACCTTACATCCCCATTCTTCTACCCATTGGGATAGTTCCTGCACCTCCCCCACAGCTACCAGCTCACTTTTGTGCAGATTTACTTGCAGATACAATTCCAAACCACCTCAGCAAATCCACTTCATTGTGTAGTTGTTCTTTGGATATGTCACAAAATAGGAGTCTATCATCGGCATGTCATCAGAGGATTTTGTTGGGCATTCTGCTGTGAGAGCAACTAAAAAGTAGAAATATTGTTTCTTCGAACTTTTTTACCTACATGAGTGGAGGTTTCCACATATTCATTGGCTTTTGTGACAGATAGTCATGCCATGAATGGAACACCAAGGAAAATTTTGGATTTTAGTATACAAATGAAGAATTGGTTAAACAAAAAAAATTAAATACAAAACAAGATAAGTTTAAAAAACAAAAGATTTCTCTCTTTCTCCTTAAGTGAGACTTTTTTTTATCCATGCTCTTTAAGTGATATTTTTAAAGGCCTTGGGCTGGAAAAGCTCATCCATGAAGAATCTCAGATTATAAATTATCAAAAAAAAAAAAAGAATCTCAGATTATATAAGTTGAGGCAAAATAGAAGTATAGGACTATAGGTCTACATGTGACTATGTGAATAGAGACAATGATACAGTCCAAGAAAATTTACTATCTGCAAGGGTGAAAGAAAAGGTGGTTTACCCTCAAGAGCTGCTGAACAAAGAGAGTATCATCCTTTCCACATATAGGAATAAATTTGATGCTGAGGAATCAGTGAATCATGCATTTCTGAATTAGTGGTCAATTTTCCGCACAGTTGGCTGTTAGTAGAAACATTGGCAAGTAAAAGGAGGTCTATTGTTAGGAGGCTTGTGCCTTTTGCTGTTTTCAGGCCATTTGGGCTGAAAGAAATGCCTGCGCTTTTTAAAAAAAAATTGGGTTTTGAAGAGGTGGGGTTAAGGAAAGCTCATTTTTTCGGTACTAAAATATAATTTGTTAAAAGAAAAAATAAAGCACAAGAAAGGTGACCATAAGTAACCCAAGAGAAGGAGAACAACCCTTAACTACAATCTAACTCCAAACTCACAGCCTAACTCCAAAAGACAAACTCCCCCCCAAAAAAATAGACTGAAACCAACCATACACACCCATCATCCCTAAACAACCTTAAGAAAATAGCAAAAACACAAAACATCTTAGTTCCAGACCCCAATGCTTTACATAATTACTATGCTTCTTCAAAGGTTAGTGCAAGAACCTCATTACGTCTCCCAAAGACTTTTTTGCATTTCTTCACCTTTTTGTTAGGCCCAACCCAAGCCCAATAAAACTCCCTTCAACCCAGCAAAAACTTTAGAAACTTGAATATCTAAATGCTTTTATGCCTTCTAAACGTCATACTGCATTAGGAATTTCTTCAAATCCTCCACATCTTTAGAACTGGCATTAATCTTTTACAACTCTACAACTGTTTTGTTCTCAAATGTTTTAAATTCAACCCCCTTGCTACTTTCTTTCGCAAACCTAACAAATCCAATTGATCTTCTATCTTGGACCTCTTCACTCCTAAGCTAAAGCTATCCGCCTCCTCAACCAAATTATCCTTTTTCCCAGCGCTTCTCCTCCAGCTCTCTAAACGCCCTCCTTGCAAAGAGCATTTCAAGGCTCTTTCATGGAATGATTCATTCTTGGCTAGGAAATCAAAGAGCATTTCAAGGCATTCCTATGGAGTTTTTTTCTTGTAAAAGAAACCCTGTAGGTTGGTACATAGTCACTTAGGGGGTTTGCTTTTTTGTATATGCTTAGTGCACAGTCCTATAGTGTGCATGGATTGTCTTTGCTTGTGTTCTGCTCATTTATTGATATTCTATACTTTATCTTCAGAAGAAAATATATATTCATCATATATGTACATGGAACAAAAGAAAAAATAAATAAAAGACAACCATAACCATAAGAAAAAAGAGGACAATAAATAGTTTCGTTTAGAGCACCCAAATTGCTTAATGTTAAAAATCATAAAATAATGTAAAGATGCAACTCAGCCATTACCTGTTACATAAATTGTTTTGTACTTTCAGTGGGGGAAAACCCCTCATGAATCATCTTATACACCCATTCTCTACCTTCCATTATCCTACCATGTTTGAAGAAACCATGTGCTAATATGTCATAAGTCCATCGGTTTGGTTTATATCCTCTGTTGCACATCCTATCAAACAACTTCTCAGCAAAGTCCATTGTTTCACTCATGCATAGTTTTCTCAACAACATATTGTATGTGAAGACGTCAAGTGGAAAGAACTGTTGAATCATTTCATCCAAATTTTCAATATGTTGATTCCCTCTGATTTGAGCAGAAAATATACCAACCAACTCACCAAGTGTCAACCTTCCATATGAAGATTCCTCTCCATACAGATTTCCTGACCGGGACCAAGCATCAAAAAGTTCCCGGCTATTCAAGGAATGAAACAAAAGCACATTGATGATAAAGGAAGAAGGATAACGACCAACTTTCTCTAAGTCACAAATAATCTTTGCCACCGAATCATAGTCCTTATTTGAGCAGAAGGACTTTACAAGTTCCTCGTAACATTCGAGACTTGGCACCAATCCCTTGTCCTTCATATCTCTCACAAACTCTAGTGCCAGATCTGGCTTCCTTGCTTTGCAAAGACCAACTATCATGGTATTGTACAATTTTCTCTCTATCTTCCTTGTCTTGCACAAATCACGAAAGAAGCTCAGGGCATCAGATATACGTTCACTCTTCAGATAACTCTGCAGCAACAGTATGTAGGAACTCAAATTGGGCACCAGCCCATTTCTTGTCATTGTCTCAAATACTTTTCTCGCCAGCTCAGGTTTCTTAGCATGCCCAGCCCCATCAATGAAAAAGTTGTAATCACGACAGTCGGGTTCATGGCGAGACAACTGCACCTCCAGCAATTTCATAAACTGGATTTCTGAATTGTCCATATCTAACAGACAACGGATGACAGCTCTATATAAGTTCCGTTTTGGGGTATGCCCATTTTCTTGCATTTCAATCAAAACCCTGGAAGCCATGTCCCCCCTAGTTGATTTGACAAAACCACGTATCATGTTAATATAAGTTTTCTCCCTATATGAAACTTTATTTGGTCTATTAAGATCCCCATGTATGAGGTAAGCATCTTCTACCCTTCTAGCCTTGCAAAGAGCTGTGATATATTTATCATATACAGCATCACTTAGCATGATATTCCACTTCAGGGATGCATTAACCACCTCCTCCAGCTTATCCAACTTCCCCTCCCTCGATAAAGCATCCGCAAGAACGGAAAAGGTTTTTCTACCAGGGCAGTAACCATGATCAATGGAATTCTTTAAGACCTGATATGCCTCCTCAAAACTTCCATCCCCACAAAGAGTATTAATGAGATAGTTGTAAGCCATACTATTAAGGGAGAGACCAAATTCTGACCTTGACTTATAAAATTCAAGTGCCACATCCACCATTCCAGCTTTACAGAAGAAACACAGAGCTGCATTCATGGTGACTTTATCAGGAAACAACTTCCTCTCTTGCATCTCCATCAACAAATCAAAGACATCCTGGAGCCTGTTTTGCATCAGAAGCTTGCAGATCAAAAAATTATATCGGAATACACCAGGCACATATCCTTCTAATAACCTTTTACTCTGCATAAATTCAATAGCTCCATCCACTTTTCCAGCTTTAACAAGATCCCTAATCCAGACACTATAAATGGCATCCATGTTGACTTCACTGAACTCCTGAAACTCCTTCATCAATTGACCCGCCTCCTCGAACTTATTCTTCTCACATAGAGCATTCACAAGAGCAACTACTGCATGTTCACTTAATTTCCTTCTATTACTCTTCAACCCATGGAGGAAATCCCAGGCCTCCTGTAACCGGTTCTGCTTACAAAAACTCTTGATTTCCATAGAAGATGTTACCTCGCTATCAAAACCCCTCATTCTGATCTGCTTCAAAATTACCTCAACCACGTCAAAACAATTCTCCTCTATCAACGCATTGAGAAGTACGTGGTAGGAAAAAGAATCTAAATCAAGCCCCTGAAACCGCATTTTTGCGAACAGTTTGAGCGCAACATCTGGCTTCCCAGCAATCGCATATCCCATGATAACAGTATCATGGAATCTGACCTTGTGCATATACCTCTGTTTGGTATATGTATCTAGAAAATCTAACATGAATGACATCAGTTTCTTTTTACATAAAATTTTAAAGATAGCATTGAACGATGCACGGGTGTGATAGTACCCTGGTTGCCGCCCAGCCCAGTCGAAGAACTTCAAACACAATAACACATCTTCCCCATGATCCAAAACTTTCAAAACGAATGGTTCTGTGAGGCGCAGCCCCAATCGAGAGAGCGCCAATGAGGCCAAGGCATCATCTTGAGAAGACAATATCTTGAAAATCTGTCTGATCAAAGGATCTTGTCCGAATTTGAACCATTCCTTGAAGGATAAGGCAACGTCCCTTGTTGGCAAATTTCCAGGTCCTTGGGGCGTTGGTGTCAAAGGAAATAACGTATTTAGAGAAGAAAAAGAGCACACAATAATCCTTTTGTTGAATATCTCGGAAGTAAAAGACCCGAATCTTAAGCATTTATGTATCAGCATCTTTTCGCAGAAACCCTATCATTTAAGCTCGGCTTTCATGGCATCCTAGCCCTGGCATCCGAAACGTTAGAGGATTAAGTGGTCTGAAAACAGCAGAGATTGGGAGAGAGAAAGAGAGAGAAACGAAGGGCAGACCGGCAGAGGAACGAAGACACTTCGACTTCACCTGAGTTCGGGCCCGCGGCACGACGAACTCTGACCAAGACGGCAAGTCCGCACGGCAACACCTGAGGACCAGACGAGACGAAGGGTTTGCAAATCTTAAAACTACCACCATGGTTTTTAAAACCGACCCAGAGATCGAACCGGTCAGGGTCCGGATAGCGGGTCGAACGGCCCGACCGTTCGAACCGAACAGTCGGCCCGTTCTGACAAAAATAAAAAAAAATTAAAAAAATGAAAATCGATCAAAACGGTTCAAACGCTTCGAACAGCTAACCACCTGATCAGCGGCTTGCTGACCAAAATCAACAATTTTTATGGAAAATTCTCCCGTCTACTATCCGGTCTGGTTTTGAAAAGCATGACTACCACGCAGGCTCCAAGGATTTTGCTCGGCGCCCCGGTGGTTTACAATCAAACTTATTTATACCCTCCCACCATGTTCATTGACGATTTAAGCGAAAGGGCAGTTTTGCCCTTTATTAAGACATGAAGAAACAGTCCCCTTCTCCCGTAAACAAACCCTACCACACCCTCTTCAACTAGAGTCCCTTCCTCATCCTTGCCCTATAACCAAAATCCCCTACTCCACCCTGGCCCATTCCCTAATGGCTCGGCAGCCCGGCAGGTTTAGAGTGAGGCACCTCCTCTAGAGATAGGGAATTTCTAAATTTCCCTGTCCCAAAAATACTATTTATTTGGGTAATTATTTTTTAAGAAAGACTTATCTGGGTAAGTGCATTTACCCATGTTCTTTTATTTCCCATATAAATAAATCAATGACCATTTTAATCATAAAATTCAATTATTAAAAGGGCATTTTTGTCTAATTCAAGTGTTGAAAACTTCCCCCCAAGTGGAAAAGTTATTTACTCATTTAGGATATGGGTATTGATGTAGCGCGATCCGGTCACTCCTAATTGACACTCACGTGGCTCCTAGAGGGTACCTGAGATGAGGAGGAAGAAGAATCCCAGGGGAATTTACCCAGTGGGGACACTCCGATGCTTAAGTTAGTACTATGAAGGACAAGCAAGAAGGAGACAAAGGCGAAGAGTGCAGATAGCGCGTTCTCACTATACTTGAGAGATTAGAGGTTTCTATAACTCGTTTCTCTTCTGCCCTGAGGGCTTTTATAGGGACACTCACATCAGGTTGGAAATAACCGCCACTGGGCTCCTGCCACAGCCGTTACCTGCCTGTGCTGCGCAGGTGGCCGTTGTGGCATACGTCTCACCCGAGTGAGTGACAAGTTTCCAAAGTGGCAAGCACGCCTTTGCCTGCTGAGAGACGTGGACACAAACTGCCGAAAGGACTGGGATTGCGCCATCAGTAAGGGATATGGCGCAGTCTGATCGGTACAGTCTGTTAGTCAAAAGTTTCCTGGAGAGCGCTCGCGCGGTTCATTCGCGAGCTATTTTGTAGCGAGCTTGGAACACTCCAGGATTACCCTTAGTGGAATTGGTCCTCGAAATGACTTGTCTGTTTGGGAGCTCGGACGAGCTAATAACTTTGGCTCGCGAGCTAAGGTTGCCTCGAAGTATCTCTTCAAAGGTAGCTCGGGGAGCCTAGGGTTCGCGTCACGGCAAAATCCTTTAGCGAGCTGCTTTGCAGGCCCGTCACTTGGTCGTACCAGGTTACAATGCTGAGCTGTCGCTCATGCTGATTCAGTGTCTGTGTGTCATCGTTTCATAGGTGGAGTCAAATCGCCCTCCATCAATTGCCCCCCACTCCTTGGGCTAAGAGCACTGCCTTAGCGCAGGGAGTTTGTGAAGCGCGATGGACTGATTTGACCGAAATTCAAACTTGATTGACTGCCCACATTAATGCATTTGCAGGAATCAAGAGATTTTCTGACTTTCCTGACTTTTTGAGTTCCAAAAATTAGCTGAAGTGGCTTTTACCTCCGAACGTCGTGCGGCCGCAGCTACCTTAATTATGGAAGACATGCTACCAATCACCTTCGATTTTTAGAAGGCGTGCGGTCAGGGCACCTACGGACCATTGGATCTACTTTGATCCGGACCGTCAATTTGAAAGGGTGGAGACTATAAATAGGGGGGCCTCTCGGACCTCATTTTCTCCCACGCCATCTTGCTGTCTTCGGATTCTGAGAGCGCACACTTCATCTAGTCTACCTGAATTCCTCAGTTTGCTTCGTTCCGTCTCTTCTAGTGAGTCCCAATCGTTGTCAGCCATGTCTGGGTACTCATACCACACTTACCACTAGGGCGATAGCCAGGATAACGTTGCTCCCTCGAGCTCGGGGGGAGCCTGGGAGCAGATCTCGGAGGCTCGAGAGGCCTCCGGTGATGTAGCATCTACTTCTAGGGAGAGGGAGCCCGAAACTTTCAGCCCTTCCTCCATGACAGCGGAGAGACTCAAGTCTCTAATCTGCTACTTTTGCCCCTTGGGGACCTGGTCTACAGCCTCCCTACTGTCAACATCCCTTGGAAGCATGGTCCTAATGACATTGTAATCTTCCAGGAACAACTCAAGGCTGGCTTGCGCCTCCCCCTACATCCCTTGATAGAAAAGGTGTTAAATCACTTTAACGTCACCATTGACCAGCTTCATCCCAGCGTCATTCGAAACATGGTTGGGACTATATCTTTGTGTTACGAGTACTGTCTTCCTCTAGACCTCGATATTTTTGTCTCTATCCTCTGTATAAAAAATGTTGCTCCTAGGGTTCCTCTGGAGAGGTGCTTTTACTACCTCTCTCCCCGTCCTGGCTATAAGCTCTTGTACGAGCTACCGAATAAGATTCCCGCTTGGAAGCGGGATTACTTTGTGGTTCATAACCCTGAGGGGTGGCCCTTCCCAACTGCTTGGAGGGGCACCATACAGGACCCCAGGGCCGAACTGGACCCCGAAACTCGAAAAACGATGTTGTCTTGGGCATCGATAGGCTTCCTTTGCGCGGACTACTTAGCCGAGGAGAAGCTCGTATAGGCCGGCTTGAGCCCGGGTAGGTTGTCTTTTAGTCACATGGTTTCTGTAACGATGTCATACTCATTCGCATGCATATATTTCATTCTTGTTGGACTAACACTGATGCTCTTCTTGACAGCCATTATGTCTTGTATCGATTCGCGCCACCTTCTCTCGGGCAATCAAAGGAGCCACGCAAAGAGGACACGCCCCGACCAGACTCCCCCCTCAAGAGGTGTTGAGTTCGGGTCTGCCGAGCCAGTTTTGTCCTCCCCTCCGCCCGAGATTCTGGCACCCCCTCCCGAAGGAACTAGTAGGGTTAACTTCGGAGGGGATGAGCTCCCTCATCACGGGGAGTGTCTCGGTAACCCCCTCCAGCCACACCCTTAACCCCGGTTTCTAGTGGAGAAGAGGGAAGGGGTGAATGATTACCTCGTGGCTCGCCGGAGGAGCCGGAAGGCGATCACTAACGATAAGGTCGCTCAGTGGGGGAATATGGAGCTCGGGGACCTCGCCGCGCTTGCCTCTGCTCACTACATGGTGGTAAGTGACCTCTTTCCCTTTTCCTCTCTTGTTTTGCTCCTCTCCGCTATCCTCTGATCTTCTCTTCTGTCAGCAGGTGAATTCCGCCATCCATGCCATGGCTCTCTAGACATGCGTCCATCGTGTCGATACCCTCGACTAGCGGTCTGCTAACAAGAAGATCCAGGGCGAGCTCGACTGAATCCGAGGCGAGCTCCATCACACTCGCAAGGGGAGCGAGTCTCAGAAACTGCTCGTCCACGACCAGGAAGCTCAAATCGCCTGGCTTTCTGAAGAGAGCACGCATTACAGGGAAGAATTGTCGAGGATGGCGGCAGAGAGAGAGAGCTCCTCAAGCAGCAGGTGCGGGACTTAGAGTCCACTCTTCTAAATCGGACTCAAAACTTCGATCAGATGGTGGAGGTTGAACGAGAGAAAGCGGTCTGTGATTTCAAAGACTTCTAGGAATTCCACGACCTCCAGGTGGAGTATGGTTCGGGTTTGTACCGCTTTCGGAAGAAGTTCTCCAGACTCAACCTTGATGGCATTACTATGAAGGGTCTGTCTCCTGAGATGGCAGACCAAGCGGAGGAAGAGGAGCCTGACTCCCTAGAGGATGAGGAGGTGGATCCCTGATGCGGTGTTTCTCTGGACTTCTGGTGGCTTCTAGGTGCCGTAAACCTGGTCTTTCACAAGTCTTTGGTTGGGCGGTTGTGTCCTGTGATAGTCAGACTTTCCCGAGCTGTTTAGCTCGGTTATCGCATCGTTATTTTTCTTCTCTCTTTTTTTTTTGAAGTGACAATGAAAGTTCTCCCTTTTTTTCTTCCAAGTATGATATGCTCGCTTTAACTTCGCTAAGGCGATCTCAACACCCAAACTATTAGAGCCACGTACCCGAAGTATAACTCTTCGATAATTGTTGCCTTGAACTGTTCCTCAAACCATTTAAGACATCTTTATGGTGCACGACAAAGCAATTACCACGTGTGCCCAAACTATATGCTCGTTGGTTATTCTCTAGTTCGATCATCGTGCTAGAACAAGCTATGCTTGGCGGGGTTTAAGCCCGAGCTGCTTACACTCCTCACTTGAAGTCCGCCCATGTCATGAAGACAACTAGGTCTGATTACGCTGAGATCGTGTTAGCCCAACATTTTGGCCCTTAGGCTCTGGGAGTGATTTATAGTTTACTTTTGAAGTTCGTCTGTGCCTCAAAGGCGACCGGGTCTTATTGCGTCGAGATCGTGTTAGCTCGGCATTTTGGCCCTTAGGCTTTGGGAGTGGCTCGTGGCCTACTTAGTTGTTACAGATAGTATTGTCTTAAGTTGACAATATTCCATGCCCGAGGTACTTGTTTCCCTTCAAGAGTCTCGAGCTCATACGTTCCTTCTCGAGTACTCGTCTCACTCGGTAAGGTCCTTCCCAGTTAGACCCAAGCTTGCCAGCACCGGGCTCAGGTACCATAACCTTTCGAAGAACCAGGTCACCGATGCAGAGGTTCCGGTTCTTGATCCTGGCGTTATAGTACCGAGCTACTCTCTGTTGGTAGGCTACAGTCCTGATATACGCGAGGTCCCTTACTTCGTCGAGTAGATCGACGTTGGTACGGAGCTCCTCTTCATTCGTCTGATCACTGTATGCTTCTAGTCACAGCTTAGGCTCCTCGATCTCTGCAGGGATCACTGCTTCGGTGCCATAGGTGAGATTGAAGGGTGTTTCTCCCATGGCAGTCTTCCCTGTGGTCCGGTAAGCCTATAGGACGCTAGGTAACTCATCTGCCCACAACCCTTTAGCCCGATCCAGCCGTGCTTTCAGTCTGTGGAGGATGGCTCTGTTTGTGACTTCTGCCTAACCGTTTGCTTGAGGGTGCGCGATTGAAGTAAACCAGTCTTGAAATTTGATGTCCTCGAATTGCTTGCCGTTGTCAAAAATCAATACCCGAGGTAATGCGAAGCAGCACACGATGTTCTTCCAAAAGAAGTTTTGGACATTCCGAGTTGTGATTGTTATAAGGGTTCAACTTCCACCCACTTGGTGAAGTAGTCCACTACTACTACTAAGAACTTCCTCCCGCCCGTTGCTGGCGGGAATGGCCCGAGTAGATCGATCCCCCACTGTGCAAAGGGCCATGGGCTGGTGAGGTACTTGAGATCGGCGGTAGGTTGATAGTGAATATTGGCATGCTTCTGGCATTTGTCACATTTTTTAACAAGCTCAATAGTGTATGCCTTCATTGTTGGCCAATAATACCCCTATCGAAGTGCCTTCTGGGCAAGGGCCCTGCCTCCCAAGTGTCCGTCGCACAATCCCTCATGAGTGTCGCGGAGTACGAGCTCATCTTCGGTAGGTCGCAAACAACACAGATAAGGGAGTGTGTAATATCTCAGGTATAGTCGTTCGCCTATCATGACATATTTGGCTGCCTGGCGCTGCACCCTTCTGGATGCATTGCGATCTACAATCCAGCTCTACTCTGCTTGAACGATGGAAGCAACCTCCTCTGCCCCCCCGAGAATGCTAGGCCGAGGCAAGTCCTCTATGTACATGGTTCTCATGGTGATGTCGCTAGCGCTGGCTAATCTGGACAGGGCATCAACCTCAGTGTTCTCCGACCTTGGGATTTGCCTGACAAAGTGTGACTAGAAGTTGAGCAGGGCCTCTCTGACTTTGGCTAAGTAAGCTGTCATGGTTGGCTCGTGAGCTTCGTACTTGCCAGTGACCTGGTTGACCACGAGCTGGGAGTTACTGCAGATAATGATGTGCTTTGCTTTTACTTCCCTGGCTGGGGCCAGTCCAGCTATCAATGCCTCATACTCCGCTTCATTGTTAGACGCCGCGAACTCGAACCATAGCACGTACTCCAGTTTCGTGCCACTTGGGCCGTGCAAAACTATTCCGACTCCGCTGCCCTGTTGGTTTGAGGGGCCATCTATGTGAAGGATCCAGGGTTCCTCATCCCAACTCGAGGTTGGCCGAACTAGGAGAGATGCCACATTGGCTACTACCTCACGAGGTTCGGACTCGACTGGCCTGGGAGCTTCAAATTCTCTTGAGCTGGGAGCCTTGTGCTCAACTGGTCTGAGGGCTTCGGAACTGAATGTGCATTCGGCTATGAAATCTGCTAAGGCTTGGGCCTTGATGGCAGTTCGCGAATTGTACTGGAGGCCGTACTCGCTGAGCTCAATGGCCCACTTCGTCAATCGACCAAAGACCTCGGGCTTAAGTAAGACTTGCCTCAGAGGCTTGTTGTTGAGCTCAACGGCCCACTTTAGGTCACTTCTCTGCAACTGAAGTTGGTCGAACGCAGCTTTAAAGAGGATGTCGGCCGAACTGCCTGAGTCGACAAGTACGCGTCTGACCTCAAAGTCGTTGATCCTCAACTTTATCTCAAGTGCATCATTGTGGAGGTAGTGAACCCCTCGTGCGTCATCTTCTGTGAAGAAAATTGGCTCTTCTGTCCTCAGCCACTTTGAAGGGTTCTGCTCTTCTCAGGCGGCCTCACGAACTGACGTTCGAGTCGCTGCCGAAGTACAACCCGCAATGATCGAGCCTCCCACTATCATGTGGATGGTCCCCCGAACCGGCCTCTCTTCCGGAGGTTGCCTCTGTGGCTGTTCGGCCGGCCTGCTGCTGGACTCGGGAGCATCCTTACCGTGCCCCCCTTGCCGACCTGCTTTGTTATTACTATTACTATTATTATGTACAAAATTTCTTAAATACCTGCGACGGATGAGCTCCTCAATCTCGTCATGGAGGTTTTACAATTTCCAGTACTATGATCGTGATCTCTATGAAAATTGTAGTACAGATTCTTGTTTCTTTCATTGGGATTCCCTTTCAAATGAGGTGGCCACTTCATGTACGGGGCGTCCTTGATAACCATCAAGATTTTGGTCCACTGCGCGTTTAGTGGGGTGTAATCAGTTCGGTCCGCCGGGGGAGCTTGAAACGACTGACCCGGCTTGGCCCCCTGACCAACAACATTTTTCTTTCGGCTGTCCCCTTGACTGGAAGACTCCCCTTCCCTTTTCCTCTTTTTGGGCGTGCCCTCGCCCTTCTGGTTGATCTCTTCCTCAGTGGCTATAAACCTGTCCGCGAGCTTATGAAATTCGGTTATGGTCATTGGTTGGTTGACGACCATGTGCCACTTGAACTCCTTATGTGTCACGCCTTTCTTGGCTGCTGCAAGGCGCACGGCGGGGTTCAAGCACGGTATCTGCATACAAGCATCGTTGAACCGCTTGATGCCCGGATGGACTCTCCCTCTCTTTACACTATGCTGAGGAGGCTCTCTTTAGTTCGTGGATACCGTTTACTGGTAACGAAGTGGGACGTGAAGGCTTGTGTGAACTGCGCCCAACTTCTTATCGACTCAGGTTCTAGGTTCCGGTAGCACGTACAAGCTGCTCCCCTAAAAGTGGTGGAGAAGGCCACGCACATGCACGACTCGCTGGCCCTTGCCAGGTGCATCTGTGATTGGAAGGCATCTACAAGATCATTTGGGTCGAACGACCCGTCGTACTTGTCAAGAGGGGGGAGCTTAAAGTCTTTAGGCATTGGGACTGCTAGGAGCCCGGGAGATAGGGGGATTGAACTGAAATGATGGGGGTCTTGGCTTCACCCAAACTTACTTCTTCTTTGCCTCTGAACTCGGACAGGTCGTGGGTGGCAGATCGGCGAGCTTGACGGCGTCGTCTCTGCTTCTTGGCGGGATCGACATTCATGCTGCTCACTTCTGTATTGTTAGGAACGGTGTGTGCAGGAAGCAACTCAGGCCGCTGGGGATGGTTACGGACAGAGGGCTCCCGCTTGGAGCCTGCGGCTAGGATCTTGAACTAGTTCTCTAAGAACGGGGCATCGGGCTTGGAGGGCTGAGACGAAGTGAGCTTGGTGAGCTGGGGCCCTTCTGACCTGACCTCCCGTGGTGAGGCCGGCGTGGCCGGCCTTTCCTGCCTACTGCGGGAGGAGGCCTGGTTCCTTGGAGGGTTCTAGGGGCCTTTCCTTGGCGGAAAAGATGCTCCTCTTGACGATGGGACCTAGCCTGCTGTGAGGCTGGGTGCCGAGGAGGGAGTTGCGATTGTTGAAGCTGAGGTTGTGGTAGCTGGGGGAAACTGCTGCTAATACTAGTACTGAGAGACCTGGTGCAGCACGTGTTGTTGATAGATCTGAAACTACTGCATTTGAGCCTGCATGGCCCGCATGCACTGCACCAAATCTTCCAGCTGGTTTGTGCTAACCGCTGGGGGCACAACCGAGGGATCAGTGAAGGTTGCTCCGACTTTGGTAGGGAGTGGAGCAACGACGGGTGCCCCTGCAAGAGGCACGTTCAAACTAGGGATCCCATCCATTGAAAGGGGGATGGTGAATTGTCCGATATAGACAGTAGGGAGCTGGGGCTGTTCCGTGGAGTTATTCATCTCCATGCTTCGATTAATGTTGCTAAGGGAAGCCATGAGCGTTGAGTTTTTTGGAGAGTAAGAAGATGTGAAAGTTTAGAGAAAGGCTTTTTGAAGCGTTTCCCATAGACGACGTCAAATGATGTAGCGTGATCCGGTCACTCCTAACTAGCACTCACGTGGCTCCTAGAGGGTACCTGAGATGAGGAAGAAGAAGAATCCCCGGGGAGTTTACCCGGTGGGGACACTCCGATGCTTAAGTTAGTACTATAAAGGAGAAGCAAGAAGGAGACAAAGGCTAAGAGTGCAGATAGCGCATTCTCACTATACTTGAGAGATTAGAAGTTTTTGTAACCCGTTTCTCTTCTGCCCTGAGGGATTTTATAGGGACACTCACATCAGGTCGGGCACAACCGCCACTGGGCTCCTGCCACAGCTGTTACGTGCCTGGGCTGCGTAGGTGGCCGTGTGGCGTATGTCTCGCCCGGGTGAGTGGCATGTATCCAAAGTGGCAGGCACACCTTTGCCTGCTGAGAGACGTGGACATAGACTGCTGAAAGGACTGGGACTGCGCCATCAGTAAGGGATATGGCACAATCTGACCAGTATGGTCTGTTAGTTAGAAGCTTCCTGGAGAGCGCTTGTGTGGTTCATTCATGAGCTATTTTGTAGCGAGCTTGGAACACTCCAATATTACCCTTAGTGGAATTGGTCCTCGGAATGACTTGTCTGTTTGGGAGCTCGGACAAGTTAATAACTTTGGCTCGTGAGCTAAGGTTGCCTCGGAGTATCTCTTCAAAGGTAGCTCGGGGAGCCTGGGTTCGCGTCATGGCAAAATCCTTTCGCGAGCTACAACATAGCGAGCTGCTTTGCAGGCCCGTCACTTGGTCGTACCAGGTTACAATGCTGAGCTGTCGCTCGTGCTGATTCAGTGTCCATGTGTCACCGTTTCATAGGTGGGGTCAAATTGCCCTCCATCAGGTATCAAACTTTCCCTTTCCCTGATCCCCACATAAATCTGAAAAAAGAACATGGGTTTCTTAGTCAATGGGAATCAAAATCCCATTGACCAACTTTCCCCCCTCTCAAAATAAAAAACAAGAATGCCCCCTAAGATTCTTTAGGAAACATCAAATATGGTGTTTTTATTATAAATGGCAACACCCAATCTAATGCCTATATTTTTTAAGTGTAAGTTGTTATTTGATGCAATATGATAAGACCATTTTTCAAAAATTTTTATTAATCGGTCTAAAACTTTACAAGTAGAAGTAGCAATGGTACCAAACACAACCTAACATTTCAACTTCTGGCCTTTGAGGATTCTAGATTATAAGTGTCAACTTGTAATAGTAGTCAAGGTTCAAAGTATCAGAAATGCTATGCGCATGAAAAAGGCAAATTTAAGAGATGTATCGGAATATGCATGGATATGAACGAAAAATTAAGATATGCGCGAAAATGCTATAAATATTCCAATAAATTATAAATAAACAACAATATCACTAAATATAAGACAAATATGAGCTATTTATGCATAAAAATAACACGTTTTAGTGGGTTTTATGAAAAAACATATTATAATCAATATATGGGAACAAAAACATACTATCTAATAAAGTACTTAATTCAGTTCCAATCTTCCAAGTTCCATTCTAATTTTCTAAAATTGAATAGATTTATGGACATAATAGATCAAGTAATATTTTTCATGTTTCATTCTAATTTTCTGAAAACTAAATTATTATTTCTTATTCAAATAATTATTTTGCATGCTTTATTCTATAAATTAAATTAAAATTAAGAAAGATAGATATGTGAGGGAAAAAATTAATGGATTTATGGACATAATAGATCAAATAATTATTTTGCATGTTTCATTCTAATTTTCTAAAAACTAAATGATTATTTGTTTTATTCAAATAATTATATTGCACGTTGTATTCTAAAAATTAAATTAAAATTAAGAAAAGTAAATATGTAATAGAAAATTTGAATGGATTTATTGATATAATAGATCAAATAATTATTTTCCATGTTTCCTTCTAAAAACTAAATTATTATTTATTTTTATTCAAATAATTATTTTGCATCTTTTATTCTAAAAAGTAAATATGTAACAAAAAATTGAATGGGTTTATGGACATAATAGATCATCCATATATTTACTATAAATATTTATTATTAGAATTTAGATCAAAGCAAAAAATTAGAGAAACAAATAAATATTTATAATCTAAAAAAATTTATATTTTTCACATGATATTTGAATATATTGATGTATGGAATTATGGACCATGTTAGATTTGTCTTATATCTACAACATACTCAACCTAAAGGGTTATATCACATAAAATTAAAGAAATTATATATATATATATATATATATATATATATATATATATATTTATATATTATTCCAAAAATTAAAAAAATAAAAAAAAACAATTATTTTAGAAGAATTTTCAATTGATCTATGGACGGGGTAGATCATCCATAGATCTACAACATAATCAATTTCTAGAGGTAGACCACAAGAAAAAACTAAAATTTTCATTTTTTTTCAGATTTTTTACTACTCTGGAATTTTTTTCAAATATTTACAAAGATCTACATATAGCTACAAAAATAAGTGGGATTTTTTTAACAAGAATTACAGATCAACATACATAAAGACGTTTTTAAACATCCAAACAAAAAAAAAAAACCCAGAAACATTGGCTGAAAATGTAACAAATTTGAAAAACTTGCGAAGTTTTTTCACAACCTTGAAAAACTTGTTGAATCTTGAAAAGTTATAGATGCTTTGGCGGATTTTTGCAAAATTTGAGTCTCTATGAAGGTTAAGAAACTTTTTGGAGGGTTTGGGGAAGAAAGAGGGCTTCTGAAATGGGTTTAGAAGTTCTCTTCTAAAACCACTTCTATTTGCGATTTCCGCAACAATAAATATGTCGTGTATCAGCCAATACGCTACCATACGTGTATCGGTCGATACACGACCGAAACTCACCGATATAGTACCAATACAGCATCGATACGCCTTCAGCACTACAAAAAGGAATAGTACCATTGATTTGGGACCGTTCCTGTGCTGAAAACCCCAAGATACGATACATATCGACCTATACGATACATGACAAATTTTTGAACCTTGGTTGTAGTTGGTTCTACTATCGAAGTTGAGAGTACATCAAGCAAAACTTTTGGGAAGTCTTTCTTACCTTTTCTATAGTCATGTAGATAGATCTATAGTGCCTAGATGGTTTAGTTTTTGTTTTCCCAAGGTAGTTGTTTCTCAACTTCTTTATTTAGTTTAGAAGTCCTTTAGTAGTAGTTTTAGCTAGATGTTGCCTTGCTTCGCCCTTAAGTTTCTCAAGCGGTGGTGTTACCGCTTGTTTGTTGTTGTGTTTTGTAGGCTTGATGTGGTTGGTTGTGTCGTGTTTCAGTTTGGCGGTAAGTTTTCTTCTAGTGTTGTTTTCTTGAAGTTTCAGTTTGGAAAGAGTATAAATACAAATATGTACAGTAAAAATACATACAAAATAATATAAAATACACAGTTTTGTACTCCTTCCAAACTAAGCCTTAGTGGCTTCTTGTTCTAGCTTTTACCTGATGTTGGGGCTCTTATTTCTTAGTGGGTTTTTTTTTTTTTTTTTTCAATTTTCTTGAGTTGGGGCTTTATTTTGCCAAGTATATGGCTTCTGAAGATGGTATGTTATTGGATTAAGAGGGGTGCAAGATCTAAATTCCGTGTTTGCAGAAATGATGCAGGAGAACCAAAATCCTAGAGTCTTTTTTTTTTTCTTCTGACTTATCAAAGGAAGTTAAAAGTGTGTGGAGACTTTATATAATAGGCCAAATATTCCCTAGAACAGCATTGCCTTTACAAGACCTTACCAACCAGGGGTAAATGAAAAATCTTCTTATCCAACTAGGGGTTCTCCGTGGGTTTTTTTTTTTTTTTTTTTAACTGAATTGATACTACCGGTTTTTGGAAAACTGGTAACCAAACTGATGCCAATCGGTTAACCAGTCAGGGATAAATGAAAAGTCTTCTTATCCAACTAGGGGTGCCCCATGGGCTTTTTTTAACCAAATCGGTACTACCGGATTTTCTCACTTTCATTTTACAAAACCTTAAAGGCTGTGTTTGGAAAGCAAATGGAGTGTAAATCCCAGTTCAGGGTAAATTTGCACTTTGGTTCACTTTCGCGTGTATTTGGCAACATTGTATTTATGTATTGACAAATGACAAAAAAACACACATTTCAATGCATATTTACATCCATAATAAGATGTAAAAATACATCAATAAAAAAGAAGTAAATTTGCATTGAAGTGGGCTTTTGATAAAAAAAGACATGCTTTATTGGAATTCGTGTTTGCAGTGCAAAACTAACCCAATTTTGTAATTTATATGGACTGTTTTACACTCTGCATATTTACATTCACACTTATTTGCATCCTTTCCAAACATAGCCTAAATCAAAATTAGATCGATGGAAAACTCTCTCCCTTTCGTATGACCAAAAAAGTGATGAATCTGTCCTCTAAGCCATCCAGCTTATTGTATGAGATGAGGGGAATTCAAAGAGACATTTGATGAAATTAAATAAAGTTGAAAGTAAGAAGTTATTAAAATGGGCTAGTTAAGAAAAGAATTGTTAATCCAAAAAAGCCAGAGGCCTTGGGCATAAACATATGGGTCTTTTAATTAAATAGAGCCTTGAACTACAAGTTAGTTTGGAGGTTTCAAAATAAGCGAAATAATCTTTGGGCTTAGATTAAGTATCTTTTAAATAATTTTCTAATAAGTTTTCATTAATTAATTAATTACTAAAAAAGATACATTTTTTTTATTTTATATTCTTTTAAATCGATATTTTTTGAATTTTGAACTTTTCAAATTTACCAAATTTATTTTAGTATTTTCCGTAATTAGTTATTAAATTTCAAATTTACCAAAACAGCAAAAGTTAATTTGACTTTTACTAATATTAATTTTCCACTCAAAATTTTCATTAATATTGAAAGTTAATTTTTGTAATTTCAATTAATAAATACTATCAATTAAAAATGAATTTCCAATTTTCAATAGTTTTTCATCAATATTAATTTTTTATTTTAATCTTAGAAATACATAAGGGTATTTTTGGCATTATGTAATGTTTAACTAACAGAATACTAACGAATGGACCCAAGTGTCTGTTTTTTAAAGCTTAGGGTACATAAGTGTTGCAATTGAAAGTTTAGGTACCTATCTATCACTACCCCCAAAGTTTATTGTAATTATAATAAATAATAGAAACACTTAAGCGACAATATTTCAATATTATTATTATTTTTTTTTTGTAATTTCAATTAATATTTATATTGAAAATATGTTTCTGTTTTCAAATAATTTATTAAAAACTCAAATTTCCATTAAAAACTATTATTTTTAGTAATTAGTTACCAATATTTGTTTTTTTCTTTAATAAAAAGTTATTTTATTTTTCAGTAATAGGGTGATAATGTTTTTCGATAGTTTATTAAAAGGAAAGCTTCCATTAAAAACTATAAATTTTAGTAAATTTTGTATAACATCCGGTAATTAATTTTTCAATAGTTTATTAATTTTCAGTAATATCAATTTATAATTTAATTAAATCTGAAAATTGTTTTAAAATTATTGAAAATTAGTTATTAATTCGTATAACATCAATATAAATTTGATCAACTACTAATATTAAAATAAAATGATATTACCGAAAAAAATGTATTTTATGATTTCCTTTAATAACAATTACCATCAATTTCCAATAAATTTCACTAATTATTAAAAAAATAATATTACTGAAAAACGTTTTGCATTTTTCAAAAACTCCTTAAAAACTATAATTTTCATTAATTAGTTATCAATGAAAATTATTTAAAACTACATTTTCAGTAATTTTTAATAATCTCCTGTAATTGTTTACAATATTTAGTATTACTTTAACAGTGGTTTATTTTAGTTTTTCAGTAATTAATGAAAATTTCAGTAATACCTATGAAAATTTGATTATTTCTAATCATTATTTTCAAATGAATGAAAATTTATTGAAAATTACTGAAAACCACTAAAGATGTTGAAAATACTGAAAATTACTGAAAATAGTACTGAAAATGCCTTAAATATTAACATAAAAATTAATACAAATTTATCTAACAATACATGACAAAAAAATAATAATTGGATTGGACTTAGTTTCGATTTACTCAATAAAAAATGTCATAAGGGTAATTCAATTTGGATTTTATTTAGCAAAGCCCATGCATCGCATGGGCCTCGCTATTATTTTATAAACAATGGAATAAATAATCTATTAAATCCACATTTACATCAAAAAGTTAAATTTTAATTCAAAGAAATTTAAATGTATTAATAATAGAAAATTTATTTTCGTACTTAAAATTTATAAATTTGCACATGATATATATCTCAACATTTTATAAATTATTAATTAATATTTTAATTTGCATTAAATAGTCATGTATTTATTATTTACAAAAATAAAAGTACTATTTATAAAATGTTTAAAAATGTAATATAAATTGAATGTTTCAAATCCACTCATTAATATTTATATTGAAAAATATTTTTTATTTTAGAAACTTATAAAAATAAAATATTAATAATTAAATAAGTATTGTAGTAAT
This sequence comes from Nelumbo lutea, assembly GCF_056320005.1. Classification (NCBI taxonomy): domain Eukaryota; kingdom Viridiplantae; phylum Streptophyta; class Magnoliopsida; order Proteales; family Nelumbonaceae; genus Nelumbo; species Nelumbo lutea. Next base: position 72,374,259 of record NC_142685.1, on the reverse strand, counting down.
TAAAATTCATGAATTTTAATATAATATGTATCTTCAAAATTTAAATAGATTTGATATATTTTAAGTTAGGATTATATATTTTTATAAATTATCAATTAATATTTTGATTTGCATTTTATAATAACATATTTATTGTTTGCAAAAATGAAAATATTGTTTACCAAAATTTTGAGAATTAATTTTTAGTTGACATTTTTGTTAATGTTAAAAATTATAGGTAGTAAAATAGAAAAAAAAATGATATAATAATTGAAATATAATAGTTGCATATGTTTTGCACCCTAGACTTTAATATAAAATAAGATAATAATGACTTTGTGCATGTATTAATTTGTAAAAATCTATATAATATGTGTCTTGGACTTTTATACATTATTTGTAGCTATTTGGACATTAAATCTATTGTTGGTAATATATTTATAGAATTAATATTCATTTTCCTAGCATTGGTGTTTCCATGTTTTTTCAATTATACCCATGTGTTTTCAATGCGTATATGTACCTGTATGATACAATACTCGATACCAATACTTTAATCCTTAGCTAATAGAACCCCACTTTCTGGAAAATTAAGCATATGGCTAATGTAACTAAGTATTCTATTACTTGCATCCACCCAAAATCAATAAAATGCCAACATGTAACAAACCTCATAGTAGCCTTCCCAATAAAGGGCAATTTAACCATCATAGAAGAAATCTTAGGTGCGTGTCTAATGGTTGCAACATGGAAGAAGCACGGTGGAAGCTATACTTTGATGGACCGTTCAAAACCAAAGATGGAGGAAGAGTAGGAATAGTTTTACACAAGAATCACAGTATCGGTATCAGGTATCATATCAAATAACTCAGATACAGGTACACTTTGGAAATGCATGGATACAAATGAAAGATATAGAAATGCTTGGATACGCTAGTGAAATGCATACAATTCACATAAATACATTTGTCATACTAAATCGGAAGCTGAATTATCTATGAATAATATATAAACACATGAGAAATGCACACTTCAATAGGTCATATGAAGAGAAATATTACAATAAATAATACGGGACTCTAGAACATTCAAACATTGTACAACAATTATCTCTCTCTCAATTTTATAATTATAATTTTTCATTTTATTATTTTTTTGAAATATTTATTAATTTAATATTTTATTTAAATAATACATATGTTTTCATTTTTAACATATAATGTTTTTATTTTACACATAATTGTAAAATAAAACAAATAAATCAATAAAGGTAGATAAAATGAATTATATTTAATTTTTAGTTTTTATTATTTTTTGGGAAATTTAAATATTCAATTATTCATTTCAGTTTTTATAATTATAATTTTCTCTTTTCCATTAATTTTGTTGGGCAAAGTTATTTATTTAGTATTTTTATATAATAACTCTATTTTTTTTCAAATAATAACTATGTTTTCATTTTTAACATATAATTATGTGTAAAATAAAATATATAAATCATCTAAGGTAGATGAAATATATTAATTTTATAATTTTTCGTTTTTATTAATTTTTTTGGGAAAATTAAATCTTAAATTATTTATTTTAGTTTTCATAATACTATTTTTTGTAACTTGTATTAAAGATGAAAAACAATCTAAAAGTACTCAATGTATAATTTTGTTAAACTAGACATAGATACACCTCCATATCGGTGTGTGTCGAGCCATATCCACTGATACGGTGCAATACGACCCAATACGGAGGCATATCGTACCGATATGTACAACTTGTAGGATACGTATCCAATCTAGTATATCTTGTATCCATGATCATGGATACAAATACGATATGCCCCATATCGGGAGTATTGTATCGATACCTTAATCCTTAGTTTTACAATCACTAGATGGAGCCAAGACATCTTAGCCCAATATGTTTCAACTCTCAAGGTCATACAATGTAGCAAAATATAAGGCCCTAACCATATTACTTTACCTAAGCCAGAGAGATAGGAGTGAAAAACCTAGTAGCCAATGGAGATTCCTAGTTGGTGATACAACAAATGTAGGGTGAAATGACAGTTGTCAACACCCGATTTTTGTTTGGTCCTCTATCTGAACCTAAAATTCACCCTTGAACACCGATCAAACCATTCCGACCCTGCCAAAACCTAGAGAATCCAAATAACCCAAATCTCAATCCCCAAGTTCTCAAAGTCCACTATTCAATGGCTTATGTTATTGGAATGGCAAGAAGGGAGGGACAGTGGAGTTATAATATTACATGAGTAAAGGTTTGGATGCAAGTCCATAGCCTTCCCTTTGAGTTGGTTAATCTAGAAAGAGGTCAACAAATAGGTTTGTCTTCCTTAGGAAGTAAGGCTGTAAAAGCCTTGTAAAATTATTTAATGTCTGAAAGTGGTCATAGATGTTGAGATCCCCTTAAAGGTGGGATGCTTTGTTAGCTCGAGGGTTTGGCTTCGTTAGAGGTATCTGAATCTTCTTGGTGTTTGTTTTGTTTGTGACAAGGTGGGCCATAGGTTTAGATGGTGCAATTATGGAATAGTGCAAGGTGATTCAAACGCTTATTTTGCTTCTCATCCTAGTCCTTGTGAATGAGTTACAATTTTTTGAATTAAATTTTGGGAAGGGGGAGAGTATACTTAGGACAAATGAATAGAAGGGATTAAAAATAATTTGTAAGAATTTAAGTAGGGATTTTGCTTCAATTCACATCTTAAATATTCTCAAATCAATTAAAGCCTTTGTGCCCCCGACCTGGGAGTCAAATCATAAATCTTTAAAGATCTTACTAAATAGTTCATTAGATCTTAAGTCCATTCCATTTAGGGGGCTTTCTTTTTTTGGATTTTGAGAGGGGGCAAATCTGGTCAATGGGATTTTGGTTTCCATTCACCAAGAATCCCATGTTCTTTATTCAAATTAATTTTGGGATTAGGAAATCCTAGGTGGGTAAATAACTTTCCCACTTAGGGGGGAATTTCCAACGCTTGAATGATTTTTTATGATTAAAATGGTCATTTCCTTTTGTACTTGGAAAATAAAAGAACATGGGTAAATACACTTACCTAGGTAAGTATTTCGTAGAAAAAACATACTCAAGTAATTGCATTTACCCGGGTAAATAACTTAACAAAAAGCAAACGGGGCCTTAGGCTTTAATGTTGGCTTCTAGAGAAAAATGTGTGATAACAGTTGATGAAGGGTGATTTGGCCCGACCTCATAGTAGGGGGACACATGGACGCGACCTGACTAATAGATGGCAGTTCAGCATGACCAGTCCGTAACAGAACGACCTCGAGTACCCAGCTACCCTGACCTAAAGTTACCTCAAGACAAGGTCACCTCGAAAAGAGATTGCCTCGGCACTAAATCGCAACAAGCACACCTCGATGCCAAGTCACCCTGGTACTCAATCCAATTCAAGACTTAAAGATGCCAGCTCGGGCATACCGATCTGCCACTACCTGGTGATATCGAAAATCCCTCCGATGGTTCCCAAACTCCACGGGATCACGCCACATAACAGCTAGCATTATCTCCCCGTCCGATTCGGGCGGAAGTGATGAACCTTATCAGTTGGCAATGTTATCCCCCAATTAACGCAGAAACGGATCTCATCGTGACGAGGATCCTGGAACCACTCCGCAAAACCCGCGAGGACTCCATTATATAAAGGCTCCACCCCGTGAGGGTGCAAGGTACGTGTAATTTTTCTGCTCTCTAGCTCTCTGCATTCAAAGCTCTTAGCTCGCAACCAAGTACTGACTCAAGCATCAGAGCAACCTCGTCGGGTAAGCAACCCCGGGTTCTCGGATTCACCTTTTGCAGATCGACCTAGTCCGCCGTCTATTGGATGCTAGATCACGTCTAGCAGGGAGCAGTCAGATTGCGCAACATCAATTGGCGCCATCTGTGTGAAACACTACGAGAAGCCTCTTTCCACTACTCAAACTTAGATCCACGGCATCCTCCAGTAACGCCAGACAGAATAATGAGATGAATGCCTCCAGGGGGTAACCTTAGATCCTGTCCATTTGCATTGGTCAGTTCACCATATCGCTCTCTACGGGTGGGGTCCCAATGCTGACCGTACCTCAAGCAACCAGTGAACAACGCCCCACTCCTTCCTGTAGTGGGTGCAACTTTTGCTAAACCATCTGTGTTTCCCTCTAGAGTCGGACAGTATCAGCTCAACGACCTAGTACACTGCGTGCGGGCTATTCAAGCCCAAATGCAACAAGTCCAGCAATTTCAACAGTACCAACAACAAGTTTTGCACCATGTTTACCAGCAATAGTGCTAGCAACAGTTCCCTCTGCTGCAGCAGAATCAACAGGCGATTCCACCTCGACATCTAGCAACTCAACAAAGTAAATCCCGTCATCAGAACACTCGCCCTCCTTGCCGGGGAGAGACTTCCCAGGTTCCACAGCCCCTTGGGAGTTAAGTCTCATCCCGTGGTAGGAGGGACAAACATATTTCTCCTCCTGCTTCGCAGAATGTGAACAGGTCAGGAGAGACTCAGCCCGCCAGAGTTGTTTCACCTCGGCCCTTGTATCATGAAGGTTTTCTTGCAAGGAACCGGTTCGGGGTTCTGGCCATGGACTCCAGGCGAGGCCCCTCGGTTCACGACAGCCAGCAATAACAGTCCGAACCACTCCGTGCCAAGACCATGGTCATAGTACTGAAAACTATAGAAATCTCTGCGATGAGTTTGAAGAGCTCATCCATTGCGGATATTTAAAAAACTTTGTACAAAAAGATAACAGGAAATCAGCAGACCGGCCGGGGGAGCAAAGAAGAAACGCTCTCGAGTCCAGTAGTAGGTAGGGTGAGCAGCCACAAAGACCGCTATCAGAGGAAAGACCAATCCGCGGAAAAATCAATATGATTACTAACGGGTCCATTATCGCGGGTTGCACTTCAGCAACGGGGAAAGCCTTAGTTCACGAACTTGAAAATGAAGAGCAGAATCCACCAAAGTGACCTAGGCTTGAAGACCCCATCTATTTTACAGAAGATGATGTGCACGGGATTGTACCCCCACAACGACGCACTAGTAATAAAGCTAAGAATAAATGATTTTGAAGTAAAGCGCGTCCTGGTAGATTCAAGCAGTTCAGCTGATATCTTGTTCAAGGACGTCTTCGACAAGCTCCAGCTCCAGGAAGGTGATCTCAGGCCTACGAATACTCCTCTAATAGGCTTCATTGGAGAAGAAGTCAAGTCTCTAGGGCGAGTCACAATACCTGTAGAGGTTGGCACATGGCCTAACATTGTGAGATTTGAACACACTTTCTTGGTGGTCGTGACTCCCTCCCCGTACAATGCTATAGTAGGTCGGCCCATTACCCACGCCCTTGGCGCAGTGGTATCCACCTACTACCTGGCTATGAAGTTCCCTACAGACTATGGAGTAGGGGTAGCACGAGGTGACCAGTTCAAGTCTCGCAAATGCTATGTCGCCACCCTCAAGGGAAGAGAAGGTCCACATTCCGGTCTCAACAGAAGATCCAGCCAGAACTCTCTAGATTGGCGCATCGATCGAGGAACCACTCTGTTCTCAATTGGTAAGCTTTTTAATTAAAAATTTAGATATATTTGCATGGTCCGTGACAGAAATTTTAAAAATAATAACTCACAATTTAAACAATGATCCTGTAGTCAGGCCCATTAGACAAAAGCAACACAACCTCACAACGGAGTGTTGGAGGATAGTTGACGAGGAGGTTGGGAAGCTCCTTGAAGTCGATTTCATTAGGGAGGTCCATTACCCGAGATGGGTAGCTAACCCAGTTCTGATAAAAAAGACCAATGGTAAATGGCACATGTGCATCGATTATACTAACCTAAATCAGCCTTGCCCGAATGACTGTTTCCCACTGCCTAAGATCGACCGTCTAGTGGATGCGACCTCAGAGCACGAGTTGCTGAGTTTTCTGGATGCATACTCACGATACAACCAGATTAAGATGGACCCTACCGATGAAGAAAAACATCATTTATTACTGAGCTCAGTCTGTATTGCTATAAGGTCATGCCCTTTGGATTGAAAAATGTTGGGGCAACCTTTCAAAGACTAGTAAATAGGATTTTTGAGCCGTTGATCGGAAACAAGGTCGAGTGCTATGTAAATGATATGGTCGTTAAGACCCAGTTTTCAAAATTTTTAATAAATGATTTACGATGTGTTTTGGAAATTTTGTGCAAATATAAAATGAAATTAAATCCAAACAAGTGTGTCTTTGGTGTCACCTCGGGTAAATTCCTGGGCTATATAGTGAACCGACATGGCATTGAAGCTAACCCCAAGAAAATAAAGGCCATCCTAGAGATGAGGCCACCTCACAAATTGAAGGAGGTTCAGAGGCTAAACGATCATATAGCCGCTTTGAGCTGCTTCATGTCTAAGTCGCCAGATCGCTGCCTGCCTTTCTTCATGGCTATAAAGAAAAGTAAAGACTTCGAGTGGACCACAGAGTGCCAGCCCGCCTTTGATGAGCTGAAAAAGTACCTAGTTAGTGTCCTGGTTTTGACCCAACTCGAGGAAGGGGACATTTTAAAGTTGTACCTCTCCGCGAGTGATGAGGTAGTCAGCTTGGTACTGATAAAGGAAGTAGATCGGGTCCAACGACCCATCTACTATGTCAGCAAGGTTTTGTAGGACGCCTAAACAAGGTACCCAGAGATTGAGAAACTAGCGCACGTGCTAGTTATAGTAGCTCGGAAGCTTCGCCCATACTTCCAAGCCCACACCATTGTCGTCCTCACCAACAAGCCTCTGAGGCAAATTCTACTCAAGCCCAAGGTGTCTAGCAAACTAACGAAATGGGTCATCGAACTCAATGAGTAAGACATCTAGTATGAACCTTGGACGGCGATTAAAGCCCAAGCCTTAGCCGACTTCATGGCAGAATGCATGTTCAGCACCGCGATCCCTGAACTAGCCGAGCTCGGGCATGCGGAGGAAGCCTCAACTAGCGTGAAACCAGTCCCAGTCAGAGCAAGGCAGACCTAGGATGAGGAGCCTTGGATCCTTCACGTCGAACGCCCATCTAATCAACAAGGAAGTGGAGCGGGCATAATTCTATATGGACCAAGTGGAGTGAAACTGGAATATGCGCTCCGGTTCGGATTTGTAGCATCCAACAACGAAGCAAAGTACGAAGCGTTGATAGCCAGGCTCACCTTAGCCAAAGAAGTAAAAGCTAAACACCTCATCATTTGTAGTGATTCCCAGCTCATCGTTAACCAGGTCATCGGCGATTATGAAGCTTGCGACCCCACCATGACTGCTTATCTAGCCAAGGTCAGGGAAGATCTACGCAGTTTCTAGTCCTATTTCATTAGGCAAATTCCAAGATCCGAGAAAGCTGAGGCCGACGCCTTGTCCCGGTTAGCCAGCACAAGTACTAACACAATGAGGACCGTGTACATAGAGGACCTTCCTCGGCCTAGCATTCTCGAGGGGGTAGAAGAGGTCGTTCCTGTAGTACAAGTAGAGCCAAGTTGGATTAACCCACACGCGAGCTATCTGCTTCATGGGACCCTCCCTGCAGATCGTAATGCGGCCCGAAGGGTAGAGCGCCACTCAGCAAAGTATGTCATCATAGACAGACAGTTGTACCGGAGGTTTTTCACGCTCCCCTACTTGCGACCCTCTGAGGCCGAGCTCGTTCTCTGTGACACTAATGAAGGCTTGTGTGGCGATCACTTAGGGGGTAGGGCTCTTGCCCAGAAAGTGTTTCAACAAGGGTACTATTGGCCCATGATGAAGGCAGACGCTCTCGAACTCGTCAAGAAGTGTGACAAGCGTCAAAGGCACGCCAACGTCCACCACCGACCTGCTGCCAACCTCAAGTATCTCACTAGTTCGTGACCCTTTGCGCTGTGGGGGATCAACATCCTTGTTCTATTCCCGCCAATGATAGGATAGAGGAGATTCCTAGTGGTAGCGGTGGATTACTTCACGAAGTGGGTGGAGGTGGAACCCCTAGCAACAATCACAGCTCGAAGTATACAAAATTTCTTTTGGAGGAATATAGTATGCCACTTCGGGCTACGTTGGGTGCTTATCTCTGAAAACGGAAAGTAATTCAAGGACATCAAGTTCTAGAGTTGCTGCATCGATATGGGGATACAACAGAACTTTACTTCAGTAACACACCCTCAAGCGAACAGGCAGGCAGAAGTCACGAACAAAGTCATACCTCGTGGACTAAAGGTCTGCTTAGCCCGATCTAAGGGACTGTGGGTAGATGAGCTGCCTAATGTATTACGGGCCCATAGCACCACCGTTAAGACTGTCACGAGTGAAACCCCCTTTAACCTCACCTGTGGCATGGAGGTGGTAATCCCAACTGAGATAGAGGTACCTACGCTACGTTTGGAAGCTTACGACAAAGAAACCAACGATGATGAGCTTCGTACCAACCTCGACCTGGTGGAAGAACTACGAGACCTCGCATATATCCAGACTGTAGCCTACAAGTAAAGAGTGGCTAGGTACTATAATGCCCGGGTCAAGAAGCGACACTTCCGTGTCGGAGACCTAGTCCTTTGGAAAGTTATGGTGCCTGAGCCCGGTGTCGGTAAGCATGGACCGAATTGGGAAGGTCCATACCGAATAAGACGGGTACTCGGGGAAGGTAAGTAAGAGCTCGAAACCTTAGAAGGAAAACATGTACCTCGAGTGTGGAACATCGGTAACTTAAGGCGATACTACCTATGATCGTCGAACTGGAGAAAGGACTACGAGTCACTCCCAGAAGTCCAAGGACTAAAGTGCCTAGTTGATAAAAAACATCGGCACTACAAACAAGTCTCAGTTGCCTCTTCGGCCTGGGCAAAATCAAGGAGAGTGGACTACAGTCGCTCCTGGAGCCTAAGGGCTAAAGTGTCGAACTGGCCAAGACTTCGACACCACATAAGACCCAGTTGCCTACTCGACATGGGCAGACAAGACCTAATCGCCTCTTCAGCATAGGCAACTCATCTCCTCATGCGTAAGGCGCAAATAGGTCAGGTATAAGCCCTAAAATGTCTAGTCAACTTCGGTATACAATAAAAAAGTAGAACCCCAGCTATGGGTCAACTAACATTACTAAGTAGCCTGTGTGCAGACAGGTTGGTTATGTGCCCTACAATGTTACGCACCTCGGTGTACATCAAACGATGTTACCCTTACTAGTAGTCCAGCTCGGTAGCTCGACAGTTCGTGGTGATCCATACATCTACCCTTACTCAGTTAGTTCATCATTTGGGGAGTAAATTTCACAGAAAATTTGGCAAAAAGTATATTTCATTGATATGAGTTCGCAGACTCAGGGTACATAACTCGGAGGATCTACTCGTCTAGGTGCTCTTCGCTCTTGCCTGAAGCTTCAAGAGGGGGTCAACCCTTTTGTTAGCACCGGCCTCTTCGGTGTCACCTAGCAGCTCACTATCTCTCCCCACATGAGAGTCTGTGTCCTCGGTAACTTCAGCAGCCATGTCGTCGGTGACTCATGAAGTGGTGATGGAGCATAGATCAAGCTGCGGAAACTCACATCGGGTCAGCTACCTACTAAGCTTGAAGCCCTTACGGTAGCCTTCCATCCCCGCCCCGATCAGCTCATTGTAGAACTCCCCCGAAGTCTTATACTCCTCGATGGCCTTCGACTTCGCTTCCTCCACTGCTTGGAGGAGTATCTCAGTCTGCTCCTTTACAAGGGACTCGATATTTTCAACCTCCCTCTTGAGCATGGTCTCTCGTTCCATGAGCTCCCTCTTCAAGGCCGCTTCACTCTCTTCGAGCTCTTTTTTCTCTGACATCAGCATTGTAATCAACTCTTTCTGAGCCCGCACATCTTTCCTTAGCTGGTTGATCTCGCTCCGAGCTAGATTTAGTTTGGCGTGAGCTTCGCGGGAAGATGACTCAGCTGCAAGAGCTTGCTTCAAGTGCAGCTCGAACTAGTACGTCAGAGCATGCACAGCGGTGTTCACCTGCCAAGAGAAGAATATCAGTTAGTACATGAAAAGCTCTCAAGTATAGAATTGAATAAGTAAAAACAACTTACCACCATAGTGTGTGTGGCAGCACGAGCTCTGAGCTGAGCAACCGACAACTCGACCCAGTTGGTGACTTCCTCGACGTATACCGCGCTCTTGCTATTGAGAAGGCTATATTTCAGAGTCAGGATACTCCGAACTGCCCCCTCGCTTCTCGAAGAGGTGGCAACCGCAGGTGAGGGCTTCGAAGATACTGCCTCCTCGGGCGCGCAGGGTGGAGAGACCCTTCTTGGCTCCTCTTCGACCATGTTGATTATTGAAGGTTCCGCAGTGGAAGGCTGTTTGGGTTCAGGAATGGCAACTTGCAGAGACTATACGTGAGGTCTTTTAATAGCTTGCTTCTTCCCCTTCATCCTTCCAAGAAGCTCGCGCACAGGAAGTTTCATGGTTGCTACAACAAAAGAAAAATGTCAGAAACAACATCAAGATAAAACAAAAGCAACACAAAGTGATGACCTACCAGGACTTAGACCAGCTTGCACGAGCTTGTCCTCGATCACATAGTCTTCATACTTGAGACCGAGCTCTGCCCAGGACTGAAGCACTTCCCTAGTCCAGCCTGATGCTGGTATCCTGCATGGCCACCCTCCAATGGGTTCGGAAAGGCCAACCCTCAGTGTTACAAACTAAAAAGTAGCCCATTTTCCAAGTTGGGACCTTTTTCGGGAGTTTGTGTAAGAGCTTGTAGCCCAGACATGGAGATAAGTAGTAAGTCTGTCTGTGCTCCGGTAGAACACAAGAGGACTCCTTTTTATTGAAAGTATGGAAGCAAAAATATCAAGATCAAGGGGCAAGTTATAGTCATGGAGGAGCGAGATGGTGCCTACCATGTTGTAGATGGAGTTTGGGTGTAACTGATCAATGGTAATATTGAAAAGTTTAACGACCTCAACGATCAGGGGGTGAAGTGGAAGATGAAGACCAGCGGTGAGCTACTCTTCGAAGATTGCGATCTCATCATGACAATTCTCCTAGGGAAAGTTACCTACTAGAAGGCTATAAATAAGATCGCTCGGAAGCCTCTACTGAGTTACTAGGGTTTGGAGCCTATCCTCTATCATCGTCGATGGGCCGAAGTTATCTAGCTGCCAACCTCGATGCGAGGTGGACGCCAGACCACCAACCCCTCACGTCTCCCAAGGTTATTCTACCTCAGAAGGACCGTAGACTGCCTCTTGTCCCAAAGTGGCTTCTTCAGTAGAGCGATCTACGACTCGAGCCGAGGTACCCACCTCGGCCCCAACGGAGTGACCACTCTCCCTCTCATCTAGAAGACTATTGAAACTAGACATAACGAAGAAAAGACAATCAGAAAAGAAGAGCTAGAGAAGACTCACCAAGGAGAAAAGACCGAACTGAAAAGAAACACTGAACTGGAAGACCCGAGCTAAGGAGCTTGAACGCGATCTCAGACAGAAGGCTTATGAACTTATGGCAAATAAAATGAGTCTCGGATCCCCCTATTTATAGCCACTGTACCTGAAAATCAATGGTCGAGATCAAAGTGATCTGATGGCTCCTAAGAAAACCAGTTGCGTGACCCCCGAGGTTGAAATCGATTTAGCGTGTTTTTTTACATCCACGGAGTTTATAAATCTTGTGACATCCGCATTGAAACCGGACGTGACTTGGGTTTTTCTTTGTTGAGCCGAGCAACCAAACTGGTCCGACCAACGATTCGTCAAATAAAATGGTATGGTCCTCGAGCCAAATCCACTTGTCACGTCCTGAACTCCCCGCACCAGGTTAGGACCCCTGACTCGGGGAGTGGGGGGCAATTGATGAAGGGTGATTAGTAGGGGGACACGTGGATGCAACCTGACTAATAGATGACAGCTCAGCATGACCAATCCGTAACAGAACGACCTCGAGTACCCAGGTACCCCAAGCTAAAGTTACCTCGAGACAAGGTCACCTCGAAAAGAGATCGCCACGGCACCAGACAGCAACAAGCACACATCGATGCCAAGTCACCATGGTACTCAATCCAGTTCGAGACTTAAAGACGCCAACTTGGGGATACCGATCTGCCACTACGTAGTGATACCGAAAATCCCTCCGATGGTTCCCGAACTCCATGGGATCACGCCGCATAACAGCTAGCCTTATCTCCCTGTCCTATTCGGGGGAAAGTGATGAACATTATCAATTGGTAGCGCTACCCCCCAATTAATGCAAAAACGGATCTCATCATGACAAGGATCCTGGAACCACTCTACGAAACCCGTGAGAACTCCATTATATAAAGGCTCCACTCCCCAGGGTGCAAGGTATGCATAATTTTTCTTCTCTCTAGCTCTCTGCATTCAAAGCTCTTAGCTCGCAACCAAATACTGACTTAAGCATCGGAGCGACATCGCCGGGTAAGCAACCCGGGGTTCTTTGATTCACCTTTTACAGATCGACTTGGTCTGCCATCTACTGAAAGCCAGATCACGTCCAACAGGGAGTAGTTAGATTGCACAACATCAACATTGAAGAAAGGGTGGGAGGTCAACCTGCTAGTATGATAGTTTCTAAATTATTGGCAAATGGGATATGATTTAGGAAAATTAAAATGGTGGAGGAGAGAAAGTTTTGGGAAGGTAGACCAAACAGAAGATTGGATTAATGAGGAACTAATGGAGTTGCAATCTAAAACCCAAAAATATGAAGAACAAGTTTTACTTAAATACCTTGAAGAATTGTAGTCGAAACTATTGCTACAATAAGAGTTGAATTGGAGAAAAGTTCTAGGAAATTCTTGATCAAAGAATTGAAAAAACCCTTTGCAACTCTTTATCCCAAAAGTTAAAAGGCCTAGTCAGATCTCCCATTTCAATCCAACAACTCTTTGCAATCTTCTTTGCAAAACTATAGTCAAACAACTTGAAAACCCTGTTGCATAAGTGAATTTCACCTTCTCAATGTGTGTTTATTCCATGTAGATGATAACATTATTATAACCCAAGAACTAATCCACTTTTTAAAAATAAAAGATTTGGGGGGAAGGCAAATGGCAATTAAACTAGACATCTCAAAAGCTTGTGACTCTTTACAGTGAAATTACCTAATGTGGGGTTATAAAATTTTTGGGCTTTTTTGAGGAATGGTGTCAACTGATTTGGTTTTGCATATCCTTAGTTATCTTTTCTATCCTCATTAATGGGGTTCCTAGAGGTCACTATGAAACTTATTCGGAATTCAACAAGGGAACCCTATTTCCCCTTATCCTTTTATTCTAGCCATGGAAGGTTTTCTCTAGATTGATTGCTAAGGTAACAAAATAAGAAAATAGACTCTACCTATACCACATCCCCATTTTGTTGATGACGTTATTGATATCATAGACATATAACCTATTATCTCAATCAAACCCTAAACTCTTGTCTCCAACAAACTATCATAGCTATGCAACCATTTGACGTAGTCATCCCTCTGATATAGAACTCATAGAGAGCAACCATACACAGTGGCAAGAGTGTTGAGCAAACTGCTCATTACCAACTTACCGATTTATACATGAGGGTGGATCTTTAGATTCACTTCGCTTTGGACATGAGATCACGAGGAACGTAAAATTACAATGGAACTCTTCTTGATACATATTCTTGCAATCCTCCAAATGAATTTCTATACATCTTCTCCCTCGGTAATGTAATGACCTTGCAACTCTTCTAACTACTTCTCCACCAAAGGACCCATGTCCTCATCTCTAAATACCTCACTTGATTAAGGATGATCTTGTTACGGCATGATGGTCTGGACTGTATTGGGCCAGGGGTTTTAGGTCCACGGATCGGGCTGGCACAGCACGACCGTGCGGGTTTTGTCGCCCGCAGCTCGTGTGACGACACGTCCCAACACGACTCATATATATTATTTATATGTAATATATAATATAAATTATAATTACATAATAACATATAGTATATAATATATTAATAAAATAAACAATTGTTTTCAATTTTACTATACTAATTTATTTAATTATTATATAAGCAATTGTATACATCAAAATTTATATAAAATTAAAATTTTAAGTTTTTTCAATTTTTTAAATAAATAGCTTTGGCCTGATCCACGGCTTGACCTAGCCCAAGGCTTGGCCCATGGAGCAGCCTGGCCTATGGCACGGCATGGGCCAGCACGGGCTTGGGCTGTGGGCTGCGCCAGGCCGACCCCCCAAGTTATCCCAGGTGAGGGTGGCACAGCCCAGCCTGGCCCTTTTTACACATGTACTTGAATGTCTCTAAAATCGAGAAGTTGCACTTGAAGCTTCTCGTTTTTAGACAAAATGTGGGATCCTTGTGTCTTTTTAGACCCACGTTTTCTAGCATGAAGACTTTTCTCTAGCCAAATAGAGAAAGATAGAAAACTCGGCCTCTGGGATTCTAAACAGCTACCAACCCATGCAAAAAGACTTTCCAAATGAGGCTTAAATTACTACCAATAAGGTAAGTGCCAGACATTTAAGAATTGATAACTATAACTATATATATATATATATATATATATACTATTTTAAAAAGTATGAATGGCCTTAAGAATATTTCTGGAATTTTTTAAGGACAAAATTTACCCCTCTATATTTAAATTTGTTGATAAAAAATGAGGGCAAATAGGGTAATTGGTTCTTCGTATTAAATGAGTTGAAAAGAAATAATTTAAAGATATTCAATGCATTCAATTCTCTCATTATCTCCAACATTTATGTTATTAACTTGCATTAATGTTCATTTAATCATATATTTAAGACATTTTTGTATCTTCTCATCATTAAGTTATATTAATTAAATTCATACTTAATAAATTAATAATTCAAATAACATAAAAAATTATACTTTTAAAATCTACCTGGCAAAAATAGTTTTTTTTTCATCTAGGTGGTGGTAAGAAATTTAATCATTTTGGGTCAAAAGGGTTAGTTCATGTTGCCTGGATTAAATAATAAAATTAAAAAAAATAGATAAAATGACAAAATAGAAATTAAAAAAATTGGGAACATTTTTAACATACATATTAAACAATAATAAGTATGATAAATAAGAAATGTTTTTATTAATGATGGAATGGTATGTAAAATGTAAAACCAATTGGAAATAAAAATATTTCTCTATTCTCTCTCATTAATCCTATATTTAAGATATATTTTTCTCATCATTAAATTCCTGTAATCAATTCCACAATATTAATTATAATGGTATAAAAATAATATTTTGAAAAGTAATTTGAAAACAAAACCATTTTCTTCCCTCTTGGTGGTGGGTAAGCAATTCGACCATTTGGGGTCAAATGGGTTAATAAATAATGTCATAATTAAATAATAAAAATTTAAAATAAATAACTATGAAATGTAAGAAGTAATTTAATGTCAACCTAGAAATCAAACAATTTTTATTTTTTGTGGGTTAGTGGTTTGAGTCAAATGATACCATAGAGAAACAAAATTTAAGTGCGATAAGTAAAAAATATTTTATATAATGTAAATGAAATATATAATTTAAAGGGAAATTATAGTCAAAGTCTATTGTAAATTTAAAATTAGGTTGCAGGTTGGTCCAAAAACCAACAAAACTCTAACAACTAACCCTACATTTCAAATTATAAACCCCCCCCCCGCCATGTCATCAGAGGCTTATGCGGATGTTGCCAGCATGGGACTCTTAGTCTATGTTGGACACAACAAAAAAAAAAACCTATACCAAAAATTGGTTTTCAGTTTCTATCCCACTCTCTTTGTCTCTCGATCTCACGCTCCCTCTGTTTCTCCCACTCTCTCAGCTTTGGTCTGTAGCCAAATGAAAATCTCTCTCTCTCTCTCTCTCTCTCTCTCTCTACTATTCTCCCTTAAACTTTATCATTCTTCTCCCTCACTCTCCCTCTCGATCAATATCTCCTTCTCCCTAAATCTCTATCGTTCTCCAATTGGTGTAAATTTCCTGTCCAAGAGTTTCTTGCAAATTTTTATCAAATTGGTGTAATAATTTTTGAACTATGCCAAGTTGGTCTCATTTCTTTTATACGACTTGATTAATACCATATAATTAAGTGTGTAAGAAAAAAAAAAGAGAGAGAGGGAGTATGAGAGAAACTAAGGGAGAATGATAGAAATTAAGGGAGAATGAGATCAACCGAGAATGAGAATGAGAGAGATTCAGGGAGAATGATAGGTAGAGAATGAATGAGAAAAATTGATATAGAAAATGTAAATATAAAAACCAATAACCATTTTTATTTATTTTCAAATCACATAGTCGTTTAGCAAATAAAGATGACTGTAAAGTAGAGTGTGAGGGGGGAGAGAGAAATTAAAAACCCTTTTTTTATTTTCCATTGCCCAACATTAAAGGGCAATTTTAGTATAAGATTTTTGTTGTGTTCAACATGGATTAAGAGTCCCATGTTGGCAACAGCCATGTAAGCCTCCGATGACATGGCGAGGGTTTTTATAATTTAAAATGAAGAGCCGGTTGTCAGAGTTTTGTTGGTTTATGGACCAACTTGTAACCTAAATTTAAATGTACAATTGGATCCGACTATAATTTCCCTAATTTAAAACTAATCCAAAAATAAAATTATTTTCTTATCTAGATGGTGGGTCAATGATCCAACTTTTCAAAGAAACCCATGATGTCGTAATTGAATAATAAATATTTAAGTTTATTTTTAATCATATTGTTACTTTTGTTAATTTTCAATTTCTATCTTAACTATAATATATCTAAAATTAAATGCATGTGCTTAATTAATATATATATATATATATATATATATATATTAGCGAATGTAGCCCATCCTCCAAATCCATTACCTCTCATCCAAAAATTTGCCGCCACATTCGGATACATGATAGGGTCATTACCAACCAAATATTTGGGAAAGTTTTTGCTAGCCAATTACAAGTCCAAATAAATTTGGCATGGTGGAAGAAATGAGTGCTATGACCTTAACCCAACGTGCTCTCTCAAATGGTCAAACCTACCAATATACTATTCTCTTTACCATGCACCCACAAAGGTCTTGGAACAACTTGAAAAGCTTCATCGTCAATTCCTTTGGGAAGGGCATGAGGAGGAAAAGAAATTACACCTGGTGGCGGGGGATAAAGCTTGTCTCCCAAAACACAAAGGTAGAATTGGGTTGAGACCTTTGTAAGCTATGAAAACTGCTTTCTAGGCAAATGTAGATGTGTAAATCGGGTTATGCCGCCTGTGGCCTGGCACGAACTTGGACCGTGTTGGGCCTGGGGTTTTAGGTCCATGGGCCGACATAGCCCATATATTATATATATATATATATTTATATAATATTATATAATAATATATAGTATATAATATATTAATAAAATAAATATATTTTTTAATTTTATTATACTAATTTAATTATTGTATATATAAGCAATTGTATACACAAAATTCATATAAAATTAAAATTTTAAGTTATTTTGTCAATTTTTTTAAATAAATAGCTTTGGCCTGATCTAACCCAAGGCTCGGCCCGTGGCACATGCCCACATGGGCCTAGACTGTGGGCCATGCTGGGCCGACCCCCAAAATTTTCACTGGGGGTGGCACGGCCCACTTTACACCTCTAGGCAAATGATCTAGCGGTTTGAGGTGGAGAGAGATGCTTTGTGGAGGAAGCTTATGCAATATAGGTATAGGGAGGAGGATCTAGGCTTGCTTACAAACCTTGCATCCCAATCCTATGGCACTAGTTATAAAGGCATCATGAAGAATCTGGCTCTGTCCTCTTAATTGTGTTCTTTCAAGGTGGGAAAATGGGAAAAATATTAGGTTTTGGAAGGACATTTGGTGTGGCTCTTTACCTTTGGCTTTCTCCTTCCTCCTACATTTTTCAAGTGGGCCCCATGTCTAAAATGAAACATCCAAGATTGGGAAGTAGAAGATTTGAGTTCCTTCTTGTAGTCCAAACGCGGGTGTGCTCGACAAGAAATGGTAGCTATGGAGTTTTAATGTTGCTTTTTCGGTGAAGTCTCTCTTTCTTACGGATCATAACTCAGCTTAAGTTCCCTGGATATAGATTTGGAAGTCAGATGCTCCATCCAAGGTGGCCTTTTTTTATTGGGCTGCCATCCTGAATAAGATTCAAACAATTGATAGTAGGTGGGAGTCTGTCATCCATCTTATTCTGTGCTGCCCGTTTTCTTTTGCAGTGTAGTCTCACTTCGTCCGGATTTTTTGTGAAGTTTGGGTGTCTCCTGGTGACATTCTTTGCATGTTTTCTGCTTGGCCTGAAACTTGGCCTTCGGCAATCTGCTGGGCAAGGTTCAAAATATCGATACTGCATATCAGACTATCAGGACTCACTCCCCTATTTTTTGTTTTAGTTTTCTTTTCTAAACCTGGTTCAGAGCGGTTGATTTAAGGCCTATCTACCCCCTGAACTGGGTCAAATCCCGAAACACCCCTTGTAGGGGCGTATCAAGAAGCCCCTGATATGATGTGTATCAGCCGATACAGCCCGATGCATAAGAAATTTTGAACCTTGCTGCTGGGTGTAATGGGGAGAGGGGAACAACCGGATCTTCAGGGGTATTAGTCTTCAACTGGAGATTGTAATAGGCAGAGCTGAAAGACTCCTCTTCAAGTGGGTATCCATTAACAAATAGTTCAGGGAACTATCCTTTGATCACATATGTGATCAGTGGTGGCAAATTGTTCTACCAGCCTCTTCTAATCTGGAGCTTTGAAATATTAGAAGAGATTCCCTCAAAAGGAAAAAATGAAAGAAAAAAAAAATCTGACAATAACTAACAAGAGATCTCACCGCCGGTGAGTACCACATTTTTCCATCTTGGCTCAATTGTAGAATACTGTAAAAGAAATAAAGACAGAAGAATTTTGACCAATAGATCCCAATGAAATAGGAATAGCGTTTTTTGACCAATAAAGAGAACATTATTACATCAAACCATCAACGGTATAAGCATAGTATGAAGTATGAACTCGACTGGGTAGTTGATACGTGATATCCATTTGTTATGCCACATCTGGACAGTGTATTTGGATGGGACACGTACAATTTCATCCAGGTAATATTGATAATTCCAAACACAGATCAAAAAATTTAAAATTCATCTACCTGGTGGGCTTACATCAAGTGATGGATTTAAAATGATATTACTCTATGCATTTGATGAGCTCTGCATGGCAATCACATAAAAGACCATTAGAACGTCTGAACTAATGACAGTAATGGTGAATCATGTAATGAGGGAAATGCCAGGAAAAGAATAAGGAAAACTGAAAAAGAATCAAAACACGACTTTTTCTCCTGGTGTGCACCACCAGGAAGTTGAAAAATCATTTTTGAGAATAAAAATATCATGGCATTCATTGTCTGGAGGGTGGAAAATAGAACTAAGTATCGAAGATGTATATAGGAGAAAGTTACCTGTCAATGAAACTTCTTGCTTTTGACCTGTAATGGCCACGAGGCAAAATCAGGAACAGAAATCTATTTTTTCAAGCTCATTTTTTGTTTTCCTCATCAAATTATATCCACTATATAACTTATTTATTAGGAACCCAGTATTGTCACCATGGTCTGCAAACTCATGACTGGGAACAACCTATACACCTTGAATGGCTAATTGGAAAAAGTTGCACCGGAGCCTCCAAAATGTTGGTCAATAAACTTATAAGAAAATGAAAAACAGAAAACCTAAAACAGGAAAGAAAGCCTGAATTTGATCAAAGATAATAAGGAGAAAGATTTCAGTATACTCAGTGAAGTAGCAGAGTATGTAGATAAATCAAAATTGAGGCCATTTATACTCTCTGCAACGAATCACGGTTTTCCTAGAAAGGCGTCAATATAGAAAGAAGGGGAATCATTAACTTCAATCAATTTGCTAAGTGTTATTACCTTTGGAATAATAAATTACAGAACAAATTACATCAACAGAATTGCTTTTGCAATTTCCATGCACTGCATTTATCAATGTTCAGTAATTCTAGTGCTGCTCTAATTGACTACATCCATGTTGAGATGATCCACATTAACCTAATCAGTCAAATCATCATCAAGAAAGTCAAGATCATCATCATCATCAGTGGCAGCGACCATAGTGGCAGGATTAACCTCCATTGGAGTAACTACAAGAGGCAATACTCCCATTTCCACAGCTCCCTTTCTTCCTTCTGCATTTCCATCTTCATTTTCATTTACCTCATTTTCATCTGCTTCAGTTTGCTCCATCTCATTATAAAGAATTTCCTACAACCAAAGATAACCAATGACTTTTATGCTCAATTGTGAAAGGAAAACAAAGAAAGATGAAGAAAGCAATTCTAGAAAGAACCTCATCTTCCTGCAAAGCTTGTTTCTCTGTCTCCACAATCCAGTCATCCAGTAGGCTCTCTAGCAGCACATTGTCTAGGCAGAAAGAATCATCAGACTTCCTTCTTAACTGTCGTTCTCTAAGACGCAAGTTGTAGTGGACATATATAAGATCATTCAATCTTTTTTGACCTAAACGATTGCGTCTCTTGCTATGAATCTGATCATACGTACTCCAGTTATGCTCACATCCAAAAGATGAGCATGTCTGACTTAATATGCGGATGGCTATCCTTTGCAGCTCCAAGCAATTTATACCATGTTGTTGCCACCATGCAGCTAACAAGTAGAAAGCAGTGAACAATACAAATTATTTATTATTGAAGAACAGGCCATACAGCCAAGTGCAATCTCACATTTATATACACAAAAAGCACTGATAAATAATTTAGTTGCTTAGTATTAAATATTATCACCTGGATCAAGCTCTGTTCTTGTACTTATGGCTAACTCAGTTCCAAAGTCGGCTTTTGCAGAGACAAAATCAGAAATCTAAAACAATATTATCAGAATATTTTAAACAGTTTTGGCTAAAATAAAGCATAAATTGAAAGTAATAAATATTAAAACATTTAAACAACAAAATTACCTGCATAGATGCAGCAATCCTCCTTCCATTATCCGGTTCAAGTCGAACTATGCATTCGTTCAATCCACGAATTACTTCAGGATGCTACAATTAGGTAGAAAAAACATAGCAAACTAAATTCTGAAAAAATAGAAAAAAAAAGTGGAAATTGCAAATCTCAAATCATCATTGTTTCTCATACCGCTAGAAAATCGGGACGATAGCGGTATGATGGATTAAGGAAGTAAGCTGCAACATATAGAGGATGGTGGAATAATGAATTCCAGTGATTGTCTATCACAGTCCAGAATGATCCATATTTCCTCAGATCATCACCATGAATAGCCTTAATTGCAAGCTTAGCTCTATACATATCGTTATAAATGCATGGCATTGACAGGCTTTTCTCACTATCCACCTTTTGAAGTACTCGCAAAATTGGATCCACAGATTTTCTCACATACTGCATCTTCTTCCAAAATGTAGAATTCAATACAACTTTTTCCACTTCCAAACCTTCATCTAATTTGGAGAACTGGGATGAGATCCATTTATTTGATTGGAACAATTTTTTGAGACCAATCCTATGGTCCAACAAGCTTTGTAAAGTAGCAAAACTGGTGGAAAACCTTGTAATAGCTGGCCGTAGAAGTTCCTGCCCCTCTGTGAATTCTTTTTTCATGAGATTTAACAACCATGTTCGGTTGTATATAAATTTTGTGATTTTCTTGCCTTTTTCCATGCACTCTCCTACCCATTTTATCTTCACAAAGTCTTCAAGCATTCGATCAATACAGAAGGCAGCACAAGGTGTCCAGAATAAATTCTTTCTCTTCTCCTCAAGCATCTTTCCAGCAGCCTTATAACTGGCAGTGTTCTCAGTGATTACCTAACATGTAAAATATTATAAGATTAGGAGAAAGGAAATAACAGCTAATAAGGATGGTAATCTAACAAAGTTTAGGATGACCAGATAATAAGGCTCAGTTTGGAAGGAGTACAAATACAAATATGTAGAGTGCAAAACCTTATATTTTGTATTATTTTGTATGTATTTGCATTTGTACTCTTTCCAAACTGAGCCTAAAGAACAAAAAAAGGGAACAGCTAAGTACCTGTACAACATTTTCCTCACCCATCTCCTCTACCACTTTGTCCAACAATTTAAAGAGGCTTGAAGAATCCTCTACTATGTCTGTTGCATCAACAGAGGAAACAAAGTATACACCACGTGGGCAAGATACCAAAAAGTTTATTAGTGTCCTATCTTGTTCATCTTTCCAACTATCTGCCATGACGGTACAGCCAGTAATTGCCCAAGATGCCTTGAATTCCACAAGGTACTCCTTGATGGATGCAATTTCATCCTGGAGAAATCGACCTGATATCAATCGGCTAGAAGGGCCTTTCAGACCTTGGCCATGTTGTGCAACCAAATCCAGCATCTTATGGAAGTATGGGGAGTTGGCTGCATTTAAAGGAATTGCAGCATGATAAAAGAATTTGCAAATCGCAGAAAGCACTTCCTTACGAGTTTTTTTATCAGATGCTGCCTTTGATTTTACTTGCTTGTAGGATGTTGGTGTTTGACTCCTTGGTGTCCTTAGAATGACAGAATCCAATCTTGACCTTTTCAACTGAGGTTCACTACCAGGTGTAGCAGTACTAGGGGACCTTCCCCTAAATCTCTTTCTTATGTCATTACCCAAACTTTTGTCACCAATGGCCAGCTTTTCTTTGTGTAGAAGATCTTCATCTTGCTCCTCTTCATCATCATTATCTGAATGCATGTAGAAGGCTGCTATCTCTTTAGCATCAGGTCGACGCTGTCTCCTGCCAGTTCGGTGCCATTTCATGTTCTCCTTCATCTTAAGATATACTTCCTCTGGAGCCTTTTTACAATACGCAACCTCGCCAGGGATCCTAGCTAGATGCTGTTTAAACCTGTTTATACCTCCGCTAACTATTTTTTCACAATAATTGCATTTTACCTTTTTTTTCCTCTCATCTTGAGCAACGCCATGTTCCCAACCAGGGTCCACATATCCCAATGATCGAAGAGGAGCCAGACTTATAACTAAGTTCTTATCACTAGTCACTTGTTTTCCCTTTCTTTTAAAGACAACAGGCCCTTCTTCCTCTTCATAATCATCATTAGAATGAAAATCCAAGGATGCTTGTTCTTCATCTTCAGATTGTCTCTGTTTCTTACTAGATCGACATCCTTCCAGATTTTCTTTCATTTTAAGGTATACTTCCTCTGGAGCCTTTTTACAATATGTAACTTCACCAGAAATTCTAGCTAAATGCTGCTTCAATCTATATATTCCACCACTAACTATTTTTCCACAATAATTGCATTTTACCTTCTTTTTTCTCTCATCTTGGGCAATGCCATGCTCCCAGCCAGGGTCAACAAAACCTGTTGAGCGAACTGGGGCCATCTCTTCAACCATTCAGCGAGTTGCACACTTGCAGCAGCTTCTATCCTTTTCTGGTTTGGCTGCATATTTGGAGAAAGATAACTAAAAAGGATGAGAAGATAAAATATGCACATATGTATTATGTGTATAAAAACATGCAAATTATTTAGGCTTTGTTTGTTTGACCAGAAAAGAAAGGAAAAGACAAAACAATAAAAAATAAAAATAAACTTAAGCATAAAGAAAAATGTTTTCATTGAAGTTTTTGTTAATTGGTTGTTCACAAAAAATAAAGAAAATGGTTAGAAACATTCCAAGTGTTGTGAGACTACGTGAATATTAAACAATGATCTCAACATAAGTTCACAGGAATAGGTCAAAGAAAATTAACTTGCAGTAGTTAGTTAATTCACTCAGATGAGTCAAAATGAATCAGGCAGGATCCATACAAATCACGAATCATTTTTAATGGATAACTGAAAATTTTAGTATGACTAAAAAGAAAAAAGAATGAGATACATACAAATGCCTGGCATCCCACACCCTTAATCTAGCAAACCAGCTACCTAACCCTAGCCCTCAAATTTCTACAACTTGTTTTACATCTCAAGATCCCATATATGCAGTGTTTTAAAAGCAAAAGGCACAAGGGCCATTTTGCGCCTGAGGTGCAAGGCGCAAGGCAAGGTGCACTTTTTTTTTTGAAAAATCAGAAAAAAAAAAGAGAAAAATGAAGGATATAATTAAAAAATATATACCTAAACTTCAAATTAAATTAAATGATTAACAAACAACCTATTAATATGTCAAATCACAGCAAAAATCTGCAGTAATCAAGTAAAAATATTTCAAGGTCCCAAGTATTCAATAATCAACATTAAGTTCAAGACTTCAAGCAAGCTGCAGGCCATTAATGCTGTTTTGGAGCAGCTACAGTAACCCGAACCAGTGAAGAAGGAAGAAGAAGATGAGGAAGAAGACAAGAGAAAGAGAGAACAAGAGGGTTTAGTCGAAACTGATTAGTCTCCCATTCAGTCGACCCCCTAATGTTTATTAGGTTCTAATTACACTTACAAAGACTAAACTACCCTCACTTAAGTGTGGGGCAGAGTACTCTAATAAAACAGCCACATAAGCAAAGTACTTAACTGACATGAGATTACATAGATAGTTCACTTTCCCTGAGTTTAGAGCTTTTGTAAACAAATCTGCCCATTGATCATTCGAGCCCACATGTTCTGTGTTTATCTCTCCAGCAAAGACCTTCTCCCTCACAAAGTGGCAATCAACCTCTATGTGCTTTGTTCTCTCATGAAATACAGGATTGGATGAGATATGGAGTGCAGCTTGATTGTCACAATACAGTCTCATAGGTTTATCCATGTGAAACCCAACTTCTTGTAGAAGATTCCTCAACCACACTAACTCACAGGTAGTATGTGCCATGGCCCTATACTCAGCTTCAACACTACTTCTGGCCACAACCGTCTGCTTTTTACTCTTCCACGTCACAAGATTTCCTCCAAGAAATGTGCAATAGCCCGTAGTAGATCTTCCATCATTCACTGAGCCTGCCCAGTCTGCATCTGTATACCCCACTACTTCAAGTTGTCCTCCTGGTTTATACAATAGTCCACAGCCTGGAGCTCCTTTCAGATACCTCACAATTCTAAGAATTGCATCCCAGTCAGGTATACGAGGGTTCTGCATGAATTGGCTCACCACACTGACTGCAAAGGATATGTCGGGTCTCGTGATAGTCAGATAGTTCAGCTTCCCCACTAGTCATCTATACCTTCCAGGATCTTCAAATACTTCTCCTGTATCACTACTCAACTTAACATTTGGTTCCATAGGGGTCTCTGTCGGTTTTGCACCTAACAATCCTGTTTCTTCCAATAGATCAAGAACATATTTTCTTTGGCACAGATTTACACCTTGTTCCAAGATCTTTTGTTTGGAAATGATTTTGTAGAAATACCTTTAATTTGCCAATCCCCAATTTATCACTGCCAGTAATGACAATATCATCCGCATTGACCACTAATAGAATCTTCCCAGCTTCTGAGTCATAGCTGAATACTGAGTGATCTACCTGGCACTGCTTCATTCCAAAACTCTTCACCACTTCACTGAACTTCCCAAACCAAGCACGCGGCGATTGTTTCAACCCATAAATTGCCTTTTTCAATCTGCATACCTTACCATCCTCCCCCTGAGCAACAAACCCAGGTGGTTGCTACATATATACGTCCTCCACAAGGTCACCATGAAGGAAAGCATTTTTGATGTCAAGCTGAAACAGGAGCCAATCATACATAACTGCCAGGGAGATTAGCACACAAACAGAGCCAATCTTAGTCACCGGAGAGAATGTCTCCATGTAGTCCACTCCATACAACTGTGAGTAACCTTTAGCAACGAGTCTAGCCTTTAGATGCTCCACACTACCATCTGGCAAGTATTTAACAGTATACACCCATTTATAGCCCACAACATGCTTACCAGGTGGGAGAGTAGTGAGCTCCCACGTTTGAGTATGTTGAAGAGCAGAGAGTT
This sequence comes from Nelumbo lutea, assembly GCF_056320005.1. Lineage (NCBI taxonomy): Eukaryota > Viridiplantae > Streptophyta > Magnoliopsida > Proteales > Nelumbonaceae > Nelumbo > Nelumbo lutea. The sequence continues at coordinate 72,348,327 of NC_142685.1, read as the reverse complement.
CCTCCTCCATTGCCTGCCGCCACCTAGGTGAACTAAGAGCTTCTTGGACATTGTTAGGTATGGAAATAGATGACAAAAGTGAAACAAACTGATGATGTGAGGCAGAAAGGCGAGATAATGAAACAAAATTAGAAATGGGATGAAGAGTAGAACTGCATTTACCTTTCCGTAAGGCAATGGGTAGGTCAAGTTCTGAGGGTTTAGCAATAGGAGCCATGACAGGATCCGCAGATAAGGTAGAAGCTAGAGGAGGGGCTGGTGTCGTTCGACGTGTATACACTTGCCGGATTGGTGGACGTTCGGTGGTGATCTGCATGGGATGAGGTGATGAGTCTACTCCAACAACAGCATCTGGAACTGGATCACTGACAGGAAGAGGAAGAGGAAGGACGGGTGGAGACGAAGGCGCTTCAGGACTTGAGAATAAGGGGGCTGACTCAAAAAAGGTGACATCAAGGCAGACATAGCACTTTCGAGTAATGGGATTATAACACTTGTACCCTTTTTGAGTCCGTGAGTAGCCAAGGAAGACACATTTAATTGAGCGTGCATCTAGCTTGTCTATTCCAGGGCTCAGATTGTGGACAAAGCACACACAACCAAAGACACGAGGAATTAATGGAAATAGAGATAAAGTGGGAAACAAGATAGAGAAGGGGGACCGACCATGAAGGATGAATGAGGGCATCTGATTAATGAGAAAACATGCAGTGAGTACAGCATCACTCCAAAACCGTTTAGGAACATTCATGTGGTGAAGAATAGACCGAGCAGTTTCAAGAAGTTGACGGTTCTTCCGTTCAGCTACCCCATTTTGTTGAGGGGTGAATGCACATGATGTCTGATGAATAATGCCATGTTGTTCTAAATACTGTTGAAATGAAGTAAGAACGTATTCACGACCATTATTTGAACGGAGAATTTTGATTGGAACACCAAATTGTGTGCGTATTTCAGCATGGAATTTTTGAAAAATGGAAAACAATTCACTTCTTTCTTTCATTAAGTAAATTCATGTCATTCTTGAACAATCATCAATAAAGGAGACAAAATACGTGTACCCATTATAAGACTATTTTGATTGAACCCCAAACATCTGAATGAACCAAAGAAAAAGGACTCAACATACAACTCTCAACTCTTGGACTGAAGGACACACGACGATATTTCCCAAACTAACATGACTCACATTGCAAAACAGACAAATGACTCAATAACGGGACCAAAATCTTGAGAGCCTTGAGAGATGGATGTCCCAGTCGGCAATGCCATTGTAGAGGGGTAAGTGAAGTCTGAAGAGCAATTGAAGATCCACCACCGTCAAGATAATACAATCCACCAGCTTCATGCCCCCCACCAATCTTCTTCCCCGTCTTGAGATCCTGAAAAACACAAGTGGAAGGAAAGAAGGTAACAAAACAGTTAAGAGCTTTGGTTATTTTACTAACAGACATAAAATTGAATGGAAACTTAGGGACATATAAAACAGATGATAAGGGCACAGAAGCCATGTCAACATTACCAACACCACATATGGGGGATGAGGACCCATTGGCAAGTGTAACAGTTTGTGATGTGGAGGTTTCAGAAAGAGAAGAGAACACACCTGGAGTCCCGGTCATATGATCTGAGGCTCCAGAGTCAATAATCCAGGGAGAGGTTTTAGATGGCATGCAAGCAATACCTGATTGGGCAAGTGTGGTAGTGGTATGCTGTGAAGTAGTTTGAAGGAACCGTTCATACTCATCACGCGGTATGCTTACCATCTCCCTCCCAAAGGTAGATGTAGATGTGGGAGGAGTTCGGTCTGCCGGTTTACTGTCACTGATATCAACCTCACCTGCTACAGCATGATTAGCCCATTTAGAGGGAGGGCCATGTAGATCATAACAGAAATTCACTGTGTCCATCTCTACCACAATGAGTACATTTCCTTGTAGAGTTATTCTTCCCTCTGCCACGGCCTCCCCCTGAGTCACGACCACCCCGACTAATCATGGAACTGCCACGGCCTCCTCGGGGAGCATGACCTCCCCCTCTTGTACTATGTCCAACCCCTCGAGCTGTCACAAGTGCTGATCTATCAGACTATGTGGAGTTCTCTGTCTGTCCCAAAGAAATTCTACGAAGCCTTGAGAATACTTCCTCAAGTGTAGGAAGAGTAGAGCCCCCAATATTTGGGCTCTAACTGGTTCATATTCCAACTTCAGCCCCACTAAAAATCTTGTAACATCTAGTTTCTCCCTTTGTTGTTGCTGAACTTTAATATCTGGAGTAAGAGGGTAATAGACATTGAGTTCATTCCTTATATTCTTCATGCAAGCATAGTACTCTTCTAGTGTTTTGGTTCCTTGTTGTAAATCAAAATACTCCTGATAAAGCTAATACACTCTTGTTGTGTTATCTTGTCCAGAATATAGCTTCTTAGCATGCTCCCATATATCCTTAGCCGTATCAAGGAACATAAAGTTGGCACTAATTTTGGGTTCCATACTATTCCACAGCCAAGTCATGATTTGAGCATATTCTTGTTCCCAATCATCAAACCCTAGAGAGTCCTCCGATGGCTTCTCATCTCTTACATGCTTTACTTTCTTCTTTGCCTTGAGAAACACTTCCATTGATTTAACCCATAGAACATAGTTCTCCCCATTCAGCTTAATTGAGGTCATTTGTACCCCTAGGTAGTCGGAGGAAATTACCACACTAGGTTTCTGATCATTGTAGCCATCTCCTATTGCTGCCATTGTACTCTTTCACAGTTGCCTCTAACCTTACTTCTCAGCTACAAGTTGATTGATGTTGTTCACAGTTTGATACTTCAGCACCTATTGCAGCCCCTAAACACAACAGTGGGAGCACACACTTGTTCTTCTTCACCCTACTGCTGACTTTACACACCTACGACCCACATAAGCATCACAAGCACCACAACACAAATAGTAGGCCCTCTTACAACCACTCAATAAAAAAAAATTGTGCATCACAAGCACCACAACACAGTCAAACTGCTACACCCAGTTCAGACTTGTTTAACACACTTAAAAGGGCATTATATAACCACAAGGAGCTTGGCAAGGTCACTGCATTACACCTTACACCACTCGGCCACCTACAGCAGCCCTAACACCACTCAACAACTCACAGCAGCCCTACACCATTCGGCTACTGCACACACAGCCCTTCCTAGGGCAACAATGAACCTAGTTCTCTAGGTTCTAATCAGTACTAACTAATTCTTGAAGGGTTCCTACCCAGAAATACCAGCAACACAAAAGGACTAAATAACCAACCTTCCTTTGAGAGTATCAGCCAATCATTCACTGCTGAAATCACCTTCCTTGATGAAGAAAACTGTGCGGAGCAGAGAGCAACGAGTTGTGATGTCTCAGACCTAGGGCAAACCATCTCTCTCCATTAACTAAACAGAAACGAAGAAGAAGCTGTCACAAACACAGCTGGGATGCTTTACAAGCAGAAGTAGGTCAGAAACCTCGCTCTAATACCATGTTTTGGAGCAGCTACAATAACCCGAACCAGTGAAGAAGGAAGAAGAAGATGAGGAAGAAGACAGGAGAAAGAGAGAACATGAGGGTTTAGTCGAAACTGATTAGTCACCCATTCAGTTGACCCCCTAATGTTTATTAGGTTCTAATTACACTTACAAAGACTAAACTGCCCTCACTTAAGTGTGGGGCAGAGTACTCTAATAAAACAGCCACATAAGCAAAGTACTTAACTGACATGAGATTACTAAACTACCCCTATTCGGCTCACTCTAACAAATGCAATACAATCACATAGAGTTAGAGTCATGTCATAGGCAATTTTCTTTCAAAAAAAGAGACGTGGACAATTTTCTTTTAAAAAAAGACACATACAGATTAGACATAGAGTTATAGACAGTTTTCTACCCAAAAATGAGTCATAGACAATTTTCTACAAAAAACAAAAAGAGTATCAGACAATCAGCATCCTCTTCATCTTCACTAGGAAGTTCAACTTCATCTTCTTTGACATATGACTTGTACTCATCAAAATCCTCTTCCACTTCTTCTTCAATATCAACTTCTTTCTCTTCTTCATCTTCCAATTCAAGCTGTCTTGGTCTTTTTCCACTAGCTTTTGTTGCTCTTACTTGTGAAGTTGAAGCTCTAGATCTTGTATACCTTAGTGTCTCTTCAACTCCAAAAGCACGAGCAACATCTCCCCATGTTAGTTGATCATCATCAAACACCAAATCATTTTTTGCACCATCCTCATCATGTCCTACCTCCCCCATTAACCATTCATTACACTCATCTATATCTTTTAATGAAATGGGGTCATTGGTGCTATGCGTACGTGAGTCGAAACTTTATTTAAGCATCTGGTTGAACTTAACAAATACCAAGTCATTTAATCGCTTCTGATCCAACCGATTTCTTTTCTTAGTATGAATCTGTTAATTCAAAAAATCAAATGTGTAAATTTAAGATAGTTTATCCAAAAAAATGGAAGTATTCTAGTATAGTAGTTTAGCATACATGCTCAAATACGCTCCAATTTCGCTCACATCCCAATGCACTACATGTAAACCTTAGAACTTTCACTGCAATCTTTTGTAGATTTAGGGTAGAAGCACCAAATATGGTCCACCAATCAGCTAAAAAGTATAAATATTAAATAAATTAGTGATTACACTAAATAAAAATATTAAGAATATAAAATATTATATTAAATCAATGTTATTATTTACCTGATGCTTTAATCTTCCTCTAGGAAATAGCCATATCAAAACCAAAAGGGTCTTTTGCGTTCTTGTACTTGGATATTTCATTAATGATTACACTTCTCTTGTTCTTGTCCTTTTCAAGCATCTCAATTACTTTAAAAAGCCCCGTCATAATCTCTTCACCAGACTTAATTCTCTCTTGATCATCACAATAAAATTGTGGGTTCAAAAAGTAACCAAATGCATGGAATGGTTGGTGGAGTTGGCATTCCCACCTCTTATCAATAATTTCAAGAGTGTCTCCATATTTTTCTTTCCTTCCACCAAATGCTTCGTCAATGGCCTCCTTTGCGCTGTCCATAGCTCTCATAAATATAACCCATGGAAGGCTTGTTTTCACGATCCACCAACCTTAATACACGAACAAGAGGGCTACACACTAGGAATAAAAATGACATTATTCCAAAATGTGGGCATCATGACTATCTCCCCTACTCTTTTCCCTTTTGCTTATTTTATCCAACTGCTACCATTCCATTCCTTTGAGTTAAACAAATCTCTCAAATTCTTCTTTTGTTTGTATATACTCTACAATGTGAGAAAGGAAGTAGCAAAATAGGTTTTTGTTGGCCTAATCAATTCTCTCTAATTTGTAAACTTCCACATTATGTTCAATAAATCTGGATGGTTATAAATATACCCCGTAAGTGCAATTGCCTTCTCAACTGTTCTCTTCACAGTAGGCAACTTCCCAATATCAAGTCCAAACAATGGGCAGCACAAGGTGTCCATGTCAGATGAGAATGCTTTACCATCAAAAACTTCCCTAATAATATAAGAAAAAAATTCAAGAAACAAAAACTTAAAAACTATGACTCTTAAATCAAAAGATAATAACAAAGTATAAAACTCACTGGCTAAGACATAATTTGATGCATTGTCAATAATAACTTGGAGAAGACTAGGAGTGGAGAGCACAAATGGAAGCGGAGCCCCTGTTTTTGTGCAAGTTTGTGTACGACGAAGAAGTGTCTGAGTTGCTGTAATTGCTCAAAAAAATAGGCTGGAGCCCCTGTTTTCTCAGCCACACTGCCGCAGAAATATACATACTTGATATCTGTAGCTCTGTTCGATTCAGGCTTGGACAAACTGGAGCTTGAACTGGATGAGCTTCGGCTTCCTCTGGTTTGGACTTTGGACGAAGGAACTCTTCCCTTCACTTTCAGACTTTCTTTTTTTCTTTTGGTTGCTTTGGCAAAGACCCTGTCGATTCGGTTTCCTTTTCTCCCATGTTTCCTATTTTGTGTTTTTTAATATTTTATGGTATTTCCAAAATTGTTTAAAGACATTATCCAGGCGCTTGCTTGGGCCGCCTATTGCCTGGCCTAAGGCAAGCGCCTGTCTAATTGTTGTGCGCCTTAGCCTGGGCAAGGCATCTAGGCTGGAAAGTATAAAACTCACCGGCTAAGACTATAGGAAAGTTAAATGGAAAGTGCCTTGCATCTGTGCCTGAGGCGCGCCTTTTAAAACACTGATTATATGACACCCTAAATAACTGTCTTTCTGTAGTCCTGTTCACATCTTAATTAGACAAACCAACTGCGATACAATTAGATGATCTATGTAAACATAAACAGCTACTAATTTTCACTCTACCCAACTCCTGTATTTCTTTCATGTTGTCATGCTTGCATGTAACCTTGCTTTTGTTTCTTGACTAGCCCATGCCCACTCTGATCCTCTTCTGCGATTACAATACTGAAGTTCAGTGATCTATCCAGTCTTAATCCTTGGAGAACTGCTGCCAGATCTGCCTTTGTAGAGTTTCCATATCCTATGGGACTCAAGTAAAAGGAAAGTATTGACCTATTACTATCTCTGAAAAGGCCTCCTATTCCAGAGGGTCCCAGATTAACAATGCTGCTGTCGTTAAAGTTTAATTTAATCCATTTGAACTTGGTTCGTCCATTGCAAAATTATAGGCCTTGAGGATGAAAAATCTGCAATGAAATTCCATCTTCTAAGTCCTCCATGGAGAAACTGTCAAACAGTCTCAATGCTTTAACCCAATGAATCACCTTAATCATGATACTCTCAATGATTGTATTTCTTCACCAACACTTCCTATTGAATATTCTTTCATTTCTCTCCTCTCAATTGGTATAAATCATTTCTGCCCTAGTATGTTTCCACATAATTTATCTTCTTTTCCTCAGTGGTCTGAAAAAAAAGAGTTCTTGAAAAGGCTTTTCATATCAACAGGAGCCCACCAACAACCTAAGAGAGTTTAAGAACCATTCCAAATTCCTATAGTAAACAGGCAAGAGATTAACAAATGGCAAATAGTTTTTTCACTCGCATTACAGAGGAAACAATTACAAGGAGATAAGTGTCACATGAGTCATGCATATTTGGAGTCACAACTATTACTTGGTACTCCCTTGTTAGGAATGGATTAAATATGGAGTCAAGGAATCAACTAGGGAATCAGAAAACTGTACAAATGGGAAAGGAGGTAAACATAAGTAATTAAAAGAGAAATAATTGCACTCCAAGGAATTAACTAAAGAATTTAGCAGACAAGTAAATCCTAAAATTAACTAAAGAGATCAATTGGACCAGTCAAAAAAAGGTGATGGCTAAAGGGCTAGGTTAAACCACTGAATGATACAAGTATGGAAATTAGATCAACAAATCATGTTACATCGTTAGTATGTAGGCTCAAAGATATTTCATATGATTTTGACTGTGTACAACATAAAATTGATATTTTCTTACTTTCCATGAATCAAAAAAAAAAAAAAATTGTCTTACTTTCCCAGTAAACCAGAGAGCACGTGTTTTAACTTGATTCAAGCTTCCACTTAACAGATTCATGAAGCAAATAGTTAACAGGTCAGACTTATGAAGCAAACAACCACTGAATCTGAAACAAGAAAGAAACCCATAATTCACCTGATGAAAAGGTCTAAAAGATTCCATTGGACCAAATCATGGTACATATCCTATTTTTGAAGCATTTACCATTTTCTCTGATTGTAAATAAAAATTTACTGATAGAAAAGGGAAAAATACAAAATCAAGTGATCAGATATCACTATGTAAATGAGATCCCAAGTAGCATCCAACCATCCAACTCCAACCAATTAAGTCCTTCAAACTCCAGACCCAACAATTCAAGAGGATCTTCAGCCATGATAACTCAGACTCCATGGTCCAATGTCCTATACTCTACTCAGGACAAACCTATCCACCTGAAGCAGATACGGAAGCAAGGAAAGAACCCATGGAGAATTAAATCAGTTTTCCAAATTCCAATTCCTACGCCAATTTCAGAATTTTTGGTTGATAGGATATTTGTTGTTTCAGGTTTTTTTTTAATTTTTTTAATTGTAAGCGCCTTAAGAATAGCGTTCTGTTTTTAAGAATTTTATTGTTATTTTGTAATTACTACATATGGTAAATTTCAAACTCACTATTTATAGTAAACACTTGTAATTACTATTTTTTTAGTAATTTCTGGTGTCTTTAAAGTAAATTGGTCTTAGTAAAACTGGTAATGATTTGCAGATTGATTTAGGAATTAGAGTCCTTATTGGAGTGTCCCTTTGAGTTACCTATGCATTTGTCTTAAGCAATTAGAAATTGTCCTGGGTAAGTTTTGTAGTCCAAATTGGGTTCTGTAAAGGGACATTCGAGCTCATATATTAAGTCCATGAAATAGTCATTGTAATTGCAATTTAAGAAGAATTGATCTAAACAAAAAAGTGTGGTTTAGTAAATTCTGGTTGTTCTCTTTCGGATTGCTGTTTACACTAACAGAAGAGTTCCCCTCTCCCTAATTCTGCAAGTAGTAGCCATTAAAGCCAAGAACATACCACAAGTTCTTCTTCGGAAGAATTTAACCAACATTTCTAAAGGACTAACATTAATTCAGGTATATAAATTCTTCAGTTTACACTGAAACTTGAATTATCTCATTTTCACCATTTTAATCTTTTCTACCAAACAATTTTCTTTTATTGTTCTTATATTTGGATGCCCCCCATGACTCTGTATCACCACCATTAAATGTTTATTGCTCCTCCACACATACAAGGTTTTGTCAACCCAACTTCACTTCAATTTGGGTTAGTTTCACCTTTCAGGCAACCCAACCTGGACCCAACTCTTCTATTGCTATTTTGCATACATATTATCATAATCCATTTGTCTGAATTTTAAGCCCTAACCTTAACCCTAATGACAAGCTGTTATTAGGGTTTCATTCCATAGTTCTATGTTTTATTTTTTGCTGATTTCATGATTTAGATTTTCAATAGATCTATCATAATTCAAGATGAACTCCAATCATTTGAAACATTCCTTTCATTTTTCTACTAAAAGAACCAATAAAAGCATTAAACAAGTAAATGTCAATTAAAATTATGGTTATAAAATTAGAATTTAGGCATCCTATTCAAAGATTAAAAGAATTTAAGAGATTTTATGAGATTTTAAAAGGACGAGAAAAGTCGGTTGGGTTAGGGTTAGGATTGGGGGTTCATAACCTTGGGTTGAGCTAGGGTTGACCTCAACCTGACCTAACCCAGCCAGACTTGCACCCCAGACCATAGATTTTTTAAGGTAAATAAAAAAGGAAATATTATTAGAAAAAAGGAGAAACAATTACACCTAGGTTATTAGATATCACCCACAAAGAAACAAAATTCGAACCCAAACCCTTAAATCTTTTCAAACACGGAACTTTCTTTCCCAACCCTTAGAAACAGAAAAACAAGGTCCATTATAAAAACAATTAAAAAAACAAAAAAACTAAAACTAAACATATACAACCAAAGCATCCCAAACCAGCATCCAATCAAACAACTTTCATCAATATGCTCTACCCCTTGAAGCTTAATTTGTTCACCGGATCTTTGTTCCAACTCCCGAAACACTTTTCTTGCAAATTCTTCCCTCCCAGAAAAGATTACCCTAAAATCTTGCTAACTTGGATTTCCACTTCCATTATTTTTTCCAAGCCAACTTTCCTCACTCTGTCACAACACACCTACTCATCAACCTCCCTTTCAACTTTCCCACTGGCTTTCCAGTTCCAATCTCTTGATGATTTACCTCTAAGATCTTCATGCATGGTTCCAAAGGCCAAAAATGGAAAAAAAAAAACATAGTCATACAGCACAAAAGGCAGAAAAAACATGCTAGGCAGCATTATATAAATAAAAACAATCTGCCAAGTATTCGAACAATTTCAGAAAATTCCCAAATTTGTGGCAAATCATCACATGAAGCACTAAGAGTTAAACATTATTGATCCTGTTCAAAAACTCCCATGCATCATCACACAGATCAAAAAACAAAGACTGGTATTATTATTTTTTTACTATAAAATGTTTAAAAATATTAATATCCATCCAACCCTTCAGAAAAATGCATTAAAGTAACTTTAAAATTGAACCTTACCAGGATCTAGGTTTTTTTCTGTTGTGGTGCAGGTCCATCGTGTGCTTCCCAATATCATCCATATGGGCAGTGGCATCAGTAAGGCATCTTACAGAGAGACAGAGACTACAGGAAGGTTGTTACTAATGCTCTGATACCAATTTGACTCTATTTACTTGATGAGCCTGTAATTAAAAATGATGAGAGAAGAAGAAAAGAGAACAAACCCTACATTTGATAATAAAGAATAATAGACAATCAGACAATTCAATTGCATTTTAAAATAAAAGTGCAATGACAATAATGCCCTCATACTTAAATTAACATGACAATTCAACTGTCACCACATTACTTGGTTTGCAATTGGCACAGACATGTCATTGCCAAGTCAGGAATCACTTCAAGAATCGCCACCCTGATTCCTGGAAGCTATCCCCCAGTCACAAGAGTCACTCCTAAATATGAAAACTTAAAGAGTGATTCCTGATGGATGAGTGGAAAAACTAAAAAGGCTAGAATCAGAAATGAAGTTATTGTAGGAACTTAGAAGTAACTCCAATAGGTGATAAAATGAGAGAAAGTAGGCTAAGATAGTTTGGTTATGTGCAAAGAAGATCACAATCAGTTGGTCACCTTCCACCAAGAGAGCTAATCAGTTGGTCAAATAGCTGAAAATGTACCCAGTCAAAGAAATGATGGTAATGTAGTGCCTGCAAATGGTCAGAATCAACATCCATCTGTTGAGGAAGAAGGAAATATGGGTGTTTTGAGGAAACAAGTGAAGGTTGAAGCAAAAAGATTTCTGTTTGAAGAGTTAAGATACAATGGGAGATTGGCCTTGAAGATCAGAGAAGCAAAGTTACTGGCAGTGCTGTTAGTTGGTACCAATTCCTTGAAATGGTTTGGGAGTTTTTTTAGAAGAAGTGTTTTCTTCTAGTAAGAAGAAAGATCTGAAAGGATTGTTGGTGGAAGAATAAAGAAGATATACTGTGGAGACAAGAAGAAATGCAAAAGGAGGGTTCATAGTTTTACAAGAATTCTATGATTTGGGAAGGATGCAGATGGTCTGTTTTCCAGAAGGTAGGAACAGTCAAGGTTGGGAGTTGATTCATAATACAGTACAGGAGCTGTTGAACTTATGGGTTGATTGACAGCCAAGGTATTGTGTAAAGAGGTTGGGAGTGTTCGTCAATAACAAGGTTCAGGACCAGATGCAGGATAGTTTTTTGGTTGTGAATCCTAATGGTAATTGCAAAAATAACAGTGAATGCTGGGAAGGAGATTTGGACAACCAAATTAGTGGTTGAAGTCTCAGAAGCTGTCAGATTGGAAGAAGCTAGCTGATATTTTAATCAAGGAATTGAAGATCAAAGGTAAGATCATCTTGGGAGAAAGAAAAGCAGTACTTGATACGGTACAGGATAAGATTGAGATTGCAGCATTAAGCTTCCAGGCTGAGTTTGGGGCTCTTACCATATCAATTGGTGTCCTGGTTCCAACGCAAGACAGTTTGATTTAGAAGATGGTGTAATAGTGAGAGTGATTGGCTTGCCATTTCATCTCTGGAAGCAGGAGTTATTTGAATCAATTGTGTTAGCTAGCAATGGCCACCTAGGAGGAATCTTCAGGTTGGATTATGTTCTGCTGTAGTGTTTCTGAACACTGTAAAACCAGATGATATTCCAAGAAAAATTGAGTTGCTGGCTGATGGTACTACTCCTATGGCTACCAAAGAGCAGGACTCTCGCATGAGTTTCTCGTCTCACCCATTAGGAAAGGTGTGTGGCAATCAAGAACTCAACATCGGTTTGCATATTCGCAGGAAGGATTTTCATCGCACGAAAAGGAAAGTTGATAAGAGAAAGTTGTTAGGACGTATCAAATCAAAGTTGAAAAAAAACAAAATGAAGGAACAAGGAATGTCCCGGCTGAAGCTAGAAAAGGAAATGAAGAGAGGTGGATCTGGGTGATCGCCAAGTTTGACAAAAGTGGCAACAAGACTAGAAGAGGACCATTGGTGGTTCAGGGGTCTGATAGGATTTGGTAATCTTCCAAGCCTGGGGGAGTAAGTACAATGTCTTCAGAGACCAGGTGTGATTCTGAAATTCAAGTTTTTCCGTGTTTAGTGGGTTTAGTCTCTGCTGAAACAGAGAGGCCAGAAGGGGGGAGGGGAGGAGATGGATTCGGGTAGGAACTTTAGTGTCGGTGCTGAGCCAGAAATTGAAGTCGAGGTTGAAGGAAGTTTCAGATGTTGATGAGTCTACTGGAGAACAGGCTGAAAGAAATGTAGAAGATGGTCTGTATTTTGAGTTCAAGATCGGAAGGCTGGGTGTTGATTTGAGTCGAAGGAGCAATCTGAATGAGGATCAAGTTCATGTGACAGATCTTTTCAAGATTGAAACTATGCTTGGCAGGGGCAGAACCTACAAAAAAATACAAATGGGTATATAGAAGGAAGAGAGTGAGAGGTTATGGGATTTCTGATACTGTTCAGAGGGGGATGATGATGCAAGTTCAGTCACAGCCTCCCCTACTTTGAAGAAACAACAGGCAAACAAGGCGAGTGGTGTTGATTCTGAACCTAGCGGAATCCAGCTGCCGCAGGATACTGCCGTTGTTGGAGAAGACTCAAGACTGGAAGGTTGGGTGTTGATTTGGGTCAAAGGAGCAATCTGGAAGAGAATGAGGATCAGAGTTCATGTGACAGATCTTTTCAAGATTAAAACTATGCTTAGCAGGGGCAGGACTTACAAAAAAAAATGCAAATGGGTATATAGAAGGAAGAGAGTGAGAGGTTATGGGATTTCTGATACTGGTCAGAGGGGGATGATGGTCCAAGCTCAGTCACAGCCTCCCCTACTTTGAAGAAACAACAGGAAAACAAGGCGAGTGGTGTTGATTCTGAATCTAGCGGAATCCAGTTGCCGCAGTATACTTCCGTTGTTGGAGAAGACTCAAGTGGTATGGTTATCCAGAAATTAGTTGATAGAGAGGTTACGGTTGGGAAAAGCTTGGGCCTTTTTTTTGGGTGGTGATGAATTTTCCAGGAGGGCCTTTGAGAAATTTCAAAGAAGAAAAATGGAAGAAAAAGAGAAAAAAAAACTTATACTCAGGGGAGCAAGGTTTGGGATGAGGATTACTCAATCCAAGAGGATGCTCTTACAGATGAAGACTGATGTAAACTTCAGAAAGGCTTGCAGCTTTGGTTGTGTCGGGCTGGTGGTCATAGTTTTATTGGGACTTCTATTGGGCCTGTTCTGTAATCTTTCTCTAGGTTTTGATTGGATTTATCATGGGTCTAAGCTGTAGTTTTCTTAGACCTTTGTGGGTTTATTGGGGTTGCTTACATGCTTGCAGTGATATCTTATCACCTTATGCTGTACTTATTCCTTTTTTTATTTTAATGAAAATTTCTCTTTATTCTTCAAAAAGATAAAAAAGACCATCAACATCACCTGTAAGAAGAAGCGATGCTTGCAGTGATATCTTATCACCTTATGCTGTACTTGTTCCTTTTTTTATTTTAATGAAATTTTCTCTTTATTCTTCAAAAAGATAAAAAAGACCATCAACATCACCTGTAAGAAGAAGCAATTTGTTACAAGTTGAAGGGGCTAGAAGGACAAGGGATAGACCAAAAAGGACATAGGTAGGAGTAAGAAATGATTTAAGTACCAATAATTTAAGGGTTATTTATTTAGACACCCCCTATGGTTTTATATAGTTACTAAGATACCCCCAAAGCTTGTTATAACTAAGATACCCTCCATAGTTTGCAATTGTATTACTTATTAGCAATTCTGTTAAATGAAAGTGTAAAATGACATTTTTAACCCTAATGTTAGCTTGACTAATTTAATCAAAAGAAAAGAAAAAATCAAAATACCATTTTTGCCAATAATAGAAATGGTGCAACAATAGTCTAACAACAGACAAATGGCAAGTTAATATGGGACCAACTCACGTGATTGAATGCCCCTTAGGCTGCGTTTAATTGTGATATCTTGACAATGTGGCCGGCCAGAAATAAGAGGAAGAGAAGAGAAGAGAAGAAGAAGAAGAGAGAAGGTAGAAGAGAAGAGAAGGGATTGGCAATGTAACAGTGCTGGCGGCGCCAGTTTTTATTATAATATATATAGGACGACAGAAATAAGAAGGGAAAAGACCCTTGTGCCCCTGCTATAAGTGAGTACAATAACAGACATAACAGAAGTAAAAAAAAATAGAAATAAAAAATGATTTAACTAGCCAAACAGACCCTAATACCAACAACTAAATTATTTCAACACTCCCCCTCAAGTTGGAGCATAGATGTCAATCATGCCCAACTTGTCACACAAATCTTTGTGCCGCACATGATGAAGACCTTTGGTGAAGATATTTGCAAGTTGTTCTTCTGAGCTGACATATGGAGTACACACTTCTGCATTTACAAGTTTCTCTCAAATAAAATGCTTGTCCACTTCAATGTGTTTCGTCCTATCATGCAGGACTGAATTAGCAGCAATATTGATGGCAGCTTTATTGTCACAGTAGAGTGACATAGGATTGCTCACTGCAAAACCCAGTTCACATAACAGATTTCTTATCCACGTGATTTCAACAGCCCCATGAGACATCACTCTATACTCTGCTTCAGCACTAGATCTAGCCACCACACTTTGTTTTTTACTTCTCCATGTGACCATGTTTCCTCCTACAAAGGTACAATACCCACTAGTAGACTTTCGATCATTGACTGCTCCTGCCCAATCTGCATCAGCATATACTTCCACCTTTAAGTGACCATGTTTCTAGAACAACAAACTAGCTCCGAGAAACTTCTTAAGGTATCTCAGGATCCTCTCTGCAACTTCAAAGTGAGTTGTCCTAGGATTGTGCATGAACTGACTAAGGACACCCACTACATAAGCAATATTAGGCCTAATCATAGACAAATACAAAAGTCTCCCTACGAGCCTTTGGAACTTCTTCACATCTTTCAAAAACTCTCCCTGATTGTGTCCCAGATGAAGATTAGATTCAATTGGTTAGTCAATTGGTTTTACCCCCAACTTGCCTGTATCTTCTAGTAGATCTAGTACATATTTCCGTTGGGAAATAAAGATGCCCTTGTGAGAGCAGGCAACTTCAATTCCAAGGAAAAAACGTAAGGGGCCTAGATCTTTCATCTCAAATTGAGTGGCTAAGAATTTTTTTAGTCTCCGTATTTCAGCCTCCCAATCTCCTGTGATCACTATGTCATCCACATACACAATAAGAGCTGCAATTTTCCCTTCACCTCTTTTCACAAATAGAGTGTGATCTGACTGGCATTGTTTGAACCCCATCTGTTGAACTTACTAAATCAAGCCCGAGGTGATTGTTTCAACACATATAAAGATTTTTTTAACCTGCACACCTTTTATTCACTGCCTTTGGCACAGAATCCTGGAGGTTGGGTCATGTACACTTCCTCTTCCAAGTCACCATTCAAAAAAGCATTTTTGATGTCCAATTGGTGAAGGTCCCAGTCAAAATTTGCTGCCACTGAAAGAATGATCCTAATAGAGTTCATCTTGGCTACTGGAGCAAAAGTCTCTGAATAGTCCACTCCATATACCTGTGTAAAGCCTCTTGCTACCAGTCTAGCCTTGTACCTTTCAACAGTTCTATCAGCCTTGTGTTTCACTGTGAACACCCACTTGCAACACACAGGTTCCTTCCCTTCAAGAAGGTCCACCAACTCCCAAGTGCCATTTTTGTGTAAAGCATCAATTTCTTCTTACATTGCATCTGCCCATTCAGGTTTAGACAAAGCTTCTGCCACATTCTTAGGAACGGGGACACTATCCACAGAAGAGAGGAATGCACGAAATGAAGGTGAAAAAGACATAAAATTAGATATAGGATGATTAGTGGTACAAGACCTAACACCATTTCTCTTAGCAATAGGAATATAAAGATAATTGATGACAGGTGAATCAACATTTAGAGGAATAGACATATCAATAGAAGCAAGTGTACCTAGCTGATGAGACGGATCTGCCTTTGGTGAATCTGATGATGTTGGTTGCATAGTGTCAGGTTCCACAGCTCTTGAACTCTGCTGGCTTTTATGGCGACGATGAAAAACCCGGAATGGAGGATCGGGTAAAGGAGGTAGTTGAATTAGAGTCGCCTGTTTCTCCTCAACCCTACTCTCCCCCCAAGGAGAAACCGAGAAAAAATGTTGATTCTCAAAGAATGATACATCAATGGAGACATAGTACTTGTGAGAGGTAGGATCATAGCAGTAATACCCCTTTTGAGATAAAGGGTAACCAAGAAAAACACAGGGAATAGCCCGAGGATCAAGCTTACCTCGAGTAGGGGACAGGTTATGGGCAAAGCAACGACACCCAAAAACACGCATCGGAATGGTGGACAACGGAGTTGTAGGAAACAAAAGCTGATGTGGAGCCTTATATACTCTAGTAACTGAGAGGGCATGCGGTTGATGATGTATGTAGCACACAAGACTGCATCCATCCAAAAACGTTTTGGCACATTCATATGAATTAATAAGCCACGATCTACTTCGAGAAGGTGACGGTTCTTTCATTCAGCAACACCATTTTGTTCGGGTGTCTTGGCACAAGAGCTTCGTTGAAGTGACCCACTCGAAGCAAAAAACTCTGTGAGATCACTATGGAAGTATTCCTTCGCATTGTCCGACTGGAAAATATGGATTTTCGTTTGGAACTGATTGAACACCATGCGTTGAAAGTCTTTCACAATTTTTGGCACTTCATCTCGAGATCGCATAAGCTAAACCCAGGTGTATCTAGAATAATCATCAATTAAGGTGATGAAGTACTTATATCCAGCCTCAGTGGATAGAGTAACAGGGCCCAAACATTAGAATAAACAATATGAAATGGAAATTTAGATCGTTTATTTCGCAAAGGTAAAGAACTTCTACAATGTTTACTCAATTGACATGTCTGACACTATAACTGACTCACTGACAATGACTCAAATAACTTTGGAAACATAACTTTTAATGACTCAAAAGAAAGATGACCTAGACAACTATGTCATAAATAGGCTTGACTCTCACTTGACAAACTCATGGACTCTGTAGCCACAAGACCAGCTTTTTTCTCCAACACGTAGAGACCATCCACCATACTTCCTCTACCAATCGTCTTCCCTGAGGCCAAATCTTGAAACACATGAAAACAAAAAAAAGTGATTGAACAGTTCAATGAGTGAGTTATACCACTAATGGACAGCAAATTAATAGGTAATTTCAGAACATGCAGTACATTAGGAAGGGTAAAGCCAAGTGGGAGAGGTATAGTACCTCGGCCAGCTATGGTAGAAAAAGAACCATCAGCTAGTCTCACCTTATCTCTCCTAGAGAGAAGGTTATATGTCTGAAATAAATTTGACTTACCGGTCATGTGGTTTGAGGCTCCGGAGTCAATAACCCAAGGAGAATCAATGGTATGAGATGACACATGGAAGGATGTGGCAGCATTACCTGATGTAGACGCAAAAGAGGTAGAGGGAGTAGGACCAGAATCTATCTGGTGGAGAGTCCTACCATACAATTCCAAATGTTCACGAAAGGAGTTGATAATTTCTTCCTTAGGGTCAGAACTGGGATGCCTCTCCAGAGTTACCAAAGGACAAGTCTCTATCGACGCCATATTAGCTGAGTTATACTTTTTCTGATTCTGTTGGCTTGGTTTCTTGCCTTGATCAGATGTTGACTTCTTACCCAAATCCTGTGCCCATTTAGGTTTTTCATGGAGATCCCAACATGTATCTCTCATGTGTCGTATCTTCTGGCAGTGAGTGCACCAAAGTTTACTCTTATCATCTGTTTTTTTCTGAGTCACCTTTTTTAAAAACACCTCCGACATTTGTATCTGAATTTCCCTGGACAGCTAGGGCAACTGACTCCCCTTCTACACAATTCATCACACTTCTTCTACTCTCTTCTAACTGCACTAAGGCATACACCTCCTGAACTGATGGCAAGTCTTTACTACCCAAGATCTGCACCCTGATGGACTCATATGAAGGATTCAGCCCTAGGAGAACGGCAAAAGACCCGTTGTTGAGATACAAGTGACTTATATGCCTTTGCATCTTCATCACACTTCAAATTCACATTCTGATAGTGATCAAGTTCTTTCCATATCGATGTCAAATCAGAATAGTACATCAAGAGACTCCTCTCCCCCTGCTTGCAAGTAGAGGATTCAGCTTGCAATTGATATATCTTGGCATAGTGTCTCTGCTCCGAATAGGTGGACTTCGCTTGTTCCCATATCTCACAAGCAGTTTTAGCCCACATAAAAGTCTTCCTTACCTGTGGCAGCATGGAAACCAAGAGCCAAGACATCACCGTACTTCGGTTCCTTCACTCTCCCATTGATGCATCCTATTTACCCCCTAGCAGTGATGTAGAGTTTTATTCTCCTAGACCACTTAAGGTAGTTTACACCATCAAAGGGAATAACAGCCATGGGGAAACTCATATCCATTCCCCCACTCACTCCATTGTGGCTCCCTGAAATCTCTGAAGTAACAGAATTCTCAGACGACATGGTCAAAACAGACAATCAGTTCCAAACAACGGACTTAGGACCCCTCCTTACTCCACAAAAAATGCTCTACTCAATCTACACCCACACACTTGGGTTTGAAAACAGTCTGAGCACAAACAATACCAATTTTAGGACAAAAAAAAGGCAATATTCGGCAGATTTCAGACCTGTACGGTTTAACAGTCCCAACCTACCAGCCTTCCAGAATGTAGGAGAGACCTGTACGGTCTAAGAACATTAATCAGTAGGAGAGATCCTTAACACTTATAATCAAGCCAAATAATTGAGATAACAAGTCATCCTTGACCTATAGTCGCCTTAACACATGAACAGGATCACACGATCCCAAAAAACAGAGGTATAAAGATCTAACAGCATTCAGCAGCCCAGATTCATTTGGTTTTTTCACTTGGTACACGACCAAGGAGAGTAAGGAAGAGAAAAAAGGAAGGACTGTACCAGTTGTAGATCTGTTTTCCTCAGTCCAGATTCAGATCTCTGTTCCGCCCAAATTCAGCAAGTTAGAAGGGTGAAGTCTATTCGATCTGTTCTCTCGGTGAAGTTTGTTCAATATGTTCTCTCAGTCAGTATTCCTGCTCTGATACCATCTTGACAGTGTGGCCGGCCAGAAATAAGAAGAGAAGAGAAGAAGAAGAGAGAAGGGAGAAGAGAAGAGAAGGGATTGGCAATGTAACAGTGCTGGCGGCACCAGCTTTTATTATAATATATATAGGGCGGCAGAAATAAGAAGGGAAAAGACCCTTGTGCCCCTGCTATAAGTGAGTACAATAATAGACATAACAGAAGTAAAAAAATTGAAATAAAAAACGCTTTAACTAGCCAAAAAAACCCTAACACCAACAACTAAATTATTTCAACATGATACAAACACAAATATGTACTCTGCATAAATATCCTCTTTTCGGTTCAAGAATGCAAAGTGGGTTCTCAGTTCTAACCCGTTTTTGTTCTCTTCCTGTTTGTTTCAAATCGATGCAAAAGGTTGTACGGTAATCTCTCCCTCATTCAATCAACTCGAGATTCGAAAAATACAAATTTATATCCAAAAAATAGGTACAATAATGCACTATCATCTTCAACCTCAAGCAAAGCCACTTCCAGAAAGTCGTATCAATGGATCATCCTTACCTGTTGTAGGAGAGGGGGAGAATTCATGTCTCTTCCATGGAACCCTTGTATCAGTGATTTTTTTTATTTTGAGAAAATTTAACCAAGATTTATTGAGAAAAAAATGGGGGGGGGGGGACCCCTTGCAAGTTACAAAGAATCCCAAATACACACCAAATTAGCTAGGCCATCTGCAGTATGATTGTATTCCCTAGGAATCCAAACTAAGTTAACATTCAATCCATCCAAAGAATCCCAAACTTCAGTCAGATAGTGATAAAGTCTCCAAGGGCCCCCTTTTTTGTCTCTTAACCATTTTATTGTATTTGCTGAATCACCTGCAATGATCAAATCCTGAATTCCCATATTCTTAATTATCCTGATTCCGGTGAGAGCAGCCATCACTTCAGCCTTTGTTGGAGTCAGCCCAACCGATTGGGCCACTATAAGTCCAACAGATATTGCCCCTTTCGTCCCTTAATGTACCACCAATACCTGCAAAGCCCGGATTGCCTAAGGCACGACCGTCAAAATTAAGGGTTATCACACCTTCACTGATGGAAACGGGATGCCTCAAGGGAGTTTGCTGAGGATGAGGCAAAAACAGAAAGGGGCGAATATTTCTGATAATATGATTGACTGAAAGTCCTTTAAATACATCTGAACTCACCGACCAAAGGATGCAAAGATAGGTAATTCTGAGATTAACTCCTCCAAGGTTCTGCTTTTATTGTCAAAGATACGGGTGTTTCTTTCATCCCAAACGCCCCACACATTACTGCATGAGGCACTGATTGCCAAAAGACTTTACCCCTTTTGCTAAGCCCTATTCCTTGCCATTAATTCAAATTGTCCATAATGTGTTTTGGAAAAGCCCAGTTGTACCCTGCCATATTCAAGAAATGGGACCATATCCTTTGAGTGAAGCTGCAATGAAGAAGGATGTGATCTGCAGATTCACCCTCGCTGAGACATAAAATACAAACATGAGGAGAAATGGAGCATCTTCCCAAAAGTTTTTTTCTGAAGGAGATCACAAGTATTAACTTTCTGGAGATAGGCTTCCCATACAAAGAAGCAAATTCTTGAGGGGACGTGGCTGCACCAAATTTTCTTGTAAGGAAAAGAGGGATGCTGATCTTCAGCAGTCAAAGCCTTGAACATAGACTTAGAAGAGAATTCGCCATTTGGGTGAAGGGTCCATACTCGGGTGTCAGAATGAGAGGGGGATATATAGGCATCTTTAAGGGTTTGGATTAAAGCTATTAAATCAGAAATCTCCGAGTCCCTTAGGGGTCTTCTGAGGTGAAGGTTTAAAGAATTCTTGGCGGACTGATTTGGGAAGCAATTAGAGATAGAGGCTTCTTGGGCAAGGGTGAAGTTAAACAGCCTAGGAAAAGAGGCATCCAGGGTAGATTCCCCCCACCAAAGATCTTTCCAAAATTTAATTTTAGAACTATTTCCCACTTTATACCTTATAAAAGGAAAGAAAGAAGTATGAATGGAACATATACCTGTCCAAGGATTGATGGCCTTTATCCTGTTCAAATGGAGATTGCAATCCCACCCGTTTGTATTTCGTCCATATTTACTTGAGATGACAGCAGTCCAAAGAGCATTAGGTTCTTTCAGCGATGAATGAGAGTGTGGAACTTTTGATAGACTAAAATACCCCCATTCTTGAAATCAATTGGAAGCATCTTACCCTTTCTTTGATGTTGCCCAACTTTGATTGACTGTGAAACAACTTAAAGTCCTGGTTATATAGAAAGGCTGCGATTAAACCAACCAAATTCACATCCTAGTTATATTGTTCAGCAATCAGCCCTTTGGGCATAAGTAGTAATTGGGTTTGCCAAGTATTGAAGTTTTGAGCAATATTCTGCCATGACAATCTCCACACCTTTGATCCAAGCTCAGGTTGGGCTCATCACTCAAATTAGAAGGCAATCAGTTGTATTAATCACAGACAAGCTCAGAGAACTGAGCAAACAGGAGTTTCCCGATCGTTGCGATGGAAATTTGAAGGTCATCCATTGAGACCCCACCTGATGTTCCTTGGAAGAGACATGATTTCATTGATACAGGGATAGGCATTAACAGAGATTATCCATTGAAGCCCCAACTGAGCCATTGGGGTTGTCACTAATAGAGTTGATTTCTATCTTGATCGAGTGAGTGGCCATGCAGATCACTTCAGTTTGTTGCTCAAGATACTGGTTACTGCAGAGATGTTTTGTGGATATGTAGAGGAGTCAGTTGAAATTTACTTCGGCAGTGTTCATTCTCGAAGACAGTAGGGTTTGGGGTGATGGGATGGAGATTTGATGCTGTGCAACGTAGGTGTAATGCTACTGATTAAGGAGTTAATTCTTACAAACAAGAACAATTCTGATACTGTTGTCATTCTGTTTAAAATGCAGGCGTATGTCCTCCAGTCTATCTGGTTAGCTAGAAATAAAAGTGTTTTTCTAGGGGGAGGTTTCCCTGGCAATGATCATTAAGCAGGTAAAATTAGTTTGTGTGGGAGATGGCAACGATTGATAATCCATCGATGGGTTAGTTGAGCTTGAGATTTTGCCAAATTCTGATGATTGTGTGGATGGATGCATCTGTGAAAATAATTTTTGTAGAGTGCTTAAAGAGGTGTTGGTGTGGCAGCATGTGTAGTAACTGCAGCTCATGCTGAGGGTAATTTCGACAAGGCTCCAGCTTATCTAGTGGATGAAGATGATGCAGAGATAGTGGAGTTAAAGGCTATGTGTTTGGCGGTCAAGATTGCAGCAATGCTTAATAGTGTCAAGGTTGTGGTGGTGGTGCCTGGTGATTGTTAAATCTATGTCTATATCTATACTACTATTAAATTAAAAGTATGAATGAGAGTGTGGAACTTTTGATAGACTAAAATACCCCCATTCTTGAAATCAATTGGAAGCATCTTACCCTTTCTTTGATGTTGCCCAACTTTGATTGACTGTGAAACAACTTAAAGTCCTTACCCTTTCTTTGAGAAATCAATTGGAAGCATCTTACCAACTACAATCTTCCATAAAACACCATTTTCTGCTTATTCTCATTATCGGATATCAGCAGTCAAGGCTACATTCAAGAAGTAAGTTTCTTAACCTGAAGAATGAGGTAGAGAGGTGAGGGATTTGGGGAAACTAGTACCCCAACTCCCAATAACATCACCTCAAACCAGGTTCAAAGGAAGTTGGGAATCTTTTCTTAAGGTTTTGATGTTTTACTCTTTCTTGCTTGAAGTTGTTTCTTCAAGTTTAAGCCTAAACAATTCTCATATTAGGCTGCCACAACAGCTTGGAAAGAGGGTGCCTAACACCTTACCTCTCCCAATCCATTTGAATCCAAAACCTCTTGGTTAAATGTCTTTCCTATGGAGAAATGGAGTCACCATCAAAAAAATAAAATCAATATTTCACAGCTCAAATGAGGGCTCCTCTAAAATATGGGTGGCAACTCCTTGAGCCAGCCATGAGCTTCCCGGAGCTCACAAGGTAGGCAATGACCTAAGAGGATTTAATGATAATCCCACATAGAGAAGGGAAAAAAAAAAAAAAAGCTAGATTCTTTGTGATTGTTGATTTGGGGACATTTGTTGTATGAAGCCAAAAGTGAAGATTATGCAAGACTATATTCTTAGTGAAGGGGGTTACATCTTCATGGCCATTGTCAAAGGTGAAGATTATGCAAGACTTGGTGCAGTGAGGCATAGAGGAAATACTGATTGATTTTTCCACAGGTGGAAGCTGGTTTAAGGGCCTATTTTCACAGGAAGTAGAGAAAGAAAATGGGAGGAGGTATTGGTTTCACTCCACGGTCTTTGCCTAAGCCTAAGGATGGAGATGGTGTCTTGCAGATGCCAGTAATAAGTTGTGGAAATGATATGACCTTCTCAGTTGCAAGTGGATGGATGTTGTCATAGAAAGAGAGTAAAATAAAGGCACTAGGGAGTATGCTCAAATGGGTTAAAAATGGATTCAAGGGGGTGTCAGAACAGGGTTGCCTGGTTAAACCAAGTGATAAGTGGAATTCCAGAGTGCCGAATGATGAGGAGGATATAACACTCAATTAGAGAAACATAGGCACTTACAATGTAGATTTGTTAGTTGGTGAGGGCAGGTCCATAGGTTCTAACTTAGTCAATGTCTTGCTAACAACCATTACAAGCCATCACAGTTTTACAATATTACAACAGCATTTCACCACCCAGCTCAAGTGTTGACTATAAATTAAATTCAAAATTAATATCTAGACATATCTTTTAATTCAGGATGAGCAAGTATCCAATCCAAGAATAAGAGATCTGATATGGTCATTGTTAGAATGCTCGAGTCAGGGGTATTTTGGTCATTCTGGTGTATCTTATTGAAAGTGAAATGTCTATTGTATCTGAGTTTAAGTTATGTGTCCCATCTTCTATGAGGGACAACATTGTCTTTCTTGTAACTTAAGTTTTATGAATAAAAGTCAAGTGGGTCGGCTAGGAGAGTGTGACTTTCACTTTTTTCTCTTCTAGTTTGGCCGAACATTCTTCTCCCTCTTTCTCTTTTCTTTTTTCTTCCTTCTTCTCTGCTTTAACCTAGAATGAACTAGGGTTTATTCACATGGTATCAGAGCTGTAAGGTCGTATCCTTATTTTTTTTCTTGTTGCTGTTCTCCTTTTGGGTTCACCGCCAGCTTTCACAGTCGTCTTCTTCATTTTCGATTGACCTGAGTGGAGGTTCGATAAAGGGCTGAAAAGGAGTTGTCGTTTTGTGGGTCTGGAGGTGAGAATGCCTCCAGTCGTTGCTGTGGTGGTCGTTGAAGTGGTATACTAAACCCTCTATTCAGTATCGAAAATGGCTGAATGTGGACAGGTATGAACACTACTATTGTTTGTCCAAGTAAGGGACTGTAAATGTTTACTTGTTGCTTCAGAAGTTGGTTGTGGTGATGCTTGGTGTGACTGATATGCATTTCAGTCGTATTCCTCTGCATTCCTCTTCATATGTATGTTGAAAGAAGAGTTGTCAACTGCTGAGGTTCACAACAGCAGTAGTTTGGTGGTGGTTGTGTCGTGGTGATTGGTGGTAGTGGTGGTTGGGTCCTAGACCTTGTGTGTAATCAGTTCTGCAGTGTGCAACCCAAGTGTTTGATGTGAAGACTGAGTGATTTCAGTCTTAATGTGTGGTGGTGAATGGTTTTGCAATGTGCAGCCCAGGTGTTTGATGTGAAGACTGAGTGATTTCAGCCTTAGTGTGTGGTGTGTAATGTGTATTTAAAGCTGGGATTGGTGGTGCTATAAGTGAGATAAGCCGTGTGAAAGAGTGTGTGGTTGTGTTGTAAACTTGAAGGTCAAATAATGGAGATGGCTTCTTCCATAGATGGGAATGACAACAAAACCAACATCATGCTTTCTTCAAATTATATAAGTGTTCAAATGACATCCATCAAGTTGAATGGTGAGAACTATGTACCATGGGCAAAATCTGTGGAGGTGTTCTTGAAGGCCAAGAGGAAAGCAAAACATGTGAAGGAGGAGAAACCTTCCTCTAATTCTCCTAGGTTCAGTGATTGGGAACAAGATGATGCACAGATAATGACATGGCTTTGGAACAACATGTCTCAAAAGGACATCCATTGAGCCGGTGGAACATTCTTCCTTCTCTGATAGATCTGGTTTGGTAGTGACTAAAGGGAGTGGCCGTGGAAGTAGAAGTGGTGGTGGCAGCAGTGGCCCTCCAAGCAACTGTGGTGGACACATATTTAACCGGGCTAGTGGCCGGACTGGAAGCCCAGAGTCAAGGGGAGGCCGTGGAAGAGGAAGGAGTAATGCTCAGACAAAATGTACACATTGTGGCTTAGAGGGGCACACAGTTAATTTCTGCTATGATTTGCATGGTCCACCCAACACTTGGGCTAACCATGCTACATCTAAGAGTAGTAGCACCATTACTGAAAGGCAGCAAACTGTCCCAACACCCTCCACACCCACTTGTGCTTCCGGGTAGGAAATGGTGAGTGTACCACAGGCAGTGTATGAGCAGTTCCTTCAAACATCTCAGCAGAACACAGCTACACTTGCCCATTCAGGTATGGCTTGCTTGGCTTCCAAAGCATCACCCTGGATCATTGATTCCGAAGCCTCGGACCATATGTCTGGGACGCTCGATGTATTTTCTTCCCTTTCTCACTCCTCCACATCTCAGTCAATTACTCTTGCTAATGGTTCTACATCTCCTATTTGTGGTGTTGGTGATGTTGATTTCTCCTCCATGTCTTTAGCATCTGTTTTATATGTTCCTAAATTTTCGTTTAATCTCATGTCTATTAGCAGATTAACCAAGTCTCTTGATTGTTCTATAACCTTCTATCCTTCTGGTGTGTTTCAGGATCTCAAGACAGGGAAGAAGATTGGTGGAGGGCATGAAGCAGGTGGTTTGTATTACCTTGATGGTGGTGGCCCCCCAGTGGCTTTTCAGTCGTCTCTTACTCCTCTCCAATGGCACTGCAGACTCGGTCATCCCTCTCTCAAGTCTTTGAAGCTGCTAGTCCCTTCGTTGAGTCATCTTTCATCGTTAGATTGTGAGTCGTGTCAGTTGGGAAAACATCATCGAGTCTCATTTAGTCCAAGAATTGATAGTCGTGTCTCTAGTCCCTATGCTTTAGTTCATTCTAATGTATGGGGTCCAGTTAAAGTTGTGTCATACAATGGGTTTAAGTACTTTGTAATCTTTGTTGATGACTTTTCAAGGATGACATGGATCTACCTTATGAAAGACCGTAGTGAATTGTTCTCTATTTTTCAGAAATTTCATGCTGAAATACGCACTCAATTTGGTGTTCATTTGAAAATACTTCGCTCTGATAATGCCAAAGAATACATCTCCTCACCATTTCAACAATACCTAAAACATCATGGAATAATTCATCAAATTTCTTGTGCTTACACCCCGCAACAAAACGGTGTAGCTGAACGGAAAAATAGACATCTTCTTGAAACTGCTCGATCCTTGATGATCAATATGCATGTCCCAAAGCATTTTTGGAGTGATGTTGTTCTTACATCCTGTTTTTTGATAAATCGGATGCCCATGTCAATCCTTGGAAGTCAATCCCCTTTCTCCGTGTTGTTTCCCACTTTGTCTCCCTTTCCTCTCACCCCAAGAGTCTTTGGTTGTGTTTGTTTTGTTCAACACTTGGGGCCTGGAGTAGACAAGTTAGATGCTCGAGCTACAAAGTATATTTTTCTTGGCTACTCGAGGACTCAGAAAGGGTACAAGTGTTATAACCCAAAATTTCATAAATCGTTTGTGTGCTCTGATGTCACCTTCTTTGAATCATATGCCTGTTACTACAGAGAGGCCGCCTGCAGATGCACCGGTTATGGACCCTCTTCCCGTAGCTCCCATTCCTCTTCCTGTACCGGTTATGGACCCTCTTCCCGTAGCTCCCATTCCTACTGCAGATGCACATCATATGCCTGTTACTACAGAGAGGCCGCCAATTACTCAAGTGTATACCCACAGAAGTGCTTCGGCCCCTCCTCCACTTCAGCACCTGTCGACAGATCCTGCTATTGCTCCTTCTCCCTCATATCTTGATCTTCCTATTGCTTTACGGAAAGGTAAACGTACTTGTACTTCTCATCCCATTTCAGACTATGTTTCCACTGCTCACCTTTCTGCTTCTCATTGCAAATTTATACCATTACTCTCATCGGTTCCCATTCCCAAGACTGTATAGGAAGCCCTTATCTCCCTAGGGTGGAGGCAAGCCATGGAAGAAGAACTCTCTGTTCTACAACATAATCACACGTGGGAACTCACCACCCTTCCTCCTGATAAGCACAATGTTGGGTGTAAATGGGTTTATACAGTGAAGCATTTTCCTGATGGCAGTGTGGAACGATTGAAGGCACGGTTGGTGGCCAAGGGCTATTCTCAGTTATATGGTGTAGACTATATGGAGATATTCTCTCCTGTGGCTAAAATTGGTCCAGTTCGGGTGTTGATCTCATTGGCTACTATGTATGATTGGCCTCTCCTACAACTTGTCATCAAAAATGTCTTTCTACATGGTGATCTTGTTGAGGAGGTGTATATGGAGCAACCACCAGGGTTTGTTGCTCAGGAGGAGGCTGCTAAGGTATGCAGGCTCAAAAAGGCAATCTATGGACTGAAACAATCTCCTCGTGCATGGTTCGGCAGGTTCAGTGAAGTGGTGAAGGCCTTTGGGATGAAACAGTGTTAGGTTGATCATTCTGCGTTCAGCTATAACTCAAAATATGGAAAAATCTTGCTAGTCGTGTATGTGGATGATATTGTCATAAATGGGAGTGACAACAATAGAACTGACGGACTGAAAAAATTCTTACAGGATCACTTCAATACGAAAGATCTGGGGAAGCTAAAGTACTTCTTAGGAATAGAAGTTGCGAGGTCAAAACAGGGGATCAACCTATGTCAGAGGAAATATGTTCTTGATCTACTTGAAGAAACAGTGTTGTTAGGTGCTAAACCAACAGAGACTCCTATGGAACTCAATGCCAAGCTAAGTGTGGATGCAGGTGAAGAGTTTGATGATCCTGGAAGATACAGAAGGTTGGTGGGAAAGTTGAATTGTTTGACCATTACCCGACCAGATATATCATTTGTTGTGAGTGTGGTGAGTCAGTTTATGCAACATCCCCGGGTTCCTCACTGGAAAGCTGTTCTGAGAATTGTTAGGTACCTAAAGGGTGCTCCAGGTCGTGGTTTGTTATACCAAAAGGGAGGAACTCTTGAGATAGTAGGGTACACAGATGCTGATTGGGCTGGCTCTATATCAGACAGGAGGTCAACCACAGGGTATTATACCTTATTGGGTGGCAATCTTGTAACATGGAAGAGCAAGAAGCAAACAGTGGTGGCAAGAAGTAGTGCGGAAACAGAATACAGGGCTATGGCCCATACCACATGTGAACTAGTATGGCTGAAGAACCTACTACAGGAGATGGGTGTGTCAATTGACAAACCCATGAAACTATATTGTGATAATCAAGCTGTTGTTCACATCTCATCCAATCCTATCTTCCATGAAAAAACTAAACATATTGAGGTGGATTGTCACTTTGTGAGAGAGAAAGTGATAAGTGGGGTAATAACTACATCTCATGTGAGCTCAGGAAATCAGTGGGCAGATCTCTTCACAAAAGGATTGTCTCGGGGAAAAATAGATTACATTTGTAACAAGCTGGGACTATATGATATATACTCTCCAGCTTGAGGGGAAGTGTTAGAATGCTCGAGTCAGGGGTATTTTGGTCATTCTAGTGTATCTTATTGAAAGTGAAATGTCTATTGTATCTAAGTTTAAGTTATGTGTCCCATCTTCTATGAGGGACAACATTGTCTTTCTTGTAACTTACGTTTTATGAATAAAAGTCAAGTGGGTCGGCTAGGAGAGTGTGACTTTCACTTTTCTCTCTTCTAGTCTCGCCGAACATTCTTCTCCTTTCTCTTTTCTTTCTTCTTCCTTCTTCTCTGCTTTAACCTAGAATGAACTAGGGTTTATTCACAGTCATAATTGTTCTAGTGTCTCTTTGTTTGCTTAAAATTTCTTTTGTTTCTTTCCCATGAAATGCCCCAACAGAATGCAAATTGCTGGCCCAGAAATTAACTCCTCTATAGGCGCTCAATGAAAAGTTGGCATTTGGATGAAACTGACCATATTCTTTGATCTCCAAAACCCTACCGAATATGTTCTTCCAGTATTCTTAACTTGTGCATTCTTCAAGCTCCCAATTAAAGATGGTCTCCTAAAAGATGGGTTCCATGCCATTTGCTCCCCACTGACCTCATAATGGTCCTTGTAAAATTCTTGGATTCACTAAGACTATAAAGATGTGGATATACCAGGAAAAGCTTTCCAAAAGAAAAACACTATTTATCCTCACAAAATATCTGATTGCATATACCAACTCCCTTAACCTGCCTTTCTATGGGCCCCTCTTGTGTGTACTGTATTGTATATACAGATAAAGTGCCTGGTAGCATTGCTTATGTCCTATACTGGTGATTTGGCCCTATTTGAAGCTTAATGGACTTCAACCATCCCAGTATATTAGGCTTCTTTTAGTTGTTGCTTTATACATCCATCAAACCAATGACTTATCTTTCTTCCACAGCAATTTACCTAGACTCTAACTGAATTCCAAGGGCATGCATGCTTCTTCTCAAACTGAAGGTAGAAGTTGAAAATCTGAGGAAGAGGAGAGAGTCAATCACTAAAAATTAGTAAGGTAGATCCTCTTGCTTCTTTCCCGTTGTTAAAGCTCCTCTGATTCATAGATAGAGATATTGAAATAACAGGGTGTTCAGCCACCACTAATGGTGGATCAACCCCTCCTTTTTACCGTTTAAGATTTTCTTTCTCTTCATCTGCAAACCCTCCTATCTTTCACTCTTTCCCATCAAGCATAGAAACCGGGGGAGGGGGGGGACTATCTTTCTCTATACATGAGA
The DNA here is from genome assembly GCF_056320005.1 of Nelumbo lutea. Classification (NCBI taxonomy): domain Eukaryota; kingdom Viridiplantae; phylum Streptophyta; class Magnoliopsida; order Proteales; family Nelumbonaceae; genus Nelumbo; species Nelumbo lutea. The sequence continues at coordinate 72,317,953 of NC_142685.1, read as the reverse complement.
AGCAAGGCCAGGGAAACCCTTTTTCACAATTGAAGCAGTAGTATAACCCATGAAGTGGTCTCCAACAATGCAAATAGTAAATTCGCTCACCAGGACTCCAACTACAAATATTTTTAGCTAACTTTATAGGTTATTTCCTTATTTTAGGACTTGCTTATAAGCAAAAATTGCTCTCCCAGGTTCCCACAAAAAATATGTATAGCTAATTTTTCAGTTTTTTCCATATATTAGGACTTTACTTTTTTTAAGTTATGAGTGAAATTTAATTGCTGGGTTGGTTGTGAGTTATATTTCTTAGATAATGACCCTAAAGCAAGGTCACATATTTAGGCAACTTTTTTAATTTCTATTCGAATTTTTCTTTTTATGTTATTTTCCTTTTTGTGTACATTTTCATGAATTTGATGAATGTTGTAGAACTGTTTCAATCATCTTGCAATGTCATTTTGACTTTGACTAGTTCAGTTGTTTCATACTTTCATTATTTCTTTTGGTTCATTTGTTTTGGTGCTATAAAAATGCTGGATTTGTTTTACCATGCTAAAATTTGGCCATCTTTCAGCTAATGCACTATTTGCACGTGTTGACACGGTTTCGAATTGACCAGTTATGTTTCTTCTAATAAATAGATAAAAGAAGGGAAATCAGAACCTCCTCGGGAGAAAGGAGTGTGCGTTGCAACCTAGTACTTGAAAGAAAAGAGGAAAAAAAATGAAGCATAAGCCCCTTCTAGCTTGCTCACCAATATTAGCAGTCACAATAACAACAACATGCACCCACCATGAAGGTAGGAAATATCAGAAAGGTAGCAGAACCCTGGAAGATCAAATGATAGTTGCGGGAAGCAGGCTATCACCTGATCAATTCAAAGCACCCCATCATATCTGGTCAGAGGGGACATCGCCTAGGCTATTAAATTTAGCGAAATAGAAACCCGAAATGTCTAAGCTATTTTCTAGTTAAAATAACATCCAGCATGTATTGCAACAAGTAAATATCAATAATTTCAGTACAAAAATGCATTTCACCTAACAAAGCATGGCAACTTATCAAACCCATAAGATCATTGCAATTCAAATCATTATCGTAAGGCAATCACCACCAGGCAACAGCACTGCCTATGCACATACTTGATCATATATACAGATCAGAAAACAACCACGAAAGACCTAATCAAACATATGTAAACTTGCATTACATCAATCAGTCACTCCACGCTTAATAGAGTCCATTAAAAAAATATATATCAATAGAAGTCGCAGAACTGCTGAAGTCAATCATATGCATTAAACGCTAAATAATATTCTGATTTAGACCCTTCAAGTGCTACAGTTTTTAAGAATTTTTAGAGCTTTAAGCGCCCAATTAAAAATCGTTTGCTCTGTTTTTGTTTGCTCAGAGAGGATAAGGGAAAGAAGGATCGCAGAGAGGTGGGAAAGAGGGAAAAAACAGAACGGAAGCTGACACCTGCTTTTGTTTTGACGGGTGGAGAGAGAGAGAGAGAGAGAGAGAGAGAGAGCTGAGAGACGAAGGGGACGAGTCGCCGCTGGTTCGGTTGAGACAGACAGACAGAAAGACTTGATGGAAGAAGAATAAAGCGACAGAAGAGAAAACAAGAAAACATACCTGAGATCGATTCTTCCTCTTGGAAATCCCAATTTCTGAGATCGATTTCCTCTCCATCTTCTTCTTTCTCCTTCTCCTTCCTCTCCGTCGATTCAAGCTTCAAAACCGAGTCAATGAAGTATACCGAGTCAATCAAGTGCGCCTCATGCACCATGATACAGTGTATCAGGACACAGTGTAAGAAACGTGCAATATATCAATAAGCGTCATCCGATCAATCACCTATGTTCCATCAGCCGTCCCAGGCGAATCCCTGTAGACCTGGGTGGCCGTTATGTTCTGTTAAAAGCAACACAGAATCTAGGATAGTGTTTCTACGGAAACGCAACGGCAGATAATCAGCAATGCAACCTTTCTGCCATAAACCTGTCTGATAGAACCGTGTAAACTCAGTGTTGTAACTCAGATAGGACCGAACGGATGAACCGAAAACGGCTGATCCAGTGAACTTTTGGGTCCCGGTTTACAATTTGAATGGGCCAATTGGTAAAATCAAATAGGTGCCCAAGCAGGGGTGGATTTGAGCCGAGCCGAGCCGAATGGTACTAAGCTTGAGCTCGGCTCAAGACTGTTATACAAGGCTCGACGCTCAAGCTCAGTTCGAGCCAGAACCTTGAGCTCGAGAAATCCATAAGCTCAAGTTGAGCTCGAGCTCAATTTTCAAAATAAATATTTTATAAAAATAAAAAATTATATATATAATATTTTTTATTTGATAATTAAAAAATTAAGAATTATAATAATTAATAATTATAATATTTTTAATATATGCATTATTTTCTATAATTTTATTATATACATTATATATCAAATATATATATATATATATGTATATTCGAGCCAGCTCGCAAGCCTCATGAGCCGAGCTTAAGGATGGCAATTTTCCCCCTTTCCCCTATCCTCGTGGGAATCCGCCCCAAATGGGGCAATGATGGGGATGATTTTCCCCCTGCAAGGACGGGGATGGGGAAATTTTCATCCCCGTTAGCGGGAACAGGGCGAGGATGGGGAGAGCACTCCCCACCCCGCGAGTACCCCGATTCCCGCTTCGTGGAATCCCCACTAATATATATGTATATATGTATGCATACATTATATATGTAAATATATAAATACACATTTATATATTCATATTTTTTAAAATACGTTTGAATATTTTCTAATATGATTGTAAATGTTAATTATTTTATTTTTATTTTTAAATAAAATAAAAAACAAAAACAAAAACAAAATGGTTAGCATTATAAAGAATCACAGGGAATGGGGATCCCTGCGGGGATAGGGATCCCCATGGGGATGGGGATAACCTTGTCCCCGTTAGCGGGGACAGGGACGGGAGTGGGGAGAGGCTCCCCATCCCCACCCCACCCCGTTGCCATTCCTAGTCGAGCTCGTGAAAAGCTCAGCTTGTTGCCACCCTTATGTCTTTGTGACCAATTTGAACTTTTGGGCTTCGATTAATCGGTAAAATCAAGTGTCCAAGTGGACATACTAGGAACATAGGAATAGCTCTATAAGTGATAAAATAAGAGAAAGTATAAATGAAAGTAGAATGGAGTGATTTAGGTGATGTTTGGCATCGATGTTGATTCTTTTTTATTATTTTTTCAAAAATCAGTAAATTTTGTTAGTTGGTATCATTTCTGCCATGTGAGCCGATTCTTCAGAAATCTGCCTTTTAAGGGCCAATTATTTTAACATTGGAGTTATTGTTCAATGCCACATAGAATGACATATTCATCCTTAAAAAATTGGAATCAATTAGAAATCACTAGAAAACGGTGATTCCTAAAAGAATGTTGATTTCAAGAACCGGTTTTTGAATGGTTTCTTGAAAATCACCAACTCGTCCAACCAAAAAAAAAATTCAGTATCATCGATTCCTCTAGCATTGTTGTAGCTTCAACACAACAATGATTTTTGGAAAATCAACATTGATGCCAACATCCCGTTTGGTACGTGCGAAAAAGACCATCTACAATGAGTATGGATCTCCTGCCCACACAAATTCTGCCCATGTCTACCCACAAAACATTGCAGCCACACATGGAGAACATCTCATCCTCAAACATAGTATTATGCAGGGGATAGTGTTTTGTGGGTAAACGTGGGTAGAATTCTCGTGGGCATGAGATCCAAAGTCATCTACAACACCCTTGGAAAAAGTGAAGGACAAAGGGCTAATAGAATTGAAGGACAAAGGAAAAGGATTTGAGTGAAAGCAATAAGAAATGACTAGCACCCATAATTTAGGGATGAATATGATACTAAACAAAATAGGGTTAACATATGTAGTCAAACCCATATAATTGGGACAAGGATGATGATGAATATGCCACATCATAGGGTACACACTATAGTGTAGCAAACCCTTTGAATTCGCATGGGCGCCCAATGACACAATCGAACCATATATTGAGAACATCTCCCTATGATAAGTAATGGAGATATTTCCAATATAAGTTGAGATGTGCAAGTGGGGTACACTCTGGGGCACCAATATTAACTCAACCCTCACCATCTTTACGATTGTGTTTGGTTGGGATGCAAGTGCAAATATGCACTATGCATCATTACCCTCTTTTCGTTCATGAATGCAAATTGGGTTAATATATGTACTCATCTTGTTTGTTTCAAATCGGTGCAAAGGGTGATTTCCATCATTAAATGCTCCAACTACTTCAATGCCTTAAACTTTAGTTAAAAAAGTAAAATTATATGAATAACACAAAATTGTATCCAAAAAATAGGTACAGTAGTACACTCTCTTTAGAATATAAAAGTGTTAGGAAATACATTTTTTATCACTTAATCATTACATTTTTACATGTCAAAAAATACTCACAAATCCGAAACGGATACATAAATACCCTAGTATATTTGTATCCAAACAAATGCTGCCTACTATACGAAATCATAAAGTATGTTATTGCAATACCCTAAATCAGCGTTTGTATCGCAAACAAATGCAGCTTACTATACAAAATCATAAAGTATGTTGATGCATTGGTGTTAGACTGTTGGGTGCAAAGGTATTAGGTGCAACCCATCTAGTCGAGTTGAAGTCAAGCCAAGCCTAACCTGACTCAGGGAATACCTCAATCTTAACAGACTCGACGAGTCTCAATACAACGAGTCCAAACTTACCCAACCCAGCTTGGAATGCCTAACCTTAATGCAATCTAAACAAACTAGTCGACTTTTATCATTGGGTTAGGTTGGGTCAGATTAACATGATAAATGCATGACAAAAATTCACAATTTCACAATAATAACCTATTAATTAACTTATTTAATAGCTTTTTTTTTCACGGATTCATAAATACAAGAGGGGACCTGTTCCACTTGAATTTAACAGAAACTACCTATCATTAAATGATATAATGAATGGATACAATAATTTATACATGCATAAACAAAATCTTACACCCAATTCAGTTTTCATTTGTTTGTAACTATAATTTGGAACGGAGATGTCCTACAGTCACTTTTCATGTATGACAAAGTATACTTCCATTCGGGTTTTTAGATAGTACTAACTTGAGATCCCATGTGTGTGAGGCTATCAAATGCATGGTTTTAAAAAATGATATGGAAATAGAACTGTTCAGGTCATCAGTTTTTGAGTCGATAGTTCGAACAGATGGCCTATTTTGACAACAAAAATTTTAAAATAAAAAAATGGCCAAGACCGTTGAATGAGTTGATGGGTCAATGATTCAACCATCCGAGTCAATGGGTCATTGATTGATTCAACAGTTTTGGCCTAGGACCAGGTTTGGGGTAAAACAGAACCAGTTGCCTTGATGGTTCTCGAGCCAAATGGTCTGACTATCCGGGTCAATGACGGTTCAAAAACCATGATCAAATGGCATGGTTGCCCAATCTTTTTATCATCTTTTGTCAATTTATTTAAATATAAAAATTAAAAAACGTGAGAAATAGGTTTATCTACTAGTTCGACATACAAAAAATGAAAGGAGAAAAGCCATAGCTCCTTCTTCCACAACCAAGAAAAAAAAGTAAGCCTACATCACAAAGGCTTCACCTATGTTAACTTATTGACCTCAACAAGACCACCTCTATTATGTTGCAAATAATTTCCAAGATCTTATGGGCCTTCAATTTCAAATTTGTTGGCTTTTATAGGTGAAGGGCTCATGTTAGGGTTACCCCAACTTGTTTTCCCGCTTCCAATGGTGGCTAGACATACCTGCCATAGGGTATGATTTGTTATATAGTTTTACCTCATATTTTGTAGTTTGTTTAGTTATTATTAATATTTAAAAAATCGATCCAAACCATGAACAAATTTGGCCACCATTTTTGGGTTAATGGTTTGACAATATAGTTCAAACAATCCATTCCAATTAAAAAAATCATTAAAAAAGAAAAAAACAACCAAAATTTGTCATCTAGGTCGAACAGATCGACGGTTGGACCACCTAGGTCAAAGGGTCGCTAACCAAGTCAACAGTTTTTTGGCCAAGGAACGGATTAAGGGAGAAATGAAACTAGTTGCTTGAATGGTTCCCAAACTGAACAGCCTGACTGTCTGGATCAACAATGGTTCAAAAACATATGTTATTATTTATAAAATGTGTTTGCTTGAATAGCATTTGCTTGAATAAAGATTCAGCCCCACCCACAAACACTATTCATCATAAACTTAAATGTACAAATCAACTATGTTTGCAATCTAATTTATGGTCTTGAGGAAGATTGTAATCAAAACCACCTATTTTGATTCCTTAACACCAACAATGTCAACACCGACATTTTCATAATTTCATCACTACATAGCAAGAAACTAACCTCCATTATAAACCCTGCAACTTAGCTAACCAAGGATTCTCCATGCCATTATGTTCATTAGATCCAATCATGGTTCAAAGTATCGATATGCCTCTGTGTATTGGCAAAGGTGTATCATTACTTAGATACACACGAAAATGTTTTTTTTTTCAAATTTTGGCTTTTGGGGAGTTAAAAAAGGGTATTTTTTATTAAAAAATAATGGGTCCCGAAACACTTGTAAACAGGCATATTGGGACCCAAAATATACAATACGATATGCTTGATATGGGGCATATCATATCGATTTTTTGAACCTTCATCCATGCATCATTAGGATGCGTTGTTCCCGCCCAAGTCCCAACTCTCTCCTCTTTGTCATTGCCAAGATCGAGTGCACAAGTCATGTCTCCACTTGGGGTGGTCACGGTCTGGTTAGATGTGGTTTAGAGAAAATCTCATACGAAACGAATAAATTAAGGTTTGAGAAATTGGACAATTTTTAATATGGTTTGGGGAATTTTGACCGTTCTTTGATTCTATAAGGATTAACCCAATTAAAAACCAAATAACAGCCCTAAAAATTAAAACTTAAAACTTTTATTTTATTATGAATAAAATAGTTTATTATATATTTATAATTTTATATATTTGATTTAGATATATTATATTATATTATATATTTATACATCATTGTTTAACTAATTATATTGTGCCTATATATATATATATATATATATATATATATATATATATATATATATATATAGGGTTTACAATTTGGTTCAGTTTATAAAGTCCACAAACAAAACTGAAACTGAACCGAATGACATATTTTGTTTGATTCAGTTCAATTTTGCAGTTTGAACCAAACAATGAACACCCCTAGTCTCCACCATGCATTGTCCTCCAACTACAAACTACCCTAAAACGAAGATGAGCAATAGTGCATTTTGCAATCCAAGCAAACTCTACCATTTATTCACCAATTTGCACCACCTTTTTCACTCTCTTCAAAGGCATTGATGTCGATACTCATTCAGGTGACAACCCAAATGAGAGAATAAGATAGACATGAGAGAAAGTTGTAATGGATGATGATGAAGTGTATAAGTTTGATCACAATAACCAATGTATTAGAAGGAACTAGTATAAGAGAAATGGTGATTCGGTGAATCATTGAAAGTACCTGGTCTCAGTATAGAATTGATAGGTTGAGGGTGGTATAGGTGTTTTGGAACTCAAAAGGTTGAAGACATTACACAAATAAAAAGGTTGAGGTATCAACCTTGTGAATGTAATTGCCCGAACATGGAGTTATGGAGAAACTTGTGGTATTCGCCTTGTGAACATAACTACTCGATATGGAGTTTTGAACGTATGATGTTTTGGAACTAATGCTTGTAATTGGCGTGAACCATTTATGTGAAATTAAAAAACCAAATTTTCAAAAAAACATGAGAAAAAAGTATGACTTCCTTGTTTATATATATATATTAAAGGAAAGTTTTCAGGCTACAATGCCCACCATTTATACATGTTACTTTTTTAAATTTAGACACATGGTGTTTTCTGAGAAGTTGTTGTTAAAGCCCACAGCCCACAACCACCATTTAGACAAGTGGCCTTTTCATTTTTCTAGAAAGTTAGACACGTGGAAATTTCTGACAAATTCCTGCTAATGCCAACAACCCACTACCAAGCTACAGCCCTCCACCATTCAGACACATGGCCTTCACATTTTTCTAGAATACTTGATACATGACATTTTCTGAGAAGTGTTGCTAAAACCCACAACTCACTAGCCACTACCATCATTTTCAATCCATTCCTAAAAAATGCAGAAAATGCAAAAGTGATTATCCACAACCACTTTTACCTACATTCTATCAATATAACCCTCTATGTATAAGAACAAAAGAAAACTATCAATATTCTAATAATTATTGAAAAACTATTTTTTTGAAATAAAAATTTCTTGAAATTTTAATAATTATTTAAAATATTAATAAATATAAATTTAACATTACTGATGCCCCATACATAGTGTTTGTGTGTATGTGTGTGTGTGTTTATATATATATATAAAGGAGTTATCGATTGTCCTTAGTACTAACCTCATCAAAGCTAGCCTCATGCTACAAATAGAAGCTTTAACGAAATGCCATGCCGTAGGCAAGATACAAGGTCATAACAATGAGAATGGACAAACTAACCAACCTTAAGAATTTACTACCTTCTTTGTATATCAAATGGAAAAAACAAAAAAAAAAAAATTGATTCAGAGTTTTGGTTCTAATGCTAACAATAGAGAACCCTAAGAACTTTTAAACATAAAAAAGTAGGCATCAACAATAAGGTTGGTTTGATGTGTGTGTGTATGAGTGTGAGAGAGAGAGAGAGAGCCAATGATCATGCAATTGTCTAGTGGACAAAGGAAGAGGGAAAAGGGAAAAAGGAGTTTGAGGGGTAAGGGGTGAGGAATATTATGATAAAGAAATGCTAACTAGATTTAAATAAAGGGCACTTTGGTCAAGAGTTATTCATTGATTACTTTGAAATATCAAATTGCAAATTTCTATATATGGCAAGTTGGTTTTTTTGGTAAAATATCCTAGACTTATATCTAATACTTTTAACAATAAAAAAAAAACCAACATTTTTTTCAAACAAACCAAAAAATGAAATCGTTCTTCCATCTAGGTGGAGGGTAACCAATCACTTGGGTCAAATGGGCCAATCCATGATGTCATGGTAAAAGAATAAATTGTTTAAAATAGAAACAAATGCAAAAAAATAAAAGTAGTAAAACTTTAGCATATATGTACCGTTTTATATTAATCATATTTGATGTGGGTTAGCTTGGCCGAGCCCACTAACGCATGCTAACGTCAACCATAGTAGGAGGAAGCCTGCTGCCTTCATACGGAGCCAATCACATAACTATTTGGCATACCGCTAGGGTCTGCAGACTGACCTCGTACGACTCTCATCTGAGGCTTTCATCTCCACCTACCACCAGCATGCTCAAGTATAAATGAGAGGTAATTGCCCCTTAAAAGGGGCTAGAACGAAGTAACTCCAATACTACTCACTAATTTACTTCCGACACCTACTATCTACCTAGCATTAATTCAGGGAAATCTGATGCATCCAAGGACTCTCTCCAAGAGCATTCTCGCAATCTCCCCTGCTCCACACCTTGTAAGCGTCGAAGCCTCCGCCTTGGGAGTCCACCCGAGGCCTTTGACACTCCCTGTCTTGCAGTATCTTAGGTCACCAGAGACCTCACCTCGACTAGCAGTCCTCGGCTACCATAGTCCTCCGAAGGATTACGTTGCCTCAATTTGCTGTCCTCCTCGGCTTCGATTAACCTCTTCCGAAGCCTTGAGTCCTCGAATAAAGCTCAAAACTTGATGAGTAAATTTATCTTGTTGCCCTCGGCCACTTCATGCTACAACAACTGGCACTGTCTGTGGGAACGTGGTTGCTAGGAGACCCCCACTCTAGGATAAACAATAATAACACTCTATATCCAAACCCTCTTTAAGCCCGAAAATCATGGTAAGGAGAGCCAGGAACAATCCGAACCTGGTTACCTACGAACAGTTTTAGGTCATCCTCGATCATTTGGACTGGCTCACCCAACAAATGGAAGAAGTCTGACCCCGAGCAGGAAGTCCCTCTCAAGGCGACTGCCCCGCTACGGTGTCAGAGGATTGTGTCTGACACGAGAACATCGAGGTATTGGCCCTCAGCCACGGTAATCCGCTGGCTGAGCCATCAGAATTGGGCTATAACCGCCTCCTAGACTCACCTCGAAGGAACGTTTGTCCTCCTAGACGAAGGAAGAGTGTGCTCGTTCAATCCGAAGATAGTCATCAATCTTCAGAGCAACACCACCATCGTCGTAGGGAGACACCCCAGGACGATGGTGAGCAGTTCGACCGCCCTAAAGTTCACTCTGGAGGTGAGAGCCGACACCATCCCACTCCACCTTACGTCGCAGATCTCAGGGACGTTTTGAATGACCATCGTGCCCGCAGAGGAGCACACGCCTTCCTTGGAGCATTTAGGACTCCAAGCCAACACCCATTGGGTCCATGAAGAAAGGAGTAGGGCCCATGCCCTTGTTGACCAAAGGCTTGCCGAGTTGTGAGCTGAGATTGGGACCGTCAAGGACGAACTCCGCCAATTTAAGTGAGTCGAGCCAACGCCTCAACCATTCACGGCAGCTCCGCTGGTCACATTGATGCATTCACCGAGGAAATCATCTTGGAGCTTCTCCCCCACATTTCAAGGCTCCCACATTGGAGATGTACAATGGAAGCACTAACCCCGATGACCACCTAGAAGGTTTTAGGGCGCTCATGATACTATATGTCTATTCCAACGCCTTGACGTGCTGGACCTTCCAGACAACCTTCAGGGGGGCTACTTGCCGCTGGTTCTCCAGCCTTCCCCCTCGATCAATTAGCTCTCGGGAGCATGTTACAACCATATTCCTCGCCCACTTCATCAGCAATAGACGATGCCAAAAGAGCGTTGTCTCTCTGATGTCGCTCAAATAGGAGTCGGGTGAAAGCCTATGGACTTACATCGACTGCTTCAAGAGGGAAGAGCTCGAAGTTTGAGACCTTGACCCTATGGTCTCTATGCACGAAGCCATCAACGGACTCCACTCAGGCTCGGCTCACAAGTGCTCGGTTTCCAAGACCCCGTCAAAGACTAAACTCGAAATCCTCAAGAAGGCCCAGAAATATATCGTAGCCAAAGAGGCTTCGGCAAGGGACAACCAAGGACAACCAAGAGCCACGACGGACCCCCAAAGAAGAAGAGGAAAAGTGGGGGCCAACGCCACCCCGGCAACAATGGTGGCAGAGATAGAAAGAAGCTACCAGCTCCGGCATTGGCCTACAAGGACTACATGCCACTCAACTCCACCCGCACCCAGATACTGAAGTCGATAGGGGAGAGAAGTTTGTGAAGTGGCCAACAAAGTTGAAGCCGAACCCTATGAGGGGGAACCCTACGAAGTACTGCAAGTACCACTGTAGCACCGGACACGACACCAAGGACTGCTATGATCAAAACAATGAAATAGAGTCTCTCATTCACTAAGGGCACCTCAAGCAGTTCGTCAGAGGAGAGGCAAGCACCTCATCCCAGTAGCAGCACCAACAAGTGGCAGGCATCATCGATGTCATCGCCGGGGGCATGGTCTCAGGTGGAGCCTCAGCCTTGTCTTCAAAATCCTACACCAGGCAGCTTAACATCTAGGAGGCTACCCCGAAGAAGCAGAAATACCTAGACACTCCTCAAAGGCCAAGATGTCTGCATGTCCTCATCTTCACCGACGAGGACTTAGAGGGGGTAACTGTCCCCCATGATGATGCCCTCGTGGTCACAGACACCTATGAGGGAATGAAGCTCACGCTAGAGGGACTCCAACTAGTTGACGCCCCCCTCGTCGGCTTCTCTAAAAGTGTTACCACGCCAAAAGTAAAGATTACCCTGCCCATCACGATAGGGACAATGCCACACTAGGTGACTTGGATGCATGAGTTCCTTGTGGTGAAGGTTGCCTCTCCCTATAATGCAACAATGGGAAGACCAACCCTTTATGCACTAGGGGCAGACATGTCCTCTTATCACCTAGCCCTTAAGTTTTCCACTTAGCACGACGTTAGAGTCATTCGTGGGAACCAACAAATCGCCCACCAATGCTATGTGGCAGCACTGAAGGGAAAGAATAAGTAGGCCCTATCACTGGAAGGCCTTGACCCTGGAGAAGAACCGGCGAGTCGAGACCAACCAGCCGAGGACCTCATCTTGGTTCTCCTGGATAAGTTAGCCCCAGAAAGGATAGTCTGCATTGGGTCCAACCTCCCACCTGAACACCTATATTAACTGGTAAGTTTCTTCAGAATTAATGCCGATGTATTTGCTTGGTCCGCCACTGGCATGCCCGGAATTGACCATTCAGTCATTACTCACAGGTTGAGCATGGACCCGAGCTCTAAGCTAGTTCGGTAAAAGAAGATGAACTTTGCACCGAAACGATGGAAGGCTATAAGAGAGGAAGTTGATAAGATACTCGACGTCGGCTTCATCTGTGAGGTACATTACCCCAACTGGTTGTCTATTGTGGTTTTGGTAAGGAAAGCTAATGGGAAATGACGGATCTGTATTGACTTCATAGAACTTAACCGAGTCTTCCTGAATGACAGTTTTCCTTTGCCGAGGATAGACCACCTCATTGATGCCATTGCAAGGTATGAACTACTCAGCTTCATGGATGCCTTCTCTGGGTACAACCAGATCCAAATGCACCTCGACGATGAGAAGAAGACATCTTTCATCACCAAGCATGACACATATTGCCACAAGGTAATGTCGTTCGGCCTTAAGAATGCAAGGGCCACTTACTAGCGCCTTGTCAACAAGATTTTAAAGAATCATATGAGGAGGAACGTCGAATCCTACGTGGATGACATGGTGGTGAAGAGCCTGAAGGCTGAAATGCACACCTCAGACTTGGTTAAGACCTTTGATACTCTGTGTAAATTCAACATGAATCTCAACCCAAGCAAATGTGCCTTTGGGGTTACCTCAAGGAAATTCTTAGGCTTTGTCGTCACTCAAAGGGTTAAAGCCAAGCCAAGCAAGGTATAGGCCATACTAGACATGGCACCCCCTTATTTAGTGAAGGAGGCTCAGAGGCTCACTAGCAGAATAGCCGCCCTCAACCGCTTCATGTCAGAGTTGGCAAACCGCTGCCTTCCCTTCTTCCACGCCACCAAGAAGCTGAAAGATTTCCAGTGGATGGAGGAGTGCCAACGTGCCTATGATGTGCTTAATCTATACTTCGCTTCACTCCCGCTCCTCGCTCGGCCGGTATCAGGGGAAACCCTATATTTGTATCTATCAGTCAGAGATGAGTTTGTCAGCTCGGTCCTTGTGAAAGATGACAGAGTTCAGAGACCCGTATACAATGTCAACAAGGTCCTCAGTGATGCCGAGACCCGGTACCCCGAAGTGGAAAAGGTAGCTTACGCCCTCATCATCTCAGCCAGAAAGCTCAGGCCATATTTCCAAGCCCACTCTCTAGTGGTCTTGACAAATCAGCCCCTTATAGTCGTCATCGCCAAGCCAGAGACTTCGGGACGCCTAATTAAATAAGCAATAGAATTGTCAAAGTTTGACATACAGTACCAGCCGAGGCCCACGATCAAAGCATAATTCTTGGCTGACTTCGTAGCAGAAAACACTTTCAGCAAGTCCCTCAACCAACGTCGCGAGGATGAGCAAAAAGAAGCACGCCGACCGAGGAGGTCCCCCCCCACATGGAGACTTCTTGTTGATGGTTCATCCAATGCCAAAGGAAGTGGAATGGGCCTCATTCTACTCACCCCAACCATGTCGTCATAGAGTATGTGCCGAGATTCGAGTTCCCTGCATCCAACAATGAAAGCCGAGTACGAGGCTTTCTTGGCGGGGTTACAGTTTGCTCGAGACCTCAGCTCCAAGCACATCGAAGTCCTCAACGACTTGCAACTGGTGGTGAATCAAGTGAAAGGAGAGTATGAGGCCAGAAAACAAAAATGACTTAGTACCTCGCCAAAGTTCAAGAGTTAACCCACCACTTTCAGCACTTCTCTCTACAACAAATCCCGCGAGTCGAGAACTCCCAAGCTGATGCCCTCTCTAAATTGGCGAGCACCTCGAATGCGGTCCTTGGCCACACTGTGCGCGTGGAAAGACTAGTCCAGCCGAACCGTCTTGGATGGATCCTATCATTAACTTCCTACTGACGGAGTGGCTACCCAATGACAGGAATGAAACCCGAAAACTCTGATGATAGGCAGTGCACTACACCTTTCTAGAAGCAAAGTTGTATAAGAGGTCCTTCACCTTGCCTTACCTTTGATGCTTTCGCAGGTAGGAGGGTGAGTACATGCTCTAGAATATTCACGAAGGCATCTGCGGTAATCACCTCGGACGTCGAACCCTAGCCCAGAAAACCTTAAGGCAACAGTACTTCTGGCCGACACATCACAAGGATGCGATTGAATGGGTGTGGATATGTGATTAATGTCAGAGACATGCTAACCTTTGCCATCAACCAGTCACCACCCTCTCGGCCCTCAGCAGCCCCTGGCCCTTTGCCAAGTGGGGGATGAACCTCCTCTGCCCCTTCCCTCAAGCAACGGGAGGCAGGAAGTACCTCATCGTTACTGTGGATTGCTTCACTTAATGGGTGGAGGCTGAACCCCTAGCCACTATTACTGCGCGAGCAATTCAGAACTTCTTTTGGAAGAACATCATTTGCTGCTTCGTCCTCCTCTACATGTTGGTCACGAACAATAGAAAGCAGTTTGATGATGTCAAATTCTGAGAATGGTGCATCTCTCTTGGCATCAGGCAATAGTACACCTCAGTGGGGTACCCCCACGAACGGGTTGGCCAATGTCACGAATAGAACCATCTTGGATGGGATAAAAACTAGGTTGGATAGAGCTAAAGGCATGTGGGCCGATGAACTACCCAGCATCCTCTAGGCATACCGAACCATACCTCAGAAAGCGATGGGAGAAACCCCTTTCGGCCTGACCTACGACATTGAAGCAGTGATCCCAGTGGAGATTCCCAACCAACGCTATGGACCCAAGGGTATACCCAAGACAAGAATACCAAAGCGCTCAAAACAAACTAAGACCTGCTGGAAGAAATCCGAGAACAAGCACAGATTAGGATGACTGCCTATCAGCAGCGAGTGACTCTCTACTACAACTCCAAAGTTTAAGAAAGGCACTACAGAGAGGGAGACCTTGTCCTCAGGAAGGTCATAGTTCCCGAACCTGGAGTAGGGAAGTTGGGCCCCAGCTGGGAAGGCCTCTACCAGATTAAGCAAGCTCTTGGTCTCGGCACATTTCGATTGGAAAGCTTAGATGGAAGACCCTTCCCTCGGATGTGCAACTCGGAGAACCTCTGGATGTACTACAGATAAATGTAATTTTTTGAAAAAGGTAATGAATGAATGAAGCAAAGTTCCTCTTCACTTCACCTCGACTCCTTGTCACCTCAGAGTGTGGTGACCTCCTCAGCTATCTGCACTTAGCAAAAGGAAAATAATGAGACAGGGTCGTCGTCTTTGCTGATAGAACGCCTCGGTCTCCCCCGAGAAAACACTTGGTAAGAATGAGTTAGGGGAGCTGCACCCCGATGGTGTTGTGCAGCTCCGTCGTGGCTCTTCATCCACCCAAGTACCTTAGCGGTATACTTCGGCCCTAGCCCTCAGTTAGGGTGCTAGGTCTCTTTGGCCTCGCTTGGGATAGCATGAAACTTGGAAGCCAGGCGAGCCCCGCCTCGAGCATATGACCCTGCCTCGGCTCCCAATATCCTGACAAGTTGAGACAAACATGCAAATAAACGAATGCTACATCTGAATCGTACATGCCTTGTGTATCGTGGTTTCAACCTTTTGGTGGGGCAAGGACCTCTCACACAAAAAAAAGGGAGAAAAAGAAACAACATACACAAAACACAGTGTACACAAAAAATGGCTTCATTCACGATTCAATTTTGATCTTGTACAACTTTTACAAAATTTTGTATTGTGTTAAAAAAAACAACAAAACAGACGACAACTATTACAACAATAGAACAAAATAAGAAGGGGTTAGCTCTACGCCTACGCCTCGTTATGGGCTGGAGGGGCAACGACATCTTTAGTTGGGGAGCCTTGGTAGTAGCATTGGGGATCACTTGCAGTTTCTCGACATCAAAATCCGGCAGCACTAGTAGGAGTACCTTCTTAGTATCTTTTATGTCATCGAGGTAAGATGATGAAGCATACTCTACCAACGCATTCAGGTAGTCGGAAGACTTCTTGTTCTTCTTCACTGCCTTGGTCGCTGCCTTCTTTGAATCTTGTGCTGAAGCTAGGGCTTCGAAAGCTTTTCCTTCCGCTTCGGCAGCTCTCTTCTCAACCTTGACAGCTCGTCTCTCTGCTTTCATGATGATATTCTCTAGCCGCACCTGCTCCACTTGTTCTTTGGAGAGCCATTGTCGCGCCTCTTGCAACTAAACTTCGAGGCGGTCCCAAAGTGATTATTCGTCCAGAAGCACCTTGCGGAACTTTCTGGTGCTTCTCCTCGGTGGTGACCGTTACCTTCTAGAGCTTCTCCTCCTCCTCTATGGCCTTCTTCTCCTTCTCGGCCTTGTCAATGTGGCCCATGGCCAATCTTGTTTGGTCCCCCAAACCAACAACGTGCAGACAAGCCTACCACAAAACCGACCAGCGAAAATAAAAAACAAGAAGAAACATATACATGATGAAATATTGAAGAAAATCTTACCTCGACCAACTGGTACAGACCCTCATTTTAAATAGACTTGGGGTTGTTTTGTATAAGGTGGTAGCGATCCCTCAACATGATGGATCCATTGACCAACTCCTAGCTGACCCCCTCGTCGTAGATGGAGTCCTCCTCTCGGAGCTGCCACTGGGGGCAGAGTCTTGCCAGCCCTTCTATCCTCTTGGAGGCACCTTGTTCTGATGGGGGGGGGGGGGGGGGGGGGAGGGCTGATAAGGGCCCAAATAGGCGCTCCCCAGGCGCGGACCTCCGCACCACCTCCTCGGCCTCCCTTGGCATGTCAGTGGTGGGTCTCTTCTTTCTTGCCTCGGGCCCCTTCGTGGGCCTCTTTGGCACCTCTTCTCGAGTGGTGGGCTTCTTCAGCACGTCTCTCCCTGTGGTGGGCTTCTTCAGTAACTCCACTGTTCTCTTCGGTGCGACCATCGTCTGCTTCCCCTTGGCGGGTACTTGCGAATCTCCCCCCTTCCCCGAGGCAGGAGAGTAGCTTCGTCGCCAGGCCTCTTTGGCATTTGTCCACCTTCCTTCTTCTCGACATGCTTTGCTTGGGACTTCGCCAACAATCACTCCTTGATGTCAACTGGAACTTCTGCAAAATAGCAAAAGAAAGCAGTTAGCACATCAGCAAAAAGAAAAAGAAAAGAACGTGGAAGATGCACTAACTACAAAACCACACCTGCTGAGGGGGGCTGGGATAACCCTAGTGAAGACTAGGGGGGCTCCACCAATAGCTTTGCCTGGAATGTCCCCATCACAAGTAGATGAGCTACTACTGCAAACTCTTCGTCATGGAGTGGTGGGTAACATCTCTCGATCATGACGCGGGCCTCCCCTCAATCAGACCTAAAGCGCCAGCCCTCGGGGCAGGAGACATAGAACTTGTCCTTCCACCTGTGAACGGAAGAGGGGTTATGCACTAACCTCCCTCTCCTTGGGTGGAAGTTGTACATGTTGGCCTCCGAAGCATGCTTCCTCGGCACAAAAATGGCACGGAATAGCCTCAACATCAACTCCACGCCCCTGAGCCAAGCCCACACCATCATCGCCATGATAGTCCTAAGGGCATTAGGTACGAACTGGCTGATAGTGATGCCTTACCTCTCCAACAGCTCGGAGATCAAGATTGGGAGGGGAACCTAAGGCCAAACTCTAAAAAATGCTGGTAGATGCAGATTTTCACTCCTCAGGGGTCCATGGCCTATCGCCCACGTCGGGGACCCTCAGGTTGTAGGACCAAGGTATATGGAATTTCTTCGCTAGGGATTTGACCTGTCACACGTCCAAGGAGCTGTCAAACTCTGAACATGGGATGCCAGCATCAGCCACCCTTCGGGCAACACTCCCCCCTACTGGTTCAGCGACAAGTTCCGCGGCATCACCCTCAGAGAAAGGAGATCCCACAAGCTCCCTGAGCGATGCCGAGGCGGCGCTTTCATGGGGAGAGTCATTTCCCCAGTGATTGCCCTTGGCTCTCCCTGAGGTTAACCTCACACTCAAAACGGCCCATCAGGGGGGGCTACAACTAGAGAACCTAAAGAAGACAAGGGAGAGGGGGTTGTAGGAGAGCTCCCTCACGAGATGTTCGGGAGTTCATGCCATTCGGTACTAGAGTTTGAAAACGACATTTTGAGATTACCAAAAAAGGATGGAATGTCCCAAAGAAAGGAAGAAACAAAGGAAACTTGGGAGGTAGGGAGCTGTGTTCACTCGAGAGCAAGGGTGTCTAAGTCCAAATGGAGAACAAAAGCACTATCAGGGCCCCTCTTTAAAGGAAAATGAATCTAAATCCGACGGCTGAAATCAATCCGCTCCCACCATCCAACTGCGATGTGCCACCTAGCACAGGCCCTCGGAAGACGAAACGATGCCCAAAGCAATGGTTTATATTGGTGCATATCCAATGGATGCGGGAGCCCCCTACCGCAAGCCATCGGAAGATGAAACAACGCCCATAGAAACGGTTCAAATCATTATAGATCCAATGGATGCGGAAGCCCCCTGCTCTTGCGAACTAGTCTCACCGCACCTTTTAGTGCATGCCCTCGGAAGGCAAAACGACATCGGGTGAACCACAAAGACCACCCGCAGCAACCCATCGAGCAAACAAAACTCCTAGCTCATCACGATCCATCGGATAGACCATTCAACCCGGCAAACACAGGACTCCTAGGATGGTCGTCCCATGCATAGCAGCCCCACTAATGTGACCTGCCCGTGTGGAATACGGGACACCCCCTCCAGACCGAGGCATCCACATCGGTCGCACTTCCAAACCGAAGAGTGACAGTGTGAACGACAAAGATAACGCCATTGCAGGGTATCCTCGATTGATAATTCCGAAGGCATAACGACCACTACTCTCAATGACCAAAGCCGAAGCCTCACTTCGATGACCACTCTCATTATGGGCAAAAGCCAAGGCCTCACATTGGTCTCGGGAGTGGGGGGCAAATGATGTGGGGTTAGCTTGGTCCAGCCCACTAATGCCTGCTAACATTGACCACAGTAGGAGGAAGCCCTGTTGCCTTCATCGGGGCCAATCACATAACTATCTTGCGTACCGCCAGGGTGTGCAGCCTGACCTCGTACAACTCTCATTTGAGGCATTCATCTCCACCTAACACCAGCATGCTCAAGTATAAATAAGAGGTAACTGCCCCTTAAAAGGGGCTGGAACGGAGCAACTCCAATATTACTCACTCATTTACTTCTGACACCTACATTGTTTACCTAGCATTAATTCAGGGAGATCTAGTGCATCCGAGGACTCTCTCCAAGAGCATTCTCACACTCTCCCCTCCTTCGCACCCCATACTAACTTGAGCGTCGGATAATTCGCCTCGGGTATCCACCCGAGGCCTCTAACTTTCCCTGTTTTGTAGTATCTCAGGTAACCAGGGACCTTGCCTCGACTAGAAGTCCTTGACTACCATAGTCCTCAAAAGGAGTACTTTGCCTCGGTTTGCTATCCTCGGCTTCAATCAACCTCTTCCGAAGCCTTGAGGTCCTTGGATAAAGCTCAAAACTTGGAGAGTAAATTTATCTTGTTGCCCTCGGCCAATTTGTGTGGCAACAATAATAAAAAAATGTTTGGTTAACAATAATTAATTTATTGAAAACAAAAATGAAATACAAATTCTGAAATATATTCAAAAATGATTTTTTTTGTTTGGTGGTGGATCAACAATTAGTTAAATATTTCACATCAAATACGTCAACCATTGATGTCATATTTAAATCTTTCAAGAGGTTTGGTTCGGTTGGGCTCTAATTCCATATAGATGACAAATATTGATCAACAACTAATAAATAATTTATAATTAAAAGTTAAAATGGCCCCAAGACCCAATGATTTTTATTGATTCACTATTGTTATTAATTAAAAGTTAAAATGCCTCCCAATGTTTTTAATTAATTAGCTATTATTAATTAAAAGTTATGCTCAAAGCCCTATGCCATTGGGGAATTGGCGAATTGGGCATTTTTCAAAGACAATGAATGCTTAATGAATAAGTAATGATTAGTCTAGGCTTTAATTAATAATTATTAATTAAAAGCTATTCACAAACAATTAAAGCCCAATGGGAAATTGCCAAATTGGTCATTGGGAAATATAATAATTAATTAGCATACTACATTAAATATTTAATATACTTCATTAAATAAACACTAATTCGATTTTCGGTTTTTGTAGTTGAAAATCTCTACCAAAACGAACCAAAATTGAAAACTGGTTTTTTTAAGCCGAACCGAAACGATATCCAAATTAACTGAACCGAACTTGCTTATTCGGTTTTGTTCGGTTCATCAACCGAATTTGAACACCCCTACCCAAATGTAATATTTTAATATTTTGTAAAAATATTGAGCCCCCCGCCCAGCCAAATATTTTTGACATTATTCAAGTTTTGAGAAGCTCTCCGCTCCCTTCTTTCATTCTCTTGCTCTCCTTGCCTCCTCTAATCCACTGTTCACCGGTGACGGTGGCATGCACAAACTCTCTCTCCCCTCCATTTTTTGCTCAAAGGAAGGTGTTGCCACCATTGGTCATCAAACACAACCCAAAGAACAGGTTTGAACCCGTTTTTTAACCCTAAACCGGTAAACCATAATCTTATCCATGCATAAACTAAAGACAATGTTAATTTATAGTTTTAGCTACTGTTTTTGACCGGTAAACCATAAACTGTTTTTAAACACTATTTCTTGTTTATTGTTTTAGTTATTGTTTCTTATCCATAAACAAATTAATTGAAAGGTTATGAAAAAGCCTACAATCTAGATTCAGTGAAGTTAAATAGCTATGAATCTTTCAAAGTTTGCAATGATAGTAAAAAAAACAAAAAGCATTTAGAGTTTAATACATTACTTGGATAGGAATGAAAACAACTATAGAAGAAAAAAATGAGTATGGAAAAATTTTACAAAACCTTTTTTAGTTCTTATCTGGATGCATTTTTAGCAAATCCATGAATTTTATTATTTGCAGCTTCACGATATGACAGCATACATCAGTGCCCATGAATAAATTATTTGCATGTGCCTAATGACTTTGAATATCTAATGTTCTTGTTGAAAGTATCCGAAAATCTGAATTGGGATTCAACCAAACATGGAAGGTTACTTTAATATCCACTTTTGTATATGCTCCTTATTTTAGTTGTACTCCTCTTTACTTGTTGATTGTTTATAGTTATAAATTGAGCAAAATCTTTTTTACAAAGTACAATAGAACCTTGACATGAATAATCAAGTTGAATATTGCATTCTGCCATGTAATAAAGATGATCTGATAAATGATTGGTGTCAAATTGTACGTATTTTGGACTTTGATGATGAGATAGATGATAACACAGAAGAGCCACAAGCGGCAATTCTTTTTGAAACACTGGATGATGCATTTTATTTTTATAATGAATATGCTAGAAGTAAGCACTTAGTACTAGAAAGAGCACAAGCCATAAAAAAATGTGGGTTACTAAAAATAAGTTATTTTATTGTTATATTAAGGGTTTTTGTTAAGAAGATAAACAATCAATTAATGCAAAACATCGTCACAACACAAGATGTGGTTGTAAAGCGCACATGTTAGTTGTATTGCAATAAAAAGGTAAATATGGCATAATTAGATTTGTGAAAGAATACAATCACGGGGTTGTAACCCCAAGTAATACATCCATGTTAAGGTTGCATAGAAGATTACTAATTGCCCAAACTTCTCAAATAAACCTTGCAGATAAGTCAAGTGAGAATTCTACAACACGCTGTTGATGTTTATATTAATACAATATTTAAGGAATTTGAAAAAGATTAGTTAAATTCACTATATTGTGTCATAAATAGAAAAGTTGAAACAAATATATGGATAAGATAAAAAATGCAAGGTAATAATCATGTGCATGATGTGACATTTTCAACATTGAATGAACTAGTTTTGTGCTAATATATTAAGAGTGCTTTTTAACAATGAGATATTGGAACATCCATCCAATATATATTAAAAAAAATGGACAAGAGATGCAAATGATGAAAGTGCAATAGACTTTCACGGTTGTGCAAATAAACTTGACCAAAATTGTGGATATTTTATGAGGGCTACTAAATTAGTGAGAACTTCATGAGATATATCCAATCGGGTTGTAGAAAATGAAGTTACTTATTTGTACGTTGTAAATAACTTCTAAAATATTTGTATTGGAATGGAAATGATGATAAAAGAGAGGGTTTCCAATAATGTACTATTTGTTGTTTTTAACAATCTTGACAATGATTTGCATGTATGCCAACAACAAACGAGTCCACTTTGATCATGTTGTATGGTTGATAATTTACAAGTTGAGGAAGACGATGGAAAAAGGGCAAAATGTAGTAGCATCTAATGTTGTAATAAATGTGGTGAAAACAGTTGCAAATTAAAATAGGAGTGATGGTGATGGTAGAATCAAGCAACACTATGAAAAGTGAAAAAAAAAATTGAAACACAGCCACAAATCCCAACCAATGTAACCATGGAAGATCAACTCTCATGCACAAATCACATCTACAACAACCATTGAAGCTCAACAATCATCTCAACATGTTTCGGTATTGTATCAAACTCTATAAATATTGTTTTGTTATCATTCTGCTACATTTTAGTTATTTATTTTTTTCTTATAATCTAGTTTAATAAGTATTACATGGTGTTGATAAAAACATTAGTCATATTCAAGATCTTAATCAGCTCTCAACCATATAAACATCATATATTATGAATACCAATACACCTCATATGGGAAATTCAACTATGATAGAGTTGTTATTGTTAGACAGTGTATGTCTTTAGCTCCAATCAGTATGATGTACGTTATGACATTTATTGTAAATGAATAAAGTAAATATTTGATTCATTTTATTGTGGTGTATTTCTGTTTAATACCCTTAAACTAAACACATATGAGATTGGTGTTAGTTTAGAATTTTCACAGTCGTTGGATAGATCTGGGGAGATTTATCCTGCCAAGGTTGACACTAATGTGCTACTAAGTTGGTTGGGGTGGTTTGTCTCAACTGCCAGGGTGAGACCTAAGGTGCATATAGTGTGGGTTTTTTGAAACCCTAAACCGAACCAAAATTACAGTATTGCCCTGGACCTTGGAGATAGATGGGCAAAAACTATAATATTACACATGAACCCTAGACTTGATTATGATACTGCACTAGGTGCTGGATTGGGCTGTCTTTAATATGCCAATCACTGAGATCCTTAGAGGGGGTCAATACCTACATATGTTGTGACAGTCCGAGAGTTCATTTGAGTGGGTGATTATAGTGACAGGATTAGCCCTTTGTCAGACAAAGTGAATGATCGAGAAAATGCACTTTTTTTTATGAAAACCTAAACTGTCGGTAGTGGATTTCAAATGTGTTTGAAATTTAGTTTTGCAAAATATATTTATATATAGACATACTTATATATTATGTTTCACAAATTCTTTGCAAAAGGTTTTAATTCTCGGGATCCATGTGAGTAGAGAGTGCAGCACTGCACCTTGCAGCCGAGGGAGAGGTTCTCTCTTATCGGGCAATGTTTGATCATTAAGGGCAAAGAGGTTAAGTATAAGACCATTGAGGGTTATACCTGATTGGCTAATCTTGCATCTACCCACAGTTCTTGGGCTTTTATAAGATGGTTAGACCCAATGACCATTTTGTATAAATGTTGGGCCCACTAAGAGCCCATGGTAATGGACTCAGGGGTTCACTGTATTTGGCAGTGAATTCAGTCAGACCATGTAACAGAGGCTAGGCTGAACCCATGTGGTTGATGTGTAGATCAATGTTAGGGTCCCACACCATACAAAGAGAGCCAAAGTGAGCATGAAAGCTTAATGGACCTAAAGCCCATTTTGAACTGCATTAATTAAATAGGGGCAGATCTAGGTTTGGATCAACGGATGACCACATAAAGAGTCCAAATCCAAATAAAGATTTGATCAGGGAACTCCTAATTTGATTAGGAATAATTGATATTTAACTGCAGATAAGATAAGAGATTATCCTTATCACTTAAAGAGTCCAGATCCAAATAAAGATTTGGATTAGGAGACTCCTAATCAGATTAGGAAGTTGTCTTTTTAAAATTATAAATAGAGAGCAGGGCGGACCTGAAAAAGACACTAGATATAGACATTACAGAAGACAACTCAGTTAGGTTGATCTTGCCTTCAATTCTTTTTCTCCATAGTCTTACTGCCCTACCTTGTCCGATCTCCAATTATTGGATCTGATCAAGATTTGACATTGATATTGTTTCTTGTTAAAAGAAACAATCCTGAAAACTGTGCTCACTTCCCTATTTGATTTTTGTTGAAGAATCATAAGTTTTTGGTGAAGAACTACTTGTTGATCTTGCCTCATCCTAAGATGTGTCTCTTTGGGCATGAACACCTGCGTTGGAAGGAGCTTTTTGCATGGGTTCCGTATCAGGTATATCCCTCCCTAATCTTGGTTTCAAGTTGGGTTCGGTTTGGTTACAAGAACAAACCAAGAAAATTCAGTTTTCTAAATTAGGAATAGGATTCCCCATATAAGTGTAAAGAAATTTTTTAAATTTCGCCAAACCTTCCTGCAAGGTTAGTCCATCCATATGATGGATCTTCCATCCCTTTAGTAGTATCAGAGCTAGGTTCAAGTCTTGAACCAAATTAGATCATATCAGAATCTGCACAAATGGGTAGAAGGCGTTCTACCCGATTTGCGTAGTTAGCATTTTTTTATGGAAATTGGTTTCCAGATTTTGGACAGATGATTTGGAAAATAACTCTTTATTATTCTGTTATATTTATAGATTTGTTTTGTGAATACTTCTTGAATATTTGGGTTGCACAGGTGATGGAGATCGAATCTTTCTAGTGCCAAGATTGGCGCACCCTGCTGTTTCTTTTCTATTTAGTTTGGCCAATAAATAATTTTTTATTTTATTTTTATACCTATTGTATAAGAATTCGATGTGATGTAATAATAGAAAAGTTAGGTTTTGCTATTTTATTTCCATCTAGAGATTGTTGGAGTGCATAATAGAGGAGAAGAAGTTTTCGCAGAAGGAAGTTCTGCGATCTGCAATTTTGTAGATAACGATTCTGCAATCTGCGATTAATTGTTCTTTGCAGGTTTGCAGGATGTCCAAGAAAATCACAATGCAGCCCTCTAATTTTATTTTCTTGATAATTTGATTATCTTGAATTAATTTATTTTTCAGATCATTATTCTTGAATTAAATCTTGAACTTGACAACAAAACTTTGGCTTATTTGTACCAGGTTTGGTCCAAACTGGTTGGACCGAATTGTTGGTTCAATGAGGTTGGTGTTTCTGACACAAATTCGATTTATGCCAGAGGTTTGATGGCCCAATTCATGTTTTAATTCCGCCCACCTTTGTAAAAACCCAGTTTTAATATGATAAAACTGAATCAACCCTAATTTAGCTACATGGGTCGAACTGCCTTTTGCAATACAACCCATGTATCTAGATAATATTATAGGTTTAATTGTGATGATACTGATTTAATCTAATTAATTAATGGTTTTACGAATATTTTAATTGATTGGATCAATTCGTTTCATGCATGTGATGTATGGTTGTGTGATGTGCTACGTACATGGGGCATAAGTACTTGGCCCATGTTAATTCGATAGTGGCTCTTTCGCACACCATGGCTGAATCAACATCATTGCCATGGTGTCTGTAAGATCATTGGATGATCTCCTAGTTTGATGGGCCCCACATCAGCTTCCTCCCCAAGAGGAACCGTGCGGAACCCTAGCCGTTTGGGGCCCATTTAAATCTAGGTTTGAGAAAGCCAATGGGAGCCACGGTTTGACCTAAATAAACCTAGGACATAATATTTTGTTCCCTCTACTGAAATATAAGTGCACGTGAAAGGGAGATTCATATGATAAACTCTCTAAATGCATTTCATCATTAGCATAAAAATGGGTCATTCAGTAATGAGGAGATGCACCATAAAATTGGGCTATCCATTTGCTACTGGATCTGTTAGATTGTTTCATAAGATGATAGAGGCATCATAGACCGATGTAGAAGGGGCTTATCCTAAAATGGAAGACTCTCTCACGGTACCTTGGCATTCACAAATATGATGGATAAGCACTTACTGAACAGAAATGTTTAACCTAAAATGACAATGAACCTTGTCTGATTGAGGCCAAAGGGAAAGCTCATGGGATGAGTAGATGTGATCCTTCACAGAAGGTAGTGGGGTTATGCAGCTGAAACAGTTGGCTCCATGCATTGTATGTGATTTCCCACATTTGTAGAGACATAGTTTGTAGTCTCCGTTAGGGGTGTTCACGGGTCGGGTTAGGTCGGTTTATTGGGGTTTTCCCAACCGACCCAACCTGGTCGGGTTACCTGAGGTGGAAACCGAAACCAACCCACTGATAGGCCAAACCGACCTGGTCGGTTTGAGTCAGGTTGGATCGGTTTCGGTTTTGCTCCTGTACAAAATGACACCTAATTGAATTCTAATTGTAATTGTGTATTGGGTTTCCTATTTGGTGTGAAAGATTATAGAAAGTTAGAAATTAGGATAGATTGCCTATTCTAATTGTAATTGCCTAATGGGCCTTCTAGCTCTAGTAGAAGACTAGTTATGGTTAAGTAGGAAACTACTAAAACTAGGAACTATCAAACTAGTAGAAGACTAGTTTCTACTAGTTCGGTTTGGGTCGGGTTGGTTTTAGTTTTCACATAAGAAAACCAAAACCGACCCGATATATCGGTTTATATATTTGCCCAACCCAAAACCGACTAGTACTGATGAAAACCCGACCGACTCAGGTTGGGTCGGTCCTGGTTGGTCGGTTTGGTCGGGTTGGGCATTCTTATGAACAACCCTAGTCTCCATCACTGAGATAAGAGGGAAATCTTAGAGATGAACAAATGAAAAATGGAACATAGATTAAAAGTCATATCTATGTAGATAACATGAATCAAATCAGGTGTGGACTAATTTTTGCTTTGCCTTTTATCAAAAATGGCAAACGGACAATTCGCCAAACTGTTGGATGATAATAAGCTTAAGGGCCCATGATTGCACCTTTAACTTTTGATAGCAGAGTAGGATGACATGATTGCACCTTTAACTTTTCTAAATCTTTATGACTTATGAAATCATGACTTGAGAAATATTTATTTATTTATTTATTTGCAATCTAAGGATCCGAATGGGACAACCAGACTCTAGAATCCATGGGATTGTGATGACTAGAAATATTACATTGGGAAAATGTTGGCTGAGTTGTTGGTTAATATGGGTTTGCTGCTTCGTATGATGTTGGTTGATATTGCACTAAAGTCTATGGGATTATTGCTTCTTATACATGATATGGACTTTTTTTTTTGTTATTTTTTTGGTACAATCACCTGAGATGATGTTGGTTGTTGGATTAGTGTTCTTAACGTTGGATTACTTTACATAAGGGTCTGTTTGATTGCTGAGAAAGGGATGAGAAAAAGGAATATTCCCGAATTATTCTCCCTTTCTTGTGTTTTTTTACTGATAAACAATGTTTTGGGATGAGAAACAAGAGGGATGCGGGATCCCAAAATTAAGTGAGCGGGGTCACACCAAAACAGTGCGCCTCTAGTGAGAAAAGAAAACGCTAAGAAAATTACTCGAGCTTTGTCAGAGCAAAAAGTCGATCGTCTCCTCTCTCTCTCTCTCCACCACTAACCATCTTCTTCCTGTTATCATCACCTCCACCACCGCCGATCATTACCACATCCTCCTCCAGCATCCCAACCATAACCTCCTCTCTGTTCGCTCATTCGCCCACTCCTTATCGAAGGAGGCTGCTGCTGAGCGTCGCCATCGGAAGCTCCGCCTCTGTATTGAACCCCCACTCCATGCCCTCTGCCAAGACCCTAACGCACCACGCCCATGTCCCGACCCTAAATCACCATTGCATAGCACAACAGAAGAGGGAGGCCGACTTTACTCCTCCCAATCGCCGCCGGACGCAGACGCGAGTGCCCGACCTTACCAAAATCAAAAGCAAAGAGAAGAGGGTCTCGACATAGCCCGCCATGCGATGGCGTAAGTGGTCCACAACGCATCAACCCTTTTTCTCAGTCTCAAGTCCAGAAATTGATGAGAAGCCCGCGAGCCACAAGGAAGAAAGATGCATATCTTCGCTATCCTCCTTTTCTCGATTGCACTGGAAAGCGACCAGTTGACCACTTCCCTGTTCCCTCTTCTCTACTTGTTCTCTTTTTGTTCCTTAATTACAAGCCAACATTTTCAGTTGGGCTTTCATTTAATTTCTTCAATTTCTGGCCCTCTCCCCCTACTTCTTAAATCTTTCAGTTGGGAGTTCTCTTTCCCTTCCCTTTTAAGCCTGTTCATCTCCCTCTGATTTCTCTACTTCATTCTCTCCTCTGTTTTTGAGTGTTTCAAGGTCTGGGCTTTGAAGGGTCTCTGCTTTTTCTACCATGGGGTGGTTCTTTAAGACCCAACGTGTCATCTACACGCCTATAGAGGAAGTTGATCTTAGTCCAGATAGCGATGAGGTTTATCTCCAGGCAAATGTTAAAGGTTTTAATCCCATCACCTTTTCCTTGTTGTGTTATCATTTGTTTCCTGTGCATGACAAATAATTCGGCGTTGTTACCATCAGGTTGTGAAGTTATTTAGTTGTTGTGAGAGTGAGTACTAATGTTCGTAGTGCAAATTGATTAAAATTTTATCTGCAGTTGGGTAGCAATTAATGGTTGTCCATGGTAGATAGGATGTAAGCAGAACTCTATATTAGGAAGTCAATATCTAATTGTTCTGATTTCTTTTGTTCTGTCTCTTCTAATTACTGTTTTGGATATAAATTTTCACAATTGATGACTCTAAAAGAAAGGATTTTGAAATTATATTCATTCCAATGGAATAAAATCTATTCATCACAGGTCTTATTCCATTTATGTGCTTCTATCTTTCGTTAGGCAGTTTTGTATGCCCTTAGCTTCAATTAGAACGATGTACTTTATGAGTTTACTGTAAATGAATAAAAGTGCATATTTGATTTATGTTCCCTTGGTATGTTTCTGTGTAATCCCCTTAAACTGGACACTTAATGAGACTCGTGTTAGTTAAGAATGTTCACAGCTAGTGGGTCGGTCTGGGGAGACCTATCCTGACAAGGCTGACATTGTGGTGCCACCAAGTCAGTTGGGGTGGCCTGTCTCAGCTGCCAGGGTGAGACCCCAGGCGCATACAGTGTATGATTAATTGAATCTATGAACTGGACCAGATTTCCAGTATTGCCTCAGACCTTGGAGATTGATGGGCAAAACTGGAAAGTTACACCCGACCCATAGACTTGATTATGATACTACACTAGGTGTTGGATTGGGCTATCTTTGATGTATCAAACAGTGAGATCCTTAGCGGGGGTCAAAACCTAGGTATGTTGGGACAGTCTGAGAATTCATCTGAGTGGGTGATCATAATGACAGGATCAACCCCTTTGTCAGACAAAGGTAATGATCGGGGATGCACTCTCACTGATGGAAACCAAGACTGCCAGCAACCGATTTCAATCATTGAGATTTGTTTTGCAAAATATATTTTATATGAGATATAAAAGTATATATATAATGGTTCTGGAAGGTTTGCAAAATGTTTTAATTCCCGGGATTCATACAAGTAGAGAGTGCAACACTGTTCCTTGTAGCCGAGGGAGAGGTCCTCTCTTGTTGGGCAGTGTATGATCATTATGGGCTGAGAGGTCAAGTGTAAAACCATTGAGGATAATGCCTGATGGGCTAATCTTGCATCTGCCCACATTCCCTAGGGGTTTCTAGATCTAAATCACATTCAGATCTATACTCTCTGAGTGGATAGGGTCAAGACCCTATCCTATCTACTAATCTATCTCAGAATTCACCCCATAATTAACTAATCAAATAGCCTAGTTCAAAATGGGCTTTAGGCCCATTAAGCTTATGTGCTCACTTAACCTTCCTAACTGCTTCCCAGTTGGGTTTCCTTGTATGAAGTGGGACCCAAGCATTGATCTATACATCAGCCACATGGGTTCGGCCCAGCCTTTGTTACAAAGCCTGGCTGAATAGACTGTTATGGATAGTGCACCCCTTGAAACCCATCAAATGGGCTCTATAGGCCCAACACTTACCCTAAGTGGTCCCTGGGCCAAGCCAACTTGTTGTTCGATCTGAACATGCACAAATGGGCAGAAGGCGTCTACCCGATTTGCGCAGATATGGATTTTGGGAAATTTGTTCCCAAAATTAATGGGCGAATAATCTTAAATTAATTTATATAAATTTGATTATTATTTATAACTATTCTTCATGATTTTCTTGATTTATGGGCTGTTCATACAAGAGGATATCGAAATTTTGATCTTCGTAGGGAACCTGCGATTTTGCTGTTTTTGAATTATTTTGTTACATTTGGTTTGTAATTTTTTTTTTTATTTTAGACTGAATGTATAGGTATTCGATCTGATGTAATCATTAACAGAAATCGGATTTCTATTTATTTTTATTTTGGATCGAAGATGGCGGTGCAGAGAAGGAGATTTCGTAAATGGGAGAATTACAATCTGCGATTTGCAGTTTATGAAACTGCAAACTGTGATCTAACCTCTGTCTTGCAAGACGGATTGTGCGGACAACCCTGTTTGACTGATTCTTAATTTTCTTTTATCAATATTTAATTTCATATTATTTTCTTGAATTAAAGATTTAATTTAAGATCAAACCTAGATCCATTTGAACCAAGATTAGTTCAAACTGTTTGGACCAAATCTAGGGTTTAATCAAGGCTGAAAGTCAGCCCTAATTTTCCCACTAATGGGCCTAAGGATTGATATTTAATTAAATGGTTAATTCGGCCCAACCTGTAAAGGCCCAATTTTAAATAGTTAAAACTGCTAATTGTTGCGAAGGACAGAGTTCTTAGAGAATAACACTACTGATTCTGCTCCATCCTACACTGTGTCATTTTCAGTGGGAGCAGTCTTTGGATCCTCCCTTGGGCGTGAGCACCTTCGTTGGGGGATACTATATTTCCGTACCAGGTATAATCCTCTCCTACTCCTTTTGGTTCAGATTTGGTTCAATTTATGGTTCAAGAATGATCATTGAAAATATGATTTTCCAAATAGGGAATGCGATTCCAGTTGAAGGGAGAGAAAATTTTATTGAAATTCACCCCCTTATTCCGCAATATTTTGGCATCCATATGATGGATCTCTCATCCCCTTCATCTTTAAATTTTCTAATGTCTGATACATGCTCTTGTTTTCAGTTAAAATCATATTTGCTAAGTAAAATTTGGATTAATTATGTCATTAGATATTGGTAGTTTGTTTATGTAGTTTGTTTATAACCACCATGGGATGGTTCTCCTATAATTTTTCTTGCAAAACAAACACTAGAAAGTGGATTTTCTAACAAAAATTTTCTTAGCAAACAAACACATTATAACTAATTGAGAAAATAAATTTTCCTCCTCTCATCCCAACGTTTCTCATCCCATCCTTTCTCAATCCAATTTTCTCAGCAATCAAACAGACCCTAAGGGTTAACAAAGTGATTATTGGTGTTCCTACCCATTTGTTTCAATTGTCTTCTCCTACATTATCCAGCAAAGTATACAAGGTTTCATTTGGGGTTATGTTTATAAAATTCTCAAGCTAAAGGGTACACATCAAGGGAATCCACCTAAATGAAACAAAAACCCAAGCAATTTTGGAGATGCTTAACCAATAGATCAAAAGCAATTGAAAACATTTATAAGGAAGGCCTCATGTCCACGGAGATTCATACTTGACCTTGAAAAACACACCATTAAGGTGGAGTGCAGAGTAGGACAATGTGTTCTAACAACCAACAATTGCGCCACCCATACAAGGCAATTGGGGTGTAAACAGATCAAATTTGAATTGTACCAAGCATTATTCGAAATTAAATTCAATTAGAAAATCCGATATCCAAATTCGAATTTGATTAAATATTAGTATATTTGATTCGATTTGAATTTAAGCAATTAATTATTTTAGGTAATTAATAAATATATAAATAAATATTTTATTTATAGAAATTATCTAAATATAGAAATTATTTATATAATTTAATTATTATACATATAAATTATATAAAACATTTAAATATTTTATATATTACATATAAGAATTAAATAATCGGTCAAATCGAATCAAGTCATATCAAAATTTGACTGATTAGATATTCAAATTATCTAAATTTGATTCAATTATGTCGAATCTCGAATTTGAAATCAGATTTTTGAATACCGTTGACACCCCTACAAGGCAACGAGTTTAAATTATACATAGAAATAAGCCCAAAAGTTGTAGGGTGTTTGTTAGCATAGGAGAATGAACAAGGGTAGGAGAGAATCGAGAGACCAATCTATTATACAAGTAAGATCATTACACACACAAAATTGCCCATAAAGAAAAAACAAGGGCAAATTTCTTAAACTACCCTTATTGTTTAACTAATTGAAAACCTCATCTTTACTATTTAACTATTGTTTTAAACCACCATTATTATTTCTAACAATTGACTAGCTCTACCCCTGTCATTAACATCTTCGTCAAAATCCATAACATGTGACATCACGTGACTTGACCGATAAATTTTTTTAAAACTCAATATTACCCTATTCATCTTTATGGGAGAGATATTGGTGTGGTTTTACTATAGATGACGCATACCTGATTGAACTGAGATTACATTGGACTTGAAATCCAAGCGACCCTTAAAATGCTAAATCAAGCGAGAGAGAAGGTTGATTGACTGGCTATCTACTTCGACCAACAATTGATTGAACTTGTATGGAGAGAGAGAAAGAGATCATCTTGTTAGGGTGTCCTTTCCTTGGTTTCTAGTATTGAAGAGGAATAAGAAAGAAAGCAATGGACTTGCAGAGGAGTAAGAGAGGAGGATTAGGGTTTTGAAAGACGAGGAGAATGATTTGGTTTCTTGTGTCTCAGTTTTGGCATGACCGATTGATTGGTGGGAACCTCTCTTCGTCCTTTGTCGATGGCATGGCTGATTGTCCATGAAGATGCCACTATAGAGAATAAAAGGGGAGAGATACAGAAGTAGAGATAGATTGGGTTGCTTCTTGAAGTTACAATGGCAATGGTGGCAACGGACAGAAAGTGGGAGAGAGAGGGAGAGCGGGTAGAGACCACTGCCATTGCCGCTTGAAGTTGTAGCGGTGATGGTGGTTGTGGACAGAAAGAGCGAAAGGGGGAGAACGACAGAGTAGAGAGAGACCTTGCCACTGCCACCTGAAGTTGCAGCGGTGATGGCAGCGACGAACAGAAAGCGGGAGAGAGAGTGATAGCACATCCACACTGTCAACGATGGCCCGATACATTCCAGCAAGTATGTCCGAACTGAAACAACCTGTTCTCCAACAGACCTTATACATGGCCACACGTGCCCTTGTCGCCATCCCACGAGCCATGCTGGGAGCATATTTGGGAAGGCTTGTGTGTGGGAACCGTGACCGTCTTGGTTCTGTTTGTGATGGTTGCTCGATTACTAGTGTTCAGATTACTGTGAGGATTGGCATTTGGGATTGGAGGCTAAATTTGATATCTTGCTTTATTTTGAAAATATGAGAAATGGTGAAGGGTAAATATGACATTTTACTTTTTTCCGTCAATGTTTGACTGACAATTGTCAAAAACAATAGGATGGTTTAAGACAATAGTTAAACAATAAGGATACGATTTGTCAATTAACTAAACAGTAAAGGTAGTTTAAGAAATTTGCTCGAAAAACAATGCCTAGACACTATCACTTAGGACACAAGGAACTATTGGAAGTGAAGAGTGACTTATTGAAGTATGTTGTTCACAAACCACCATTTTGTAGAAGACTGAGCAAGATGGTTAATGCAATTGAGTGAGTATTCAATCACTTGTGTCCACCCAAATGTAGTAAAATGTGAAACTGTAGTAGACCTCTTAGCATTCTTCCCATATGAGCATGATATGACACCACAGAAGAAATCCTAAGCAAGGTCCTAGTGATTGCAACAATGGAAACTATATTTTAATGGATCATTCACAATGAAAGATGGAGGTGGAGTCCTACAATCATTAGATGGAGCAAGAATAGTCTTATGTCCAACAATCCCATGATCCTATAATGAAGAAAAATGCGACACCTAACCATAAGACTCTACCTTACAAGAAAAATGAGAGTGATTAGTGGCCTAGGGTGATTCTCGACTAACAATGCAAAAAATGTAGGAAAAAAAAGATAGTTAAGGAGTTACTTTTTCTTCCATAACACTTATCCAAAACTCTATATAATAGATCAAGGTTACCTTCAAACACTTAAATAGGGCCCAAATCAGGTTTTTAGACTCACTAGCCACATTAGGATCTTGCACAACCTTTAAGGGATATATGAAGTGGTAGTAGTAATCCAATAAAAAATGTGCCCACAGTGGAAGAAGAGCCAACAGACTTGATAGAGAATGCAACACAATAAATAGGGAATTCAGATTGGAGAACAAAATTCATAGGAAAAATAAAAGAGCCAACAATGTCAATAAACTTGATAGAGAATGTCCTACACCAAATATTGCTCAAAGTCACATCTCAACATCCAAATTCCTACCACCAATGTCAAATCCATGGGCCCCTTATCTACTAACCTACTTGTGTTCATGTTCCAACAACCTTGCAGTCCTTATAGACATGTGTTTTTAGGGAGATAAAGATGGTATTTGTTCATCCATTGGTTAAGGTTGAGAACATCCTAACTCTTATGTATCCTTGCACATAGCCTACTTTCTCGCTTCTATAAATAGGCAAACAAGTAGGGCATTGGTGGACATTGATCCTTAACCAATTCTTTGCACCCATATCTCAATCCTCCACCAAACTTAGCCATTTTCCTGATCTCCAACTTACCTTTCCTTAGTTTAGAGGCATTTCTTGATTTGCTTTGAAGATTATCAGATCACCCTTATTCTTGTTGGCTTCAACTTACATTTTCTAGTTTATACAAAAGTAGTTGCAACCGTGCATTGCACTAGGAAGCGAGATGGGCTTCCATCAGGGTAAACCCATGCCCACATCATTCCAACTGCCTTTTGCAACCTTGCATTGGGAATATCTCCCCATGAAAAAAGCACATAAACAGGGAGATATTTTCAATGCAAGGCAATAAAGGCCGCTCTAATAGGCTTTGCCCTGACTGAAGTCGAACTCCTAGAAAGCATCTCTCAATGGTGTGTATAGAAAATCCGATATTGCAATGGCAAGCATTGGGTATGTATCGCCTTGTTTAGGGCCAAAAGAAAGCTGGATGTAGCCTAACATGCTGCATGTACGGGTCGATACAAATTGAATTTAATGTTCTCCTCTCTCTTATTTAATTTCGGTAATATTTAAATATCAAATTTAATTTATATCATT
Organism: Nelumbo lutea; assembly: GCF_056320005.1. Classification (NCBI taxonomy): domain Eukaryota; kingdom Viridiplantae; phylum Streptophyta; class Magnoliopsida; order Proteales; family Nelumbonaceae; genus Nelumbo; species Nelumbo lutea. Next base: position 72,282,166 of record NC_142685.1, on the reverse strand, counting down.
GTTAGTTGAGTATCATATTTAATAACATTGTAAATTAAATATAACGCAATATTGATATTCAAATTTGAATTTGACATGTCACTAAATTTGTCTCTTAAAATGAGTAAATAGGGGAAAGAGAGGTTTGGGCCATGGTCATTAGTTTGTTTGTAATGGCTACAAGTCCCCCACTTTGCCATACCCAAAGTGCTTGGCATATTAATAAATATTTTAATTATTAATTAAACTCTCTTTTTGAATAAATGTCAATAAATGCTAAAGTTATTAGTATCATTTATATATTAATAAATATTAGTACAAAATATATTGATTTTTAAAAACTAAAGTATATAATATATATACACACATTTTAGTTATTTCATCATTATCAATTTTCAACTATCTGATATTTCACACTTCGTATAAATTATTGAAGTATGATTTTTAGTATTTAAATAATTTATTTATAGTCATATAAAATTCGTATTCCTTACTAGTATAATTTTTTAAAGATTTATATCAGTTTAATTTGATTTTTCGTCTGTATCAACTTCATCTCTTAAAATTGCTCTACCGGAGTTTTACCCATCGATCCGAACCCGTTTCCCCACGGTTCCCCATCCAAGTTTTCCGCCTTCTCCGGATCACGACAAAAACAAATGCCTCTTCGCTATGTTTCTCAAAAGTCTTCCAGCTCCCTGCAAATCCATCAATTAGACACAAAGGAAACCGCTGGTCGAACAAGAAGCAAAGAAAGCAAAACATGGAGGAAGCCCTTCAGAATAGAATCTCTATTGCGGCTCCCTTCATCTTCCTTATCGTTGTTGCTCTGCAACTCGCCTCCATACGCCTAGAACACCTCATGAAGGTACTGGCCTCAACCTTTTTTCTTGTTTCGAAGTGATGCCTTCGTAGTTTCCTTCACAAAATTCACTCCTTTCTTTCGAAGCAATGGGGCTGGTTTTCTCTGCTCACGGATCATCTCTCTTCTCTCTGTTGAAGATTTCAGAAAAAGATAGACAGCTGATTAACTACGAGAATTTATGTGGTGCTGTTCTTTCTTTCTTTACAGAAGGGATTAGTGAGTGCAGAGGAAATCGAGTTGCGCAATGAAATAAAGAGGCTTTTGAAAGAGGCGGGCTCGTTAACCAAGTGGGTGGTTTATTTATTTATTTTTGGTTTTACTCTTCAAAATGCGTATTATGGTGTTCTGGACTTGTGTTCTTTCTCAAATTCTGTGAATTGATTAGTTTCATTTTTTAATATATTTAGCACTGAGAGACACTACGGCCTTAGTAGATATTTCTCCTCAGATTAACTCATTACTAGAAGAAACTCGACTTCTCCACAACTTACATTTCTGGAAGGCCCTTGATAATTGTTTTGTTTGTTTTTATTTCTTATAAGCATTCTTGTATTTTAAATTCATGACTAGATTTTACATGTGTATTTCCATTTCAACAAGTGAAACTTATTTCTCCCATAGCTCCAAATAAATTCTCTTTGAATATGATTTATAGGCTTTGCAAATTGCAACTGATGGTGGCACTGAAAGAAGGGAACGGCAGTGCTAGTGAAATACATATGGAAGCTGTCAAGAGATAACAATGTTGGATTTAATGTAGAAAACATCATTGGGTGGATCAGCTCTGTCGACCATGTCCTTGCTTCATTCTGACGGAAGATGGATTATCTTCAAATAACAAGTTTTTATCTTGATATACTGGGAACAAGGTTCTTGATATTGGAAAGAACAACAAATAGAAGCCACTCATCACCAAAAAAGAAAAAAAAAAAAACGAAAAGAAAAGAAAAAACACAACAACAACAACAACAAGGTAACTGAAACTTACGTGGGGGTAGGTGGAAGTTTCATGATTCAAGGGTCATTACCCACTATTGGTCCAAGTTATTTGGAGTCTTGGGAGGGGTGGACTGTATATCGAATTAACCTTTGGCAATTTTTACTTTCTCACAAAGTAGCCGCTTTCTAACTTGAATCCACGTTTTCATGCTTTTCAGCCTCAGATTTTACCATTACACCAAGCAATGGCCCCTGTGAAAGTTTCATGGTTATACAGGAAATATGATTATTTCTTTCCACAATGACTATGGGAATTATAATAATCTAATTGCTGAACTGAGCTTTACTTAATAGGTTTCAGATATGGAAATCTCATGACTTTACAGCTCATTTGATATAAAACAATGATTCCCAATTTGTTTCCTCCCTTCTCGAGCAGAGAAGCCCTCCCCTGTAAGTGTTCTATTGTTGGAAAGAGGTTGTGAATATATGAATTTAGGTTCCTTTTTTTTGCTAAATATGAATTTAGGTTCCTTTACAAATGACATAGTTTAAAGCTTATTTCCTGAATTCTTTACATGGTGCATCTAATCATAGGTGAGCATGAACATACAATTATAGGTTTCTTTACAAATAACATAATATTCTTAGGAAGATTTTGCGTTTAATTAACTAGTTGATCAAGCCTTTTATGTCTGTGTTGCTGTTTGGGTGTGAGGTGGTTGATGCTAGAGAGAGAGAGGGAGGGTTTTGGCTGTTATTGTACGTGATAAGCTGTTCCCTTATGCTTGATATTATTGTTTCACTGACAAAGAAAACTTGTGGTAATCATGGAAGCTCCCAAAAATTTCCATATGAATTGGGATTTTCTGATTAGAAATGTTGATAGCTGAAAACCAATAAAAAATTGTTGGCATCTGAGATTAATGGGAATCATTACCAAATTGGTGCAGTAAAGACCTTTCCAACTACAATAATGTTTTTATTTATTTTATTTTATTTTTATTTTGGAAACAAATTCAACTGTGCCTAGTTTGAATATTCTATCCTTTCATGCAATCGTGCTGAAACTCTGAGTGACCTAACCATGTTTATTTAAGTTTTAACCATCTTTTTCTGCGGTGAAAATTGTTTCTGGTTGATGAACCATTGCCATGGAACTGTATTCTGTTCTATTCAACCATGTCAATTTTGCAGACCAAACTGTCTTAGAAATAAGGTAAATATCAACTCATACATATTGACAATTTTTTTTGTCAGCCCATCAACCTTTGCTCAAGCGGCAAAGCTTAGAAGGATGGCAGCATCTAAGGAGAAGGAACTTCAAAAATGTATGGACTTTACATTCTTACAAATCAAATCTCTACTTGATAGAAAATACATAACATATTTCCTATTAAGTTTTATTGTGGAGATGCACCTGATGTTTGTTTAAATTGAAGACTGATATTTCATCCAGTTCCTTGAACTACTTTTCACTTCTCAATCACATTATACTTTATGTCATGCTGGATATTTTAAAGTATCCTTTCAGTTTTTTGAAAGTAAAACACAGTTTGATTAATAATAAAGGTTTATTGGAAAAGGGAAGGACAATATAAATGAGAAATAGGAAAAGGGAAGGACAATATAAATGAGAAATAGGAAAAGGGCCACTAGTAGAGATGAGCTTATAAGAATCCAATAACCACAATGACTACACTAGTGTAATGATGTAAAAGACCCCTTTGAGCAATAATTCCCCAAGGTTGCATGTTTTCCCATGTGAAGGGTCAAATAACTACATTTTAACTGCAAAAGGGGAAGAAATGTAACTGAAACATTTCAGATTAAAAAAATTTTTGGCCCTTCGATGAAGCCCTTTTTTTTTGAAGAATCAAGAAGAAAGAAAATTTATTAAAAGAAAAGGTTACATCCTATCACATTGGTTGTCTAGATGACACACCAACAACATCAAGTACATACTTCAATTACATGTCCAGAACATTAAACTGAGAATGCATCTACATTACAAGGCTGTAACTCAAGTGAATTCCAGAAATTTTCCAATAAATCAACTTTGGAGACTTCTGAACTCAAAATTATCGCAACCCCTCCTGACAATCCTGAAGCTTGTAGTTCCATCCATTTTCCACTCTCATCTCCCCAAATATCCAGTTTCAATCTCAAGTCAAAACTTTCCAGCTTTGTTTCCTGCAACAACACCACATCTGGTTTGGTGTTTCTAATTAGATTTCTTACCATTTCCCATCTTTTCCATCCCTCAAACCTCTCACATTCCAACTGAGAATCTTCATCCCTCTTCCCCCCACCCCCACTGTCCAACTCCTCTTTACTCGTTCTCATCCAAATTTTCCTCTTCTTCCTCTTCCTCATTCCACCCCTTGTTTTTCTCTAGGATTTCTCTTTTTCTTTCTTTCTCTTCTTTCTTCCTCGTTCCACCTCTTCTTCAATCACCCACTGTTCTTTGATGAAACCTTTTTTTTCTCAGTGTCCTTTGATGAAGCCTTATGATGTTTAAAAGCTGATTTCAGAGAAGAAGAAGAAGAGAGGAAGAAGAGGAGGGAGAAGAGAAGAAGAAGATTAGAGAGGAAAAAGTATTGTCTGGTGGTGCCAGCTTTATATTTATAGTCTAGGATAGCCGAATACAATAAAACAAGGTTCAAAGTATCGATATACCCTTGTGTATCGACAGATGCATATTGATACTAAAAAGCACACAGTTTTATATTTTTTAGTTTTTTTTTTCAAAATTTGGTTTTCAGGGAGGTTTTTATGCATAATTTTTATTAAAAAAAGAGGGGTCAGGTGTATTGGGACCCCAAAGATACGATACGATACGTCCAATACGAGGTATCTTATCGAAATTTTGAACCTTGCAATAAAAGAAAGGGAAAGACAGAATGTCCCTTGTGGCACATAACAACTTAATTACATCGCTCTCCCTCAAGTTGGGGCATAAATATCAATTATCCCAACTTGTCACAAAGATCATAGTGCCGCAAGGAGTTCAATCCTTTGGTGAGAACATTTGCAAGTTGTTCCTCAGAGCTGATATATGGAATGCACACTTGTTTTTCTTTGATAAAGTGTTTATCTATTTCAATGTGCTTGGTTCTATCATGGAGAACAAGATTGGTTACAATATTGATAGTAGCCTTATTATCACAGTGGAGTGACATGGGACCATCAAGGGGAAATCCCAATTTACCTAATAGGTTTTTAATCCATAATATTTCAACAACTCCATGAGACATGGCTTTGTACTTTGCTTCTAAACTAGATTTGTCCACTGCACTTTGTTTCTTATTTCTCCAAGTAACAAGATTTCCCACCACAAATGTACATTAGCCACTTGTGGATTTTCTGCCATCTACAAAACTTGGCCAACCAACATTAGTGCAAACCTCAACTTTCATATGTCCATTCTTCTTGAAGAAAAGGCCTATCCCTGCTAATTTCTTTAAGTACATGAGAACTTGATCTATTGCTTTTAAGTGAGCTGCTTTGGGAGCATCCATGAACTGACTAAGGACTCCTACTGCATATGCAATATCTGGCCTAGTCATAGATAAGTATAGGAGTTTACCCACAAGTCTTTGGCACTTAGAGTCTTTTATGGGCTCATCATTGTAGTTCGTGAGTTTGTGATTTACATTTATAGGAGTATAAACTAGTTTGGTCGCAAGTTTTCCTGTATCTTTCAGGAGATATAGGGTATACTTCCTTTTAGAGATGAAGATACCCTGTTGGGAGCAAGCAACTCCAGTCCCAAGAAAGTAATGTAGAGGTCCTAGATCCTTCACCTCAAACTAAGTGGCCAAGAACTTTTTTACCCTTTGAATCTCTGAGATCTAATCACCAGTGATAATTATGCCATTCACATAAACAATCAAGGTTGCTGTTCTTCCTTGTTCTTTCTTCACAAAGAGGGTGTGATTAGTTTGACATGGTTTAAAACCCATTTGTTGAACCACTTGATGAAATCTGCTAAACCAAGCACTTGGTGATTGTTTTGAGACCATATAGAGGCTTTTTCAATTTGCATACTTTCTGTTCATTGTTCTTAGCACAAAAACAAGGAGGTTGGATCATGTACACCTCCTCCTCCTTTGAATCACCATTCAAGAGGGCATTCTTGATGTCCATTTGATGGAGTTCCCAATTTAGATTTACTGCTAAAGGGAGAAGAATTCATCTTTGCCACTAGAGCAAACGTCTTTGCATAGTCAACTCCATAGACCTGAGTAAAACCCTTTGCCGCCAAGTGAGCCTTGTATCTCTCCATTATTCCATATACCTTGCATTTCACAAAGAACACCCATTTGCACCCCATAGGTTCCTTTCCCTTAGGAAGATCTACCAACTCCCATGTGCCATTTTTATGTAAGGCATTAATTTCGTCTTTCATTGCATCTATCCACTTAAGAGCACCTCCAATCTTTCTTTCCTCGAAAGTAAACTTTTTTGCTTCAACGTTAAACTCTCTTCTCCATCTCATTGCCTCCCACTGCTCTCCAACTTCGTGCCTTTACATTTCCATCCTCCCTTTGCGTGGACCCTAAAAAAGGAACCTAGTTCAATATTCAGGGAAGGTGATGACAACACAAGAATTTTCCATGCCATTGTTAATCGTAGGAGGAAGAACCTAATTACTTCTTTAGTGGTGGGGGAGTCTGAGATCACAGATCAAAGTGAAATAGCTAGGGCCTTTGAACATTTCAGATCAATCTGTAGAAGGCCACTTAATGGGAGGTGGACTGTTGAAGGACTTGATTGGAAGGTTTTGGGAGATAATCAAGTGGAGTTCCTAGAAAGATGGTTTGAGGAGGATGGAATTAGGGAAGTGGTTTTCTCAATGGGCTTTCATTCCAAAGCTCAAGGGCTTGTTGGATTTATAAAGGCTTTTTATCAAGATTGTTGGGATATAATCAAAGCTGATTTGATCAACGTTTTCAGGGAATTTTGTAGAAGGGGGTTAATCAGCTTGGCAATGAACTCAACCTTTACAGCTTTGGTTCCAAAGAAGAGTGGTGCTAATCATCATGGGGACTTCAGACCTATCAATTTAGCAACAAGTCTTTACAAGATAATTGCTAAGGTTCTGTCCTTGAGGATCAAAAAGGTGCTCCATTCACTTATCTCCCAATTTCAAGGGGCTTTTCAAGATAGGCAAACAATTGACCAAATTTTAATTGCTAATGAGTGTGTGGAGGCCCAAAAAAGGTTAAGGAAAAGCCAAAAAGGAGACATGCAATCAAGTTGGACCTAGAGAAAGCCTATGATCTAGTGGATTGGATGTTTTGTTTTGATGAATAATAATAAATTTATTAATTCAGAAGCTGATTTAGAGTGAGTTCATAAAACATCCCAGGGAGAAGCACGAGCTGCAGCCCTCCTTGAATCTTACAAGTAAACTAGGAAAGAAAAGCAAGAATCACAACTGAACCCAAAACAATTCTTCCCTATTTACCCCTTGCTTGGCTAACACATCTGACAAAGTATTTGCTGATCTCCCCACCCATTGTACAGTGACCAACATATTCCTTGTCAGCCAACTAAAATTCTTTATTTCATTCTTGTATCGCCACATAGCCTCTTCAAGATTTTTCAACCAACCCACCACCACTTTGGAATCCCCCTCGATTGTTAGGTGTTGTACCCCTAGCTGGTTTGCAAATTGCACCCCTTGTATAGCAGCTAATAGTTCTGCCTCAGTGGAGTCCCCAATTCCTAAGGGACCTGAGTAGAGCAACAAAATCTCTCCCTTCCCATTTCTCAAAGCACCCTCTATTCCGGATAATCCTGGATTACCCATGCTACTTCCATCAAAGTTCAACTTCAGTGGGCCTTCGGATGGAGGAGACCAGCTTGTAATTGATTTGTCCTTTAGGGATGAAGACCTTGCTACTGTTGATCAATTTCTCCGAAGGTCATTAAAGGAGAATTGATGAAAGATTACCAAGGTCTTCAGCCAAGGTATTGCCCTATTCAGCACATAATCTTTCAATTCCTGACTGCTCCTTTCCTTTTCTTGAAAAATTCTATCATTCCTTTTTTCCCAAAGAGTCCGAATCAAGGCAGCACGAGCACATCTCCATATAATTTTCCCTATTTTTGTAGGCCAAGAAAAGGTAGAATGGTTGAAGAGCTGAACTTCTGTTGGTAGACTCCAACTACTCCCAAACAACGAAAGTAGCCAAGCTCAAAGGTCTGCAGAAAAGGGACAAGATATTAATAGGTGGTAACAATCCTCATCGTGAGCTCTACAGAGGATACACCAATTAGGAGAAATACTAAGGAAAGGTCTTCACTTTTGTAGGTTATCTAGAGTGTTTACTTTCCCATGGAATACTTCCCAACAAAACACCATAAGTTTTGGGGGAACTGGCCTGCACCAAATTTCTTTTGACGGAAAGGGTTGATGAGTAGAAAGTTGAGAGATGGACTTGAAGAAAGAAGCATAAGTGAAGGTTCCATTGGGTCTAGGAATCATAGGAGTCCATCTAGTGGACTGGATGTTCCTAATTAATATCATGAAAAGTTGTGGCTTTGGGGAGCTATGGTGTAAATGGATTAGAGGCTGCTTGCAAACAAGTCCTTATTTAGTAATTGTAAATGTTTTGGTGGTTGACTTCTTTGTGGGAATTCGAGGCTTAAGACAAGGTGATCCACTCTCTCCCTTTCCTTTTACTTTGGTAGTTGAGATTCTCACTAATATCAAGAGCTAACTGCCTGCAACTGTTCAAGGGTTGGTCAACAGGTAGAAACAGAATCTTGATTACTCATTTGCAATTTGCAGATAATATTTTAGTCTTTTGTCATGGGGATTGCAGAGATGGGGTGGAAAACTTGAAATTGGTAGTAAAGCTCTTTGAGAGGATGTCCAACTTGAGGATTAACCGACTAACTGGACTAAAAGTTTAATGGCTGGCATCAATGTAGAAGGGGGTGAGTTGAGGGCTATGGCAAAATCTTTAGGATGTGAGAGAGGGAATTGGCCTTTGACTTAGGGTTACCCCTAGGTGACAACCCTAGATCAACTAGCTTTTGGACCCCAGTGGTGGAAAGGTTTGAGAAGAGACTAGCAGGGTAGAAAAGGAATTATATTTTGTTGGGTGGGAGAATAACCTTAATCAAATCCACATTGGCCAACCTCCCAATGGTGAGAAAAATCGAAAGATCATGAGATACTTTCTTTGGGAATGGGGGGAAGGGAAGAAAGAGCACTTGGTAAGATGGTAAAAGGTAGTGAAATTGAAGGTAGAAGGGGGCTGGGAATTGGAAACATTAGAATGAAAAATCTGGCATTGTTGAGTAAATGACATTAGAGGTTCCCTAAAGAAAATGAAAAATTGTCACGAAGTTGTAGCAAGTATCCATGGGCTGTCAAACAATGGATGGGATGCTGTTTGTCTGTATAGAGCTACTCCAGCTTCTCCTTGGAATGCTATCCATGATATCCTTCCTGTCTTCCTCAACCATGTTATGTAGGATTTGGCTTCAGGTCAGAAAAGTAGGTTTTGGGAAGATGTTTGGGTTGGGGAGTCCCCTCTATGTGTTCCTTCCCTTTTTATTCCTTGTAATCTCAAGGGTAGACCTGTGTCTGAGTTCATTTGCCAAGACCCATCTCCTTTAGGTCTGAATTGGAACTTAGGCTTCAGTAGGAATCTTAGAGTCTGAAATACCTGGTGTCTGATTTGCTAAGTATTCTGAATTTAGTTCTGGGGGATGGTAGTATGAATACTAGGGTGTGGGTTCCTAATCCTCTAGGGCTGTTCTCCTGTAAATCTTTTTCAATTCCCTTGTAGCAACTTCCCCTTCTCCTTATCATCTCTGTTGTATCCTTTCTTCTTCTTAATAAAATTTTTGTTTTTTGTTTATTACCAAAAAAAGTCAAAATGGACCTTAACCAATAAATTATGCCTTATTTATCAAAAAGCTACTAGCACCTAGGTGCTTACTTCAGTGCTTAAGTGACAAGGCAGTAACCTATCATCTTGTATTGCCTTGCTGCTTGATAACTATGCTACCAACATTTGAGAATTTGCTACAAACCAACAAGGGAAGACTATGGAGTTCACAGCATATACTATTGGTCATTTTGTAAGACAAATTGATTGCTCTTTAGGATGGATTTGGATTAGCTATTAGAATCATAATTATTTTCGTTTTTGTCCACCTTTGTGAGAAACTTCTGAATGGATTTCATACCCATTCTGGATAGTTCAATTGTTAAATGTAAATTCCGCATCCTTTCTGTTTTCCTTTGTCATATCTGAAGTCACAATTTTTTGTATCAGAAGAGCGCAAAGGGAATGTATTGTTACACAATAGAAGCTTGATTTAAAGCAGAAAAACTCTTTAGGAATCACAACATTATCATGTTTGCAAGCAGAAAATCAACTCCCAGAAAAATGAAGCTTCTTATTTTTCATATATCAGCGAGAAATTGCTTATCTACTTTTAGAAGTACAAATAATAAAATGCTTCTTTAATCATCTTCAAGTTGCCTTTTGCAGAGTGTTGGGTTCCTGATGAGCAATTGGTTCCCAAAGAATATAATACAAAGGAATTCTGAATAAAACATAAATATTTAACTTTTTTTATTGCAAACCATGTCCAAATTTTCAATTATTTCATAATTCCAGGTCTTATTTTCAGGGCTCGATTTTGTTGCTTTCTCTAGACAATTATATTTTTATTGAATCTGCCATAGTTGGCATGCCTTTTTTTTTTTTTTTAGTTTATTATGGTAGCATTCCCCCCCCCCCCCCCCCCCCCCCCCCCAAAAAAAAAAAAAACAACAAAAATATATTTATTTCCTTGCAGTATGAGCTTCTTTCTGATAGCTTAACCTAATTTCCAGATCAGTCAACGAAGAATCAGAGCAAGAAATTGTCATATGATACACATGTAAAAGCTCTGATGATTGTAAAGGTATTTCTGAGTGCATTTAATAATTCTGTATCACATTGCAGTTTGGTTTTAAACTGTTTTTTCTCTTCTTGATGACAATAGGCACTGGCATATCTTTTTCTGGTTTTCTGGTTTTGGGGCGCCCCTGTTGCTACCATATCTCAGCAACTCTTGCAACCTTTTGGTAATTGGTGAAATCAACTTTACCATATTTATATTGGAGATTGTATGTTTTTTTTTAGCTTTTGGATATTACACATTCTAAAATGTTAAATGTATTACAGCTTGTTAGAGTGAGCCGAATAGGGGTAGTTTAGTAATCTCATGTCAGTTAAGTACTTTGCTTATGTGGCTGTTTTATTAGAGTACTCTGCCCCACACTTAAGTGAGGGCAGTTTAGTCTTTGTAAGTGTAATTAGAACCTAATAAACATTAGGGGGTCGACTGAATGGGTGACTTATCAGTTTCGACTAAACCCTCATGTTCTCTCTTTCTCCTGTCTTCTTCCTCATCTTCTTCTTCCTTCTTCACTGGTTCGGGTTATTGTAGCTGCTCCAAAACATGGTATTAGAGCGAGGTTTCTGACCTACTTCTGCTTGTAAAGCATCTCAGCTGTGTTTGTGACAGCTTCTTCTTCGTTTCTGGTTGGTTAATGGAGAGAGATGGTTTGCCCTAGGTCTGAGACATCACAGCTCGTTGCTCTCTGCTCCGCACAGTTTTCTTCATCAAGGAAGGTGATTTCAGCAGTGAATGGTTGGCTGATACTCTCAAAGGAAGGTTGGTTATTTAGTCCTTTTGTGTTGCTGGTATTTCTGGGTAGGAACCCTTCAAGAATTAGTTAGTACTGATTAGAACCTAGAGAACTAGGTTCATTGTTGCCCTAGGAAGGGCTGTGTGTGCAGTAGCCGAATGGTGCAGGGCTGCTGTGAGTTGTTGAGTGGTGTTAGGGCTGCTGTAGGTGGCCGAGTGGTGTAAGGTGGAATGCAGTGACCTTGCCAAGCTCCTTGTGGTTGTGTAATGCCCTTTTAAGTGTGTTAAACAAGTCTGAACTGGGTGTAGCAGTTTGACTGTGTTGTGGTGCTTGTGATGCGCAATTTTTTTTTATTGAGTGGTTGTAAGAGGGCCTACTATTTGTGTTGTGGTGCTTGTGATGCTTATGTGGGTCGTAGGTGTGTGAAGTCAGCAGTAGGGTGAAGAAGAACAAGTGTGTGCTCCCACTGTTGTGTTTAGGGGCTGCAATAGGTGCTGAAGTATCAAACTGTGAACAACATCAATCAGCTTGTAGCTGAGAAGTAAGGTTAGAGGCAACTGTGAAAGAGTACAATGGCAGCAATAGGAGATGGCTACAATGATCAGAAACCTAGTGTGGTAATTTCCTCCGACTACCTAGGGGTACAAATGACCTCAATTAAGCTGAATGGGGAGAACTATGTTCTATGGGTTAAATCAGTGGAAGTGTTTCTCAAGGCAAAGAAGAAAGTAAAGCATGTAAGAGATGAGAAGCCATCGGAGGACTCTCTAGGGTTTGATGATTGGGAGCAAGAATATGCTCAAATCATGACTTGGCTGTGGAATAGTATGGAACCCAAAATTAGTGCCAACTTTATGTTTCTTGATACGGCTAAGGATATATGGGAGCATGCTAAGAAGCTATATTCTGGACAAGATAACACAACAAGAGTGTATTAGCTTTATCAGGAGTATTTTGATTTACAACAAGGAACCAAAACACTAGAAGAGTACTATGCCTGCATGAAGAATATAAGGAATGAACTCAATGTCTATTACCCTCTTACTCCAGATATTAAAGTTCAGCAACAACAAAGGGAGAAACTAGATGTTACAAGATTTTTAGTGGGGCTGAAGTCGGAATATGAACCAGTTAGAGCCCAAATATTGGGGGGCTCTACTCTTCCTACACTTGAGGAAGTATTCTCAAGGCTTCGTAGAATCTCTTTGGGACAGGCTGAGAACTCCACACAGTCTAATAGATCAGCACTTGTGACAGCTCGAGGGGTTGGATATAGTACAAGAGGGGGAGGTCATGCTCCCCGAGGAGGCCGTGGCAGTTCCATGATTAGTCGGGGTGGTCGTGACTCAGGGGGAGGCCGTGGCAGAGGGAAAAATAACTTTACAAGGAAATGCACTCATTGTGGTAGAGAGGGACACACAGTGAATTTCTGTTATTATCTACAAGGCCCTCCCTCTAAATGGGCTAATCATGCTGTAGCGGGTGAGGTTGATATCAGTGACAGTAAACCGGCAGACCGAACTTATCCCACATCTACATCTACCTCTGGGAGGGAAATGGTGAGCGTACCGCGTGATGAGTATGAACGGTTCCTTCAAACTACTTCACAGCATACCACTGCCACACTTGCCCAATCAGGTATTGCTTGCATGTCATCTAAAACCTCTCCATGGATTATTGACTTTGGAGCCTCAGATCATATGACCGGGACTCTAGGTGTGTTCTCTTCTCTCTCTGAAACCTCCACATCACAAACTGTTACACTTGACAAAGCTCTTAACTGTTCCATTACCTTCTTTCCTTCCACCTGTGTTTTTCAGGATCTCAAGACGGGGAGGAAGATTGGTGGGGGGCATGAAGCTGGTGGACTGTACTATCTTGACGGTTGTGGATCTTCAATTGCTCTTCAGACTTCGCTTACTCCTCTACAATGGCATTGCCGACTGGGACATCCATCTCTCAAGGCTCTCAAGATTTTGGTCCCGTGATTGAGTCCTTTTTCTTTGGTTCATTCAGATGTTTGGGGTCCAATCAAAATAGAGTCTTATAATGGGTACAAGTATTTTGTCTCCTTTATTGATGATTGTTCAAGAATGACATGGATTTACTTAATGAAAGAAAGAAGTGAATTGTTTTCTATTTTTCAAAAATTCCATGCTGAAATACGCACACAATTTGGTGTTCCAATCAAAATTCTCCGTTCAGATAATGGTCGTGAATACTTTCTTACTTCATTTCAACAGTATTTAGAACAGCATGGCATTATTCATCAGACATCATGTGCATACACCCCTCAACAAAATGGGGTAGCTGAACGGAAGAACCGTCAACTTCTTGAAACTGCACGGTCTATTCTTCACCACATGAATGTTCCTAAACGTTTTTGGAGTGATGCTGTACTCACTGCATGTTTTCTCATTAATCGGATGCCCTCCTTCATTCTTCATGGTCGGTCCCCCTTCTCTATTTTGTTTCCCACTTTATCTCCATTCCTATTAATTCCTCGTGTCTTTGGTTGTGTGTGCTTTGTCCACAATCTGAGCCCTGGAATAGACAAGCTAGATGCACGCTCAATTAAATGTGTCTTCCTTGGCTACTCATGGACTCAGAAAGGGTACAAGTGTTATAATCCCATTACCCGGAAGTGCTATGTCTGTCCTGATGTCACCTTTTTTGAGTCAGTCCCCTTCTTCTCAAGTCCTGAAGCACCCTCGTCTCCACCCGCACTTCCTCTTCCTCTCCCTGTCAGTGATCCAGTTCCAGATGTTGTTGTTGGAGTAAACTCATCACCTCATCCCATGCAGATCACCACCGAACGTCCACCAATCCGGCAAGTGTATACACGTCGAACGGCACCGGCCCCTCCTTCAGCTTCTACCTCATCTGCGGATCCTCTCATGGCTCCTATTGTTGAACCCTCAAACCTTGATCTACCCATTGCCTTACGAAAAGGTAAACGCAGTTCTACCCTCCATCCCATTTCCAATTTCGTTTCATTATCTCGTCTTTCTACATCACATCGCCAGTTTGTTTCCCTTTTATCCTCTGTTTCCATACCTAACAATGTCCAAGAAGCTCTCAGTTCACCTGATTGGCGGCAGGCAATGGAGGAGGAACTTTCTGCTCTTCAACATACTCAAACGTGGGAACTTACTACTCTCCCACCTGGTAAGAATGCTGTGGGATGTAAATGGGTGTATACTGTGAAATACTTGCCAGATGGTAGTGTAGAGCGTCTGAAGGACAGACTTGTTGCTAACGGTTACTCACAGTTGTATGGAGTAGACTACATGGAGACATTCTCTCCGGTGGCTAAGATTGGTTCTGTTCGTGTACTAATTTCCCTGGTAGTTATGTATGATTGGCCTCTGTTTCAGCTTGATATCAAGAATTCCTTTCTCCATGGTGATCTTGTGGAGGAGGTATATATGGAGCAACCACCTGGGTTTGTTGCTCAGGGGGAGGATGGTAAGGTATGCAGATTGAAAAAGGCAATTTATGGGTTGAAACAATCGCCGCGTGCTTGGTTTGGGAAGTTCAGTGAAGTGGTGAAGAGTTTTGGAATGAAGCAGTGCCAGGTAGATCACTCAGTGTTCAGATATGACTCAGAAGCTGGGAAGATTCTATTAGTGGTCTATGTGGATGATATTGTCATTACTGGCAGTGATAAATTGGGGATTGGCAAATTAAAGGTATTTTTGCAAAACCATTTCCAAACAAAAGATCTTGGAACATTGAAATATTTCTTGGGAATAGAGGTTGCCAGGTCAAAACAAGGTGTAAATCTGTGCCAAAGAAAATATGTTCTTGATCTATTGGAAGAAACAGGACTGTTAGGTGCAAAACCGGCTGAGACCCCTATGGAACCAAATGTTAAGTTGAGCAGTGATACAGGAGAAGTATTTGAAGATCCTGGAAGGTATAGACGACTAGTGGGGAAGCTGAACTATCTAACTATCACGAGACCCGACATATCCTTTGCAGTCAGTGTGGTGAGCCAATTCATGCAGGACCCTCGTATACCTCACTGGGATGCAATTCTTAGAATTGTGAGGTATCTGAAAGGAGCTCCAGGCCGTGGACTATTGTATAAAGCAGGAGGAAAACTTGAAGTAGTGGGGTATACAGATGCAGACTGGGCAGGCTCAGTGAATGATAGAAGATCTACTACGGGCTATTGCACATTTCTTGGAGGAAATCTTGTGACGTGGAAGAGTAAAAAGCAGACGGTTGTGGCCAGAAGTAGTGCTGAAGCTGAGTATAGGGCCATGGCACATACTACCTGTGAGTTAGTGTGGTTGAGGGGGAGGTCAGGCCCATGGGTCTAATTATATGACCAAGCTCGGCCGGGCCGTCGGGCTACCCGACCCATGAACAGGTCTATTCACGAGATATGTGACGATGAGAGCATGGATTGAAGTAATTTGTCAGATCGTGGATTCACTCTATGATTCGTCGACTGGTGAAGAGGGATAGAATGGGCCTTTGCTTATTTTTGTTGGTCGAATAAAAGTATTAAGTTATGGGATTTGTCGTGCTACACTTTTTTGGATTCTAATGATGGTGGTGAGGGCTGAATTGCCTAACAAAGCTCGGATGATAAAGAATTATGGGCGATAGCTCTGGCCAATAGATTTGATTAGCAGGATCTTTGCTTGATAGTCCATCAAGCGAGGGCGATATGTTTTGACATTTCCTCTAATTTAGCCCCCTTGTTTCTTGATGGAAGGCATTGTGTCAAGAAACATGTGCAGTGCATGCTGCAGGTCGTCTAATTTTCAGCCCCCCGTGTCTTGATAGAATGTCTTTTGTCATGAAACATTCCATTTGGGACTTGTGGCTTGCAATTTCTAGCAGCCCCCCCTGTACTTCTATAGGAGTTCTATTAGGAGGCTAGTGGAACTTGGTAGACGAAGTGTGCAGCCCCCCTATGAATTGAGCAAGCTGTCGACTGTTCGAATCACCATGGGTGAATGCCGATGTGCTCGTTGGCATGTTGGGTCGTGCATGGGGTTGCTATTAATCACCCAAATGATATTGGGGGTGTGGCAGACTGGTCATTTTAGACTCTACTCGATTGGAGGAGAAGCACGATCGGCCATTTCAACCTTCGTGTGGCACGACCCTAGTCCTTGACACGTGAGGTATTCTGCTTAAAAGGACAAGTGAGGGGGGGTTTTCTTCCTTTCTAAGTTTCCTCTACTCTAGCTTTTCCTTCAATTGTCGATGAGCTCCCTTTGTTACTTAGTGTTGTTTGTGATCTTGTTCCTCCTATTGGTTATTCTTTATTCGAGTGTCTTTTAGGGTTTATTTTTGCTTCGATTCAAATGGCCCCTCAGAAGCAAAAGAAAGTGGTGTGAGACATTTGCCCGTTCGTGGATTTCATGCAGGAAGTTGATACGGTCGAGTTGCTTTCTGATTATGAGACAACCAAGGCGTCAGATCTTGGCAAGGGTTTCTGGCCCCCTATGCCTATATCGTTGGGCAAAGACGACGACACTGTGGAAGGCAACGAGCTTCTCTACTTCTATGGCTGACAAAAACGAAGTGTGGTGTACAGGTGTCTTGGACCAAAGACTGAAAGCTCCAAAGGCTCCACCAGTTTCACATCCTGGGTGTTGTATGTTTTGGAGAACCCCATGTACTGCAGGATTTTGCACAATGCCGGCGTTCTAAGGTTAGTTGATTGCTTCATGCATTTGCTTGGTAGAGACGGTGTGGGTTTTATGAAGCCGCTCTTGGCGCATTGGTGTTGCCAAACTGACATCTTCGTTGGTGCCTTTAGTGAGTTCAAGATTATCATGGAGGATGTTTCTGCGCTATTGGCTCTTCCTTTGGTTGGATCTGTCTTGGCCCATCACTTATAGTACGCAGAGTCCATCCCTAGTGAGCTTTCAAGTATCTATGCGGAGTTGGTGAATGAAGTGGGTCAGTTCAAGGCCAAGGTGGACACTACATCAGCCTGTGGTAAGATGCCTCTGGATGGGTGGATTAAGCATTGGTTTGAGTGTAGGAGTGTGACGAATGTTATTGTTAGGAAGGCAGAGTGGCGGACAACGAATGTCACTTGGCCACATTCATTCTCTACATCGCATCGCGATTCCTATTCCCCGACAACTCTGATTATGGCCTCTGGATGGTGTTGGCATCCCTTGTCATTCTTGCAGCAGGCGGGCACCAACTTCCATTAACTTCGATGTTCTTGGGCTACCTATACGAACAAATGGATTACTATGTCATAGTCAAGCCAAAGGTTCAGAAAGAGACAATAGATTTGGTGGGTGTGACACAACCTGTTAGCCGGCACCCTAAAAGATATATTTATATTAAAAAGGTAAAAGGACAAATCTGCCCTTAGTGTACAAAAGAAAGAGTACAAAGAATAGTTATACAACAAAGAAAAGTAAATGTACAAAAATAGCCCTATGGCTAGATTTTCTCACAGTCTCTACACTCCCCCTCAAACTGATGCCTAGGAATAAGCATCAGTTTGTCCATGAGAAATAGATGACGAGCCCGAGTCATTGCTTTAGTCAACAAGTCTGCTAGTTGGAGCTTGGAGGAGACATGAGGAAGAGATATGGTACCCTCAAGAAGGAGGTCGCGGATGAAGTGGCAATCGACTTCTATGTGTTTGGTGCACTCATAAAAGACGAGGTTGGTAGCAATTTTAATTGCACTGACATTGTCTGCATAGAGAGGAACAAATGGTGGTGGTTCATGAAGTATTTCAAATAGAAGAGTCTGAAGCCATATGATCTCACTACTCACGGAAGACATAGCCCTGTATTCAGCTTCAATGGAAGGTTTGGACATAATAGTTTGTTTCTTGCACTTTCACGGGATAAGAGAGTTGCCTAAGAATACACACCAGCTAGTATTGGACCGTCGGGTGTTAGGGCATCCAGCCCAATCAACATCAGCATAAGCCATAAGGTTAATAGAGGATGAGGAAGAAAAGAATATCTCGTGTCACAGGGTGCCTCACACATATCTAATGATCTGATGAACTGCAGGTAAATGAGGTTGTCTTGGGGAAGACACAAACTAGCTCACTATCTGAATTGCATAAGATATATTTGGTCGAGTCATGGTGAGATATATCAAATTGCCCACTAGTTGACGATAAATGGTAGGATCTTCAAGAAGAGAACCATCATCTTTGCTGACTTTTAAATTTAGTTCTAGTGGGGTATCCACAATCTTAGAGTCACTAAGATTTGCCACTTTAACGAGATCGGCCGCATACTTTTGTTGGTTAACAAAGTAGCACCGAAAGTTCTTGCTCACTTCAAGTTCTGAGAAATATGTCAAAGGCCCCAAGTCCTTCATCTTAAAGGACTCACTGAGTAACTGTTGTAGTCTAACAATTCCTTTTGTATCATCCCCTGTAATGAGAATATCATCGACATAGAGGAGTAATATTGTTACTCCCTGCTTCCGCCTTAAGATGAATAAAGAATAATTAGAGAAACTCTGGATAAAGCCAACATTAGTGACGATAGATCTGAATTTCTTAAACCAGGCCCTAGGAGCCTTCTTCAGGCCATAAAGTGACTTCTTTAGACTACAAACAAGCTGCAGGTCTATACAATATCCATGAGGGGGCTTCATATAGACTACCTCCATAGTTATCAAGGCTACGCCTAGGTGACAAGGCGATTTTTAGAAGTCGCCTCGCCCAATGCTAGATGTTTTTGTATTAGTTGCTCACCCATATATATGTTATATTATTGTAGAGTACACTGATGTGGGCCCCACAGCTACGATCCCACTGTGTTCGTAGGGTAGAAGATGTTCTAGTCTGCCTAGGGTTAGCTATTGGTGATTTAGTTGTTTCAGTTGTTATTTATTTCAGTCTTTTTTTTTTTTTGCTCTATTTGTTATGTAAAGACTAAGGGCAGATCTGTGCTTTCCATGTAATGAGCATAACCTATAAATATTAATTAAAGTGGCGGCGGCAGGAGATCAAGCTTCTGCTCCTCCTTTCAACCCTTGTTTTCTACTGCTTCTCCTCCCTCTTCCTCTTCTTTCCTCTTACCTTTCTTCTTATCTTCGATCCTGAAATCCATTAGGGTTCAAAACTGATAACAGTCCTGAACTTCTACTTGGTATCAGAGCTAGGGCTTCTCATGTGAGTCTAGTCCAGTCGACCGCTGGAAGCTGAGAAAGCAGAGTTCGTTGACTGGTTCTTGGAGATCTCCAGAGGATTAACAGCTGTTTGAAGAAGTGCCACAGTTGCAGCGAGTTGGTGATCAGGAAGAATCAGAGAAGGCTAGGGTTCGGGTAACCTTGGTAGGCAGCGAACTGCATCCTATTGTAAGTCTTTTATTTTCTGAGAGAAGTAACATCAGAGAAGATAGGTTGGACCTATTCAGCAAGGGTGGCCGAACCACTCTAGGGTTTTATCTCTCTATTCTCTAGGGTTTTGTCTTATCCTTGCGGCAAACCCTAGTATTAGGCCGAACCTTGTGATCTTATCCCTCCGGCAAACCCTAATAGTTCTCCTCAACATTGATCAGTTTTAGGGTTTCATATTAACCCTAATACAAACCTTATCCGTACGGTACTGTTTGGAGTGTACGGCTCTTAGGACTGATTAAAACGTCAAATTGGCTTCAGCATATCAGATTGCTCTTCAAGCTGTTTTTCAGTTTTCTTTTGGGGTTTCGAACACTTCTAAAGGGGAGAAAACAGTTCGGACTGTTGCTGTTGTGTGGTTATTAATTTCAGATCAGTCTTATACATGTTTCATGCACATGTACCGTGAGTACAGATCGGTTCTATACTGATTTTGTGACTGTGGTTGGGAGTCCTAGTGCTGGTTTTGACTGTAGTAACCATAATTTTGAGACTTCTGGTTCTTGGCCGAAATGGAGTTTAAGAATTAGGTAGAAGGCAGTTTGGGGAACAGCAGTTATGGTGGTGGTTATGAGACAGGTTTTCAGATTACAACCGTAAAGTTTGATGGATCAAACTATTTGGAATGGGCCCAATCAGCCATGATAGCTATTGGGGGAAGGGGCAAAGTAGGGTATCTCTTGGGAGATGTGGCAGAACCTTCCAAGGGAGACCTTATGTATACCAAGTGGGTCCAAGAAAACTACTTGGTTATGACATGGCTCTGTAATTCTATGCAGCCCCATATTAGCCGAAATTACTTATGGGCAAAGACAGCTAAGGAGATATGGAATGTGATGAAAGAGACTTACTCTCAACCTCTTAATGTTGCCAGAGCATATGAGTTGAAATGTGAGGTGAATTCCCTTAAACAAGGAGAGAAACCGGTGTCGGTCTACTTCTCTACCTTGAAGTCCCTGTGGCATGAAATTGATCACTCAGAGACTCTTGAGTGGGAGAGTCCCAAAGATGCTCAAATATATAGAAAGCACATCGAGACAAACAAAGTGTTTGAGTTCCTGGTAGGACTAAATTCAGAATATGATATTGTGAGGCAGCAGATTTTGACCAGAGATAGTGTGACCCTCTCTCAGGCATACTCCTTAGTGCATAGTGAAGAGACCAGGAGGAAAGTCATGATGCAACCTCAGCCGCTTACACCTGCCTTGGTAGCTGTCAAACCCAAAACAGAGGGTAATTCAGAGAGGGATAGAAAGAAGGAAGATAAAAGGGATGTGGTGTGTGAGCATTGCAAGAAACCTAAACACACAAAAAAACACGTTGGAAGCTGCATCCACATTTGGTCCAGGCAAAGTTGAGAAATAAAAGGGGTAATGCTCATGTGGCTATGACTACTGATTCAGCATCCTTGTCTGGCACGAGAGGCACACCATTAGAGACCTTAGCTGCAGTTCGAGCTACTCTAATACAATTAGAGAAGGAAGTTGGAAGTTCAGCTCAGTTACCGCAGTCATCATTAGCTCCGACCACATCGGCCTTTGCACACTCAGGTACTCGAGCCTTAGCCTACCATGCCTCTGCTCCAGGTATTACTGAACCGTGTTGGGTAATAGATTCAGGTGCATCCGACCATATGACTAGCTTGCCCTCTTTGTTTACTACTTATCACTTATCTTCTGGTAGGGATAAAGTATCTATAGCTGATGGCTCTCTTGTCCCTATTTCTAGCAAGGGTGACATCAAACTGTCGGATACTATATCCTTGTCCTCTGTCTTGCATGTTCCTAAACTGGATACTAACCTCATTTCCATTATTAGTATTACCAAACATTTGAACTGCTCAGTAACTTTCTTTCCTGACCGATGTGTTTTTTAGGACCTGGAGACGAAGAAGGTGATTGGGACTGGCTGTGAGACGAATGGGATCCATCTGCTCGGGGAGAGTTCTCGTCGGGAAGAGTCAATGGATAAGAAGTTACTTGTTTCTCAGGTTGTGAGTTCGGTTATGCTTTGGCATAACCGATTGGGTCATTTATCTTTTCGGTCCTTGAAGAGTCTGTTTCCTACTTTGTTTGAGTTTGTTGAGTCATCTCAGTTGAAGTGTGAAAGTTGTGAGTTGGCTAAACATTGTAGAAACTCTTATTCATTGAGTAATAAAAGGAGTAATAGTTTTTTTGATATTGTGCATACTGATGTTTGGGGGCCATATCACATTCCTTCTATGGATGGGTACAGGTATTTTTTGTTATTTGTTGATGACCACACCCGGTTTTCTTGGGTTTTTCTTATGCGATCACGAGATGAGGTGTCTGCCCTGACCCAAAACTTCCAACAAATGATCCTAACCCAGTTTGATGCCAGGATAAAAGTGTTTAGATCTGATAATGCAAAGGAATATTTTGCTAAGCCATTGGCATCGTACCTCCTTAATCATGGGGTTATCCACTAGAGCACTTGCCCTCATACACCTCAGCAGAATGGGGTTGCAGAGAGGAAGAATAGGCACATCTTGGAGGTGGCTAGAAGTATTATGTTTACCTCTAATGTCCCTATTCGCTTCTGGGGTGATGCTATCCTTACGGCGGTATATCTTATTAAGCGGATTCCTTCTCGGGTTCTTGATATAAAATCTCATTTTTCCCTTCTATACTCCAATGAGGAGTTGTTCACTATTCCCCTCAAGACATTTGGTTGTACCTGTTTTGTTCAGCTTCTCGGTCCCCATCACTCCAAGTTTGAACCCAAGGCCTCCAAATGCATCTTTCTTGGTTATGCATAAACTCAAAAGGGTTATTGTTGTTATGATCCTGTCTCAGGGAAGAAGTTTGTATCCATGGATGTCACTTTTTTTGAGGAGACACCCTACTATTCTCAGGTCTCTCCTCAGGGGGAGAGTAGTGAGCGTGGAGATTTGGGTCCTTTTCTTTAGGGGGAGTGCAGTGAGGACAGGGTTAATACCTTTGGGGTTGCTCCCTTATCTATTCCAGTTGGTGATGAGGGCTGTAGTAGTGAGGGTGGTCAAAGGGATCGGGAGTTGAGAGTCTATCACAGGCGATGCAGGCAGGTTAATCCCGATCATCAGTAGTCCCAGCTAGCTCCAATCTCTTATGCGGCTCCAAGTCCAAATATTACAGTCCCAGGGCCCACAGAGACTCCTTCCATTGTTGCTACCTCACCCTCTACAGATGACCTTGACCTTCTCATTGCCCTCCGTAAAGGAAAACGGCATTGCACCACATCTACAGTCCACTGCATCTCCCAGTTTTTGTCCTATGATCGCCTATCTTCCTCCTACAGGTCCTATCTCACCTCCGTTGTTGATGTCCCTATTCCGAGGACAGTGCAAGAAGCCCTATCAGTCCCGGAGTGGAGAGGTGCAATGCAAGTTGAAATGGATGCCCTGTTGAAAAATAATACCTGGGAGCTAGTTGACTTGCCCAAAGGAAAGAAACTAATTGGATGCAGGTGGGTATTTACTATGAAGCACAATGCAGATGGTTCCATTGAGAGGTACAAAGCTCGACTAGTTGCAAAAGGGTTCACTCAGACTTATGGTATAGATTACTTGGAGACATTTGCCCCGGTAGCCAAGATGACCACCATTCGGGTTTTATTATCTCTTGTAGCAAGCTACACTTGGCCTTTGTACCAAATGGATGTTAAGAATGCCTTCCTGAATGGGGATTTGCAGGAAGAGGTTTACATGCAGTTGCCTCCCGGATTCTATGATACAGAGGCAGGTAAGAAGGTCTGCCGGCTCAATAGGGCATTGTATGGTTTGAAGCAGTCACCTAGAGCTTGGTTCGATAGATTCAGACTAGCCCTTGGGAAGTTCAGTTATGTATAAGCCCAGTCAGATCATACACTGTTCATCAAGAGGGTGGAGTCGTCACTGACACTACTTGCAGTTTATGTTGATGATATTGTGGTGACAGGAAATGACAACCATGAGATTGAGTCCCTCAAACAGCTCTTTCATCAAAAGTTTGAGGTGAAAGATCTGGGTACACTACGGTATTTTTTGGGTATTGAGGTTGCTAGATCCAAACAGGGGATCTTTGTCTCTCAGAGGAAATATGTTTTAGATCTCTTAGCTGAAATTGGAAAGCTAGGTGTCAAACCTGCAGATACACCCATTGAACAGAGCCACAAGATTAGTGCAGAGAGTGGGAAGCTGCTTGAAGACAAAGTTATGTTCCAACGGTTAGTGGGAAAGCTCCTATATCTATGCCTTACCCGACCAGACATCAGTTGTGCCGTTAGTATTATCAGTCAGTACATGCATTCTCCTAGAACCACACACCTTCTAGCAGCAGAAAGAATACTAGCATACTTGAAGAGATGCCCGGGTAGAGGTATACTGTTCAAGAACAATGACCACATGAAGGTGGAAGTCTATACGGATGCCGATTGGGCTGGGAGTGTTGATGACAGAAGGTCTACCTCTAGATATTGTGCTCTTGTGGGAGGTAACCTGGTTTCTTGGAGGAGTAAGAAACAAAGTGTTGTCTCCCGATCCAGTGTTGAAGCTGAGTACAGGTCAATGGCTAATGGAGTGGCTGAAATTCTTTGGCTGAGATCACTACTTGAGGAGTTGGGTATTGAGTATGAGAAGCCCCTGATGCTGTATTGTGATAATCAAGCGGCTATTAATATAGCACACAACCCAGTGCAGCATGACAGGACTAAACATATTGAAGTTGATCGACACTTTGTATGAGAGAGGGTCTCATCATAAGAAGTGTGTCTCCCATACATCACCTCTAATATGCAATTGGCAGATATCCTCACCAAAGCTGTACCACGAAAGAAGCTAGAGGCAGATCTATCCAAGTTGGGAATGATAAACATTTATTCCCAACTTGAGGGGGAGTGTAGAGAACACTGATGTGGGCCCCACAGCTACGGTCCCACTGTGTTCATAGGGTAGAAGATGTTCTAGTCTGCCTAGGGTTAGCTATTGGTCATTTAGTTGTTTCAGTTGTTATTTATTTCAGTCTTTTTTTTTTTGCTTTATTTGTTTTGTAAAGACTAAGGGCAGATCTGTCCTTTCCATTTAATGAGCATAACCTATAAATATTAATTAAAGTGGCGGCGACAGGAGATCAAGCTTCTGCTCCTCCTTTCAACCCTTGTGTTCTACTGCTTCTCCTCCCTCTTCCTCTTCTTTCCTCTTACCTTTCTTCTATCTTCAATCCTGAAATCCATTAGGGTTCAAGACTGATAACAGTCCTGAACTTCTACTATTATTTTTTTGAATGTGCATATGTATTATATCATTTTATTGGTTTGTTTTATCTTATTAGAATACACCCTGTTGTATGTTATCATTTTTTTATTAAAGTAATTCTCTTTTACATTAGAACTACGAAAGTTTCCTTGGGTTTGAGACTTTGAGTTTTGAATCGAGAGTTGAGAAGAGAGCAATGACTGAGAAGTTTCCATTATTCAGTCCAAGTAGTCCAAGACCTCTAGGTATGTTTTTTCCTTCTTGAAATATTTTTGGGATGAAACAAGGGCTCCGCCTCCTCCTTTTTCCTAAAATCACACTGGTACTCCTTTCTGACTTTTAACAATCCTCCTTTTCCATTTTTTTAGCCTGAAACAGGGTCTCCACCCCCTTAAACACAATCCACATCGTCCTCTTGGACAACTTATGTTGGGAACGAAACAGGGGCTCCGCCCCCTTATTTTTCACTCTTTTCTTATCTGCAATACCCCATTTCTGTTGGCCTGGATGCTAGCTATGGCATTTTATGTTTTATTCGAATGATTTTATTGATAATAGCTAGCATACAGGTATGCTGGTTAGTATAAAAAACTAATAAAGTAGCTTAATAGGGGTAGGGATATTTATTTTATACTTTCAGTTCCATCTCTTAGGCAACTGAGTGCTCTGTGGTCGCCTAGGCGCCTTGACAACTATGACTGTCTCTTTCAACTCCCCATGGAGAAAAGAATTCTTGACATCCATTTGATGGATTGTCCACTGTTTGGCTGCAAATACAGCCATAGAAGTCGTATAGTTGTCATCTTAGCTACAGGAGTAAAGGTCTCCTCATATTCTATCCCATATTCCTGTTTGTAGCCTTGTGTAACCAGCCTAGCTTTGTATCTGTAGGCTTCCATGAGATTTTAGTTTCATAGAGTAGACTCATCGACTTCCTATGAAAGATGTTTCAGGTAGAGCTTTGACCAAGTCCTAGGTGTCATCTTCAAGAAGGGCTCGAATCTTAGAATCCATGGCATTTTTCCAATGTGGCTTTGCTACAACCTACTAAATTTGAAATCAAAGATCTTGGGAATCTCAGACACTTTCTTGGAATCGAAGTGGCAAGGTCAAAGGGAGGGAGGGTATTCATTTCATAGAGGAAGTATGTCCTTGATCTCCTTCATGAGGTTGGGAAACTGGGGCGTAAGCCAGTTGAAACTCCTATTGACTCTAATCATAAACTAAGTGTTGATGATGGAGATATTCTTTCAGACAAGGGTGTCTACCAGAGGCTTGTTGGCCAGCTTTTTTACCTGTGCCTGACTCGACCTGATATATCCTATGCTGTTTGCATGGTGAGTCAATATATGAACAGTCCTACAACTTCACATATGCAGGTTGTCAACAGGATTCTTGCCTACCTAAAGGGGTGTCCAGATAAAGGAATGTTATACTCTAACAAAGGACATCTCAAGGTCGAGGCTTATACTAATGCTAATTGGGTAGGTTCTATAGATCATGGAAGATCCACTTCTAGTTACTGCACCTTGGTAAGAGGTAATGTTGTGTCTTGAAAAGGCAAAAAACAATCTGTTGTTGCCCAATCTAATGCTGAAGCTGAATATAAAGCTATGACTTATTGTGTATCGGAGTTGCTATGGTTGAAGTCTTTGTTATCAGAGATTGGGATCCAAGTTGAAACCCCAATGATGCTACATTGTGATAATCAAGCTGCCATAAACATTGCTCATAATCCTGTTCAACATGACTGCACAAAGCATGTTGAAGTTGACAAGCATTTCATTAAAGAAAAGATAACTAATGGAGAAATATGTGTGCCTTTTGTTAGGTCAAAGAACCTACTTGCTGATTGCCTCACTAAAGGTTTCAACAAGCCAAAACTTGAGCAAGCTGGGCATGATAGATATCTCTACTCAGCTTGAGGGGGAGTGTTGAGAATGTGCTTTTGGTTTTGGCTTTAGGGGTATTGTTGTCTTTTCCTATTAATTGTATTTTGGGCATCCTTATAGGGACATGACTGTAATTTCAGATTTAATATATAATGAATTATTCTGGGTGTGAACAGTAACACCCTATTCTCTCCCGTACCTCTTCTTCTTCCTCTTCTTCCTACACTCGACAACTGTGTGATTCATCTGTATTGAATTGTAAATTTGTTGTGCTTCATACTTCAATCCTTATGCCTCTTTTGCAGGGAAGGCATTGTCCTTTGGAGCCGGAGGTCGCTTGAATGGCAGAACTACGGTATTCCTTTTATCCATTCTTTACATGATTTTGCATCATTGAACTTGAAACCATCTCGAGTAGACACATTTTGGCCAACTGAGGGGTGGCTCAGTACATTAGCCGGTTTGTTCCTGTGCAGATTAGATTCCTGTAACCACCAACTTTCGAGAGGGGGATTGTTAGTGTGGTGCTGCACTATTCAAACAGTCCCTATGGGGAATTTGGGTGTATCACCAAAAAAAAAAAAAAAAAAGAGTAGACACATTTTGTATGGATTATGACAAAAAAAAAAAAAAAACAATTATAATTGCCTGCGTTAATCATATTTACAATGCCCTCCAAGGCTTCAGTTCAAGATTGAATATATCTTCCAGTCAATAGAAATAATTAAATTTCTACTTTGGCCTGGTCTTTTTGAAGGAGGCTAATGAATCAAAACACCTCCAGTTGATGTCTATGTGGGCACTTGAATAGTTTAGGCAAAGAGCAAGAATCTGAATCCAAATAAATTACATCCACTCTGATCATGTAAATGAATTTCTTTGTTTTTTTCTTAATAGAATCATTTCTAAGTATTATAATAATCTGAGTGCAGGTTGGGGTAATTCCATGGATAGCATTATCAACTCGTGTCAGCAATTTTCTCTGTCACAAGTTCCTTAAATAGAAAACAACTTTCAGCCATATGAATGTTGATAGAAAAATAGGGTAAGTTTTTACTGTATTAATCATTTTATTGTTTTTATATACTTAAATATTTATATTTATTTTTTTGGGGTGGATGGTTATTGGGTATCTGACCATGGTTAAATCTCTTGTAAGAAACATTTATATTCTTTTTTCTTCAACCACTTAAAGCTATTTTGTATTCTTGACTCTATAAGAAGTGTATAAATGGTTTCATACCTTGTGATATCATCGGCCATGCTGTTGTCAAAATTTCGATACGATATGCTCCGTACCATATCTTTTGGGTTCTGAAACACCTGTTTATAGGTATTTTGGAACCCCCTCTTTAAATCAAAATTTGAAAACAAAAAGTAAAAAAATGTAAAAGCACAAGGTTTTTAGTATCGATACACCTCTGCCTCCTGTGTATCGATACTTAGAAGTTTTAACCTTGCGTATATGAAAGGGTGATCATGGGCCGGGCCTGATTCTGGATTTCTGGGCTTATAACTTATATGTGTATGTTGGAAATTTATTTTATACATATAATATAAAATATGAAATATACTTTATATATAAATCATATAACATAACATAAAAATATATATAAATATTATATGTTAATATATGCAGCCTGGGTCTGAAGTATTGGGCCCAGGCCAGGCCCGGGCCTAAAAACAAAACCCAGGCCTAGGCCTGGCCGGTTATTGCAGGTCGTGCTGGAAATGACCGACCCCCCCCCCCCCTAAATCCTCTTACCCCACAAATAAAATTAATTAATTATTAAAAAAGAATAGAAGGATCTACTCCCGAAACCCAAACCCAAATATTAAAGTTATGCTCAACATGGTGGGATGATCACATGAAACTGTAACAGAAAATTTAGGGTCCATTTGGTTTACTGGGAATTGGAATAGGAATCTCATTCCACAATCCCTATTTGAGGGAATGTCCATTCCCTCCCCCTCTCTTGGGAATGGAATTTCATTCTAACTGATTTCAACTCCCATTCTAATTCCTGTTTGAACCAAATAAATCATGGTAATAGATCATTCCGATTCTGATTCCAACTGTAAACCAAATGGACTCTAAGTTAAGGTTGCATATGGTGTTTTGTTATCTGAATTCAATCTGGGTAAGGGTGATCTGATGATATCTTATATCCGGTTTGTTATGATACGTTGGCAACCTAAGTGTCTCTCGCATGGATGGCCTCAAGACAAAGGATCATTTACATCTATGTAAAGAGACTTGGATGGCCAAATAATTCATTTTAATATTTTTATTTAGAGGCCTTTTCCGGGAATTGGGATCTACTCCTCACAGAGCATGCCTCACACCGACCTCAGCTCGTTTTAGGGGAAATGTTTTAGATGCACAGCTAAAACGTTCTGTGAAGTCGGTGTGAAGCACGCCCTATGAGGAGCAGATCTGAACTCTTTTCCAGGTTGAATGCTTCCTTTGTAGTTCCCCTGATCCAAATTATTTATAATTATGGTCATAGAAGTTTAACGATGGGCATTGGAGCAACTTGACTTGGCCTGATAAAAACTAGTTCCGATTTCCACTTCAACTATGGTGTTCACACCCTCTCACATCACGTTGCAGTGGTACATTGGGAATATCCCTCATACTTTTGGGCATGTTCGTTCTTTTGGATTTTTAGAAGGAAAGAGTTGGTCAATGGGATTTTGGTTTCCATTGACTAAGATACATATTCTTTTTTCAGACTTATGCGGGTTCATTGAATATCAATTTTCTCTGGGCATCACTTACTCAAGTAAGTGATACTCATCTCCCAGGTGGATAAGTAATTTTTCCAAGAAGGGGAAAAGTTGCCAACACTTGGATAGGATAAGATTACCCTTTTTAATAATGACTTTTTATAAATAAAACAGTCATTGTCTTATTTACCTTAGAAATAAAAGAATATGGGTAAATCCATAAATGCACTTACCTAGATGAGTAACTTCCCAAAAAATAAACGGGGCTCTACGTTGTCATTCATGGAAGATGCTTCCAATGCACGACTGGCTACAAGTGCTGTGAGGTGGGAGTGAAGACCATTTTATGGGGAGGAAATCTGGATCCCATAAAAAACACACCTGAATTGGGTGCTGAAATTCAATTCGTCTTTGGCCAAATCGGATTAGATTTTGTTGCCTATGAGAACTGTCAAACCCTCCCGCCTAGCAAAAGGTTTTGGTTTTTTTCTCATGCGGAATTTGCCTTGGTTTCACCTAATCACCTTTCATGTGGAAATGACCATGCAAAATTGCAGTTTATTTAATAGAGGGATCCATGCAATGTATGGGCTTTATTGAGCGAAATTGAAGCAAAAAAGCCTTATGATCATTTTTATTGGGCCAAACTGTTTGAAATCCAATCCAAGCATTACTTTTGGGTTATGTGTTCTTAGATAATAATTTTGTATTGATATTATTAGCTTTTTAGATGTATTTATATTGTTTTTATTATTTTTTTCATTTTAAATGGATTTTAACTTAATAAAGTTTAATTTAAAATTTATTAATTTCTTCTATTTTTAATATCTATGTTATTAATCTTTATTATTTTATGTGGAATTTAAACCACTAAAATTTAATTTTAAAATTAATAATGCTCATTAATATTAATTAATTGTTAATTTAAAATTATTTTCTTTATTTTTGTTTATTAATTGATAGTTGTTTTTGCTTGAATGAATGAATTGTTCTTAGTGTAATAATAATATTATTAACTAAATATTTAGTTAAGTTTTATTTTAATTAAATCAAATTTATTATTAATATATATTTATTATGGTACCGGTTCTATGTGTGGGTTCTTATATTATACGGCACCTTATATAGTACAGTTCTTTTTTTTTTTTTCTTTTAAAGGGCTACACAACAGGGGGTAGTCCATCCCCTTAACCCATGTGTAGGCGGGATTTGATCCCGAGTCTCTACTATGACCAGCAATAGACCTTATCAACCAACTGGTTGGCACCTTGCCATGTAGTATGGGTCATCGAGTAGCACTCAAGACCTATATGATTACGGGTTGTGTGAAAATGGGTCACCTATGAGCCATATAGATTGTCCAAGCATCTTTTTTCTGAAATATCCTTATTTTTTATATATTAATGATAATTTCAGTTTTTTGTTTCATTTATTTTATTTTTTGTGCCACAAATATTTTGTTACATTTATTTTTGAAAATGCTCATAGGCTAATGCCGCTAATCCATTCATCTAGATGAATTCTCAATTACATCAGAGTCCAAAACAGGCTTCAACAAATTTGGTGGGAAAGACCAAATCCAAGGACATGATAAGAAAACGTGCGATAGTTTGAACCACACGATTACAAGATCTTGAATAAAATTAACAGAGAATCCTGGGTGATGAGATAAAATACTCTTGCAACTAGCAATGAGGGTAAGAATGCTCTATGGAGGTTGCAAAGGATCCTCTAACAAGAGTTTAACAAGGATGATTTACTTGGCATGCCCTTCCAAACAGGAAAACACACCGGAGGTGTCGCCAGGACTGAATTTGGTCCAATCCAATCCGGTCCAATGTGAGTCCATTATAAATGGACCAAGTCCAATCCAATCACGTGAATGTTTTGGACCATTTTGGATCAGTCCAACGTCAATGTTTAGAACATTTAATCTGTTCAAATTTGCTTTAATTTAAATTGGTTCCAAAACAAATCTGGTTCATTGATATTTGATGTCCGATATTAGGTGTTCCGAATCGAGGATACAATCAAATAGTCCTGCCAATTGGACGAAGTCGAATTGAAAGGATGAAGCTGTGCACTGAGATCTATAACCAAGAAAAATGTCAAAGGCCCGAGGAGTTGTTCATCGAGTTGGTACTCCGACGCTCAAGTTAGTTGGTTAGTGAAAGATGTGGCTGGGCTGAATAGCCTAAGATAATCGTTGGTCTGGGATGAAGAGATAGTGCAAAGAGGTGTTCAAAGAGTGTTCTTTCAAAAGTCCCTTACCTCGAGCGGAGAATACTTATTTATTGTTGGGTGTCCATGTCCCAAATGGATAGGGATTCCAGGGTTGTCGAAATGAGGGTGTCCATCAAGTTTTTCGAGAGGTTTCCACTCCCCTGGCAAAGCTCGCTTCCTTGTCCATTTAGGACACTCCCTCCTGTTGTGCTCTTCCGTTACGCATGGTGTCGACATGGCGTGAGAGAAGGGACAGCCACATAGATTACCATGTGGCATCCTTGGCCAGGTCAACCATCACCCGAACAATATCTATATTCTTATTTTCTATCAATGGACCATATATTGGTTCAATTTGACCTAGCCCAATATAAATTCATTATGGATGGACCAGGTCAAATCCAATCCATTAAATACTTTGGACCATTGAGTCTGAACTGGTCCAATTCAATATATCTTGTTAGTCCTTCCGATCTGTCCAAATTGATTTTAGTTTGTACAAAATCCAACCCAAAATCGATCCATTGACAACCCAAAACACCACAATCATCTCATATCACAATACCCAAACCCAAGGAATGGGAGGACGTGGAACCATCAAAATTGATCTTAATAGAACCCATAGGAGGTCTCGTCTACTGCATGGGCAACGAATGCAATAGAGGGCTAGGTGAAGAGAA
The DNA here is from genome assembly GCF_056320005.1 of Nelumbo lutea. Classification (NCBI taxonomy): domain Eukaryota; kingdom Viridiplantae; phylum Streptophyta; class Magnoliopsida; order Proteales; family Nelumbonaceae; genus Nelumbo; species Nelumbo lutea. The sequence continues at coordinate 72,249,597 of NC_142685.1, read as the reverse complement.
TGTAGAGGAAGGGGTGGAAGCTCGAAAGTAGGCTCTTCCAATGACGATTCCTGGGATAGGCTGAGTCTGCTGAAATAGAACCTCATTTCTGGTAGTTCAAATATACTATAATAAAGTGAAATACTTGTAGCCCTCTAAGTGGGATGTAACCCATATAGAAACACATTCAACTAGAGATCGGTTTGGGTAGCTATCCGAGCGAAAACAAAAAAGTTCTGAACCAAACCACACTTGTCTACTAAATGGGAAATGAAGAAATAATTGATCTAACATTTCCTCATGGGAATCACTAAGGATGAGCAAAAATAAAAAACAATAAAAAAAACTTGAAAAACCAAATCGACCAAAAAAATTACCAAAACCGAATAAAAAATCGGTTAGTTGAACCAGTCAATTTGGTTTTGGTTCAGTATTTTAAAAAAACCAAAGGTACCAGTTCGGTTTCGGTTAATCAATATAAAAAGCCGGCGGTTAACTGAATAGACTGGTATACATATATTTCTATATTATATATATTTATGTATATTATATATTATATATTATAAATATATATATATATATATAATATTATTTATTATTTAAAAATATAATGCTATATATATTTATAGTTTTTATCATATAATTATATATATTTTTATAATATATTATCAAAGTTAAAAACCTAAAAAATCAACGAGCCGAACCGATCAACTAGTTAACTGATTAATTTCGATTATCAGTTTTCCTAAAACTGGTACTACTGGTTTGTTTACACAAAATGCCCAACGGTTTGATTAACCGAACCATAAACACCCCTAGGAATCACAAAAGTGGCAAGATATATCCACTGAATAAATATAAGAAGCTTTGGGTTTGTATAGTCTTCAATCTGCAAAAGACTTTCCAAGTAATAGAGCCAAAATAGAAATCTGCATTTGGACTGTTGGGCTGGTTGTTTGAAATCAATTTGTAAGCTAAAGCAGTTGTTAACCGCCCATGTGGTGTAAAGGACCACACCAGCGTGTCTTGGTATAACAGCCAGCTAGTGGCAATCTAATTTGATAAATATGTTGGGTTGTAGATAAAGAGGATGTGGAGTAAACTGGGGGTGCCAATTGGATTGAATTTGGTCCAATCTGATGCTCAATGTGGGTCCATTACAAATGGGCCAGGTCTAATCCAATACAATAAATATTTTGGACCGGTCTAATTCAATGTCAGGACCATTTAATATATTCAAATTTGTTTTAATTTAGATTGATTTTAACCCAAATTTGACCCATTAACACCTATATTCTTATCTTATCAATAGACCAGATATTATTATTGGCTTAATTCAACCCAATCCAATATAAACTTATAACGGACAAACCATGTCCAATCCAATCTAATAAATATTTTGGACTCGATTGATCCAATCTAATATGTCTTATTGGTCTATCTAACCCGTCCAAATTGATTTTGGACTGGATGGGGTCCAGTTCGAAACTGTCCATTGACACCTTTAGAGTCAACCAAGTCTTTTCTCTAAGTCATATAATCATGATCAATAAGAAACGCCACTTTGTAATCAGGAGGTAGAGGTTGTTTAAATGAGGGGGTCATTCCTCTTGGAAGCCAAGAATCATGAGCAACATCTGCACTCCACCCATTCCCTAGTAGACCTGTTCATAGTCTGGGCTTCAGGCCTGACTTTACACTATGTCGGATTGGGCTTATTCAAAATTTGGCAAAGGCCAAGCCCAAACTTGACCCATGAACAAGTCTATTCCCTAACATCCAATAAGAGCCTTATTGGATATTCTCACCTAAAGAGCATAAGGAAATTTAAGAAAGTGGCACCCCAATTTAAAATTTGAGCCTAAGGCATAAGGGCCCGTTCGTTTGCTCCAAAGTTTGATGTCTGAAAGTGTAATAATTACATTAAGATGTGTATTTTGGTGAACTTTTCTTTGGTTCATTGAGATAGACAACAAGGGGAAACCCATCCCCTAGTGTACCAATAGCCACCCACTAATTGGTATACAAATTTAAAAGTAACCCAAAAATGGAGTTCTTTTGGTAACTACCCAAAATCAAAGCTATTTTCTCGTTTGGTAGGAAGTCAACAATTCAACCTTTTGGGTCAAATGACTCAACTCTTGATGTTATAATTAAATAATAATAAAAAATTAAAAAAAGATGAAAAACACAAAATATAAAAAATAAAAAATTGTAGCAATCATTTGAACACATCTTTAATATCATATATTCAACATATTAAATAACTCTGACAAATAAGGGCTTTGTATAGACATAGAAATATAAAAAAATTATAGAAAATTTTGAAAACATATTATTTACTTCCATCATCATTAAAAAATCACACGCACACTTACTAGTCATAAGAAAGATTTAAAGCATTAATACACTCTGACACGATGAAAGGGGGTGTATTTGTATTTTGAACCACATGCACCACATTTTTTTATTTTTTTTTAGAAACAGGGAAATGATAGGTTTAAACATTATTTAGCATATAAGATCAACCATTTATGAAAGGTGGTCGATATTATACGATATACCCGATACGAGGTGTATCACGTTAAAAATGTCTACCTTGACTGTAAGTGTAGGCCAGTCTTGGGCTTGGCGGGCCTTGCCCAAAAATAATCAACAAATGTATGTTTTTTAAAAACAAATTGTTAACGATATAAATTATTATAGATATATTAATTTATTAATATACAATATGATATTTTATAATTGTTTTATACATATGTATGTAGATATATCATATATGAATATGATATTTATTACATATATACGAATGTATATGTATCATAACTTCCGGGGTGGGCTGGGCTGAACGGGCCTAGTGTTTTGCTTAGCCGGGGCCCAACCCGCATTATGTGACCATTTGTTGCGGGTCCAGGTCCAGTCTGGGAAATTCCGGGACCGGGCCTAGAAGAAAAAATGGCTCCTCACAGGCTCACACCGCTATGTTCAATTGAAGCGGGAAATCTCTGAAAACTCCCCGTTCCTGCTGTCTCGCTCTGCAATTCCAGTTCTCCAATGGCGGTCGATGCGAATTTTGCTTCGTTGTTACAGAACCTCAAGTTAGAAGATCCATGGTTGCCTCCCAAACCATGGGAATCGATCCCCTCCGAAAGCGGGGTTTCTCGCTCTGAAAGCAACTCAGCTTCATCTTTCGAGACTCTTTACCATTCGTCAACAATATCTGTAAGTTGCATTTCAATGTTCTTGCTCGATTTCATGTTTCTTCTCTATTTCTCGAGATTGGTGTTTTTTTGGATCATTAAGCCCTAATTAGATGAAAATTTCGCAATGTAGTTCTTTTGAAAGTTCTTTTATTGGAAATGTGCTTTTAGTTACAACCACTTGAGGCTAATTCATAATTTTTTTTAGACCCTAGAAGCTATAAATTCAGAAATGCACCTCATACACGCGCTAGTATCTGAACTCAAAAGAAATTTAGCTAACAACAACTGTTTACACCGTAAGTCACGGTGAACTTTTTTTCAGTAAGTAATGTTTAATTTCCCCCCTTCACAGGAGGCCAATTTGGTGAGGCTGGCTTTAAATGCATTACAAGGTGTGCACTCGTCTCTCGATTGCATTGAGAAGATATCTGCAGAATTTTGTTCTAATCCAGCTGATAGAACTTCTCACCGAATTCCTAGTATGTGGCACCGGTCATCCAGCACTAGTGCTTTGGGAAGGATTCTCAAGTCTATAGGGCGTTCAGGTTTCATGGTTTTCCTCATCCGTAAATTTGTAGATTATTTTATTTGTACAAACACGAATGTGGCAGGACAGTGTAGAGTAAATAAGGAGGTGGGAGGGAAAGAAGTGGTTTCCGGGTCTGCCAAAAGTCAAGTGCATTGTGGAAATGAAATTGGGGCAGAGCCTCCATACAGTCTTGTTAATCAGGCATTCTCTGTTGCAGTTGGGAAAATATTAGAAGGATACATATGTGCCTTAGATATGCTGTATTCATCAATTGAGCTGAGGCGTTCATCAAAGAATGTTGATGCATTGTCACATGTTTCTGTTGGAGTAGGCTGTTTAACAAGTGTGGTGCATTCTGGAATTACTCTTCTGGAGGTATATCTGCACACAAAAGAATTGAGAACTCGCATTGATGCTCTTGGAAATATATGCTTACTGAAGAATGTAGGTCTTGCCTTCTCAGTGTCTTCTCTTGAGGATTTGACTGATAAAGCCACCATGGAGTTTTGTAACTTCCCCATAGCAGGAAATCTGCTTACCTATTTGTATACTCAGCTCAGGGTAAGTTTAGCTAGAATTCTATTTTTCTTTTTCTGCTGGTTCCTGATTCCTGTTCTATGTCTTCTTTCTACATTGGAACTTAGCATTCTTGGCTTATAATACATATCATTTTTTGCTTTTTTACTTGCTAACCTGCACCTCTAGGAAATGCATTGGTTTTATTTATTTATTTTTGATCAATGACAGGAAAATTTCATTAAAAAATATAAATCATGTACACAGGTGGGGAGAGGTAAACTCTCTTAACTCTCCCCCAAAGAAATACAAGATTACAATGTAGCCCAAAGCAAATGGTTTCTTTCCATCCCTTTATGGCAAGAGCATCTGCAAAGGAATTAGTACATCTTTTTACCCATGGAAGTCTCACCTCCATCCCCTGAGTCAGCCTCTTGAAAAGTCGTAAGTCCTTCAATGATCAACCTATTAATATTTAGTTCTTTAGCACTTTTCACACCCTCCATCAAAGCCAAAATTTCTGCTCTCAGTGAGTCCCCATGACCAATTGGGCTAGAAAATATAGCTATGACTGAACCTTCTATGACCTAAAATCTCCACCAATCCCTTAAGGTCTAGGATTACATTCACTACTTCTATCAACGTTTAGCTTGATAAAACCATCATAAGGTAGAGACCATAAAGGTTGCACAATACTTTTGCTTGGAGCATAGGCTGGCACTTCCTGCCAATTATCCAGTAGATTCCCTATGTGAATGCCATATTAAATATCTCCATTGTTTTTACCCAATGAACCACCTTGGAAGTGATCACTTCTATGACTGCCTCTCTACTTTTCTCCTTTTCAACAAATATTCTTTATTTCCTTTCCTCCCAAATTGTCTAGCAAACCGCTTCTCTTGTACATTTCCACAATATTTGGCCCCTCTTATTTGTCCAGCTACTGATAGAAGAGTTGAAGAGGCTTTATAGACTTGATGTAGGAGTCCACCTGCAACCAAATAAAAAGAGAAACCTAACCCATATAGAAGAAACAAAGGGTTAGGAGATTAATAAGTGGTAACAAGACTCACCATTGGCTTTACAAAGAGTACACCGGTTAGGAGACAAGCACCAAAACGACTTCCTCCTTTGAAGATGGTTGCAAGTGTTAATTCTTCCCAAGACTTTTTTTTTTTTATCAACATTCTTCCCAAGACTATCTCCTAACATAGTGCCCCAACCCTTTGTGGAACCGGTTCTCCCACACTTATTTAATCGGGAAAGAAGGCCCAGGACTAGTAGAAGATTATAGAAAGGCTTTGAAAAAAGAGGCACATGTAAAGGAACCAGAGGAGGTGAGAGTCCAAATCTTTGAACCCAACTTGGATGGATCGAAGACAACATTTTGAAGAATTTGAATCGAAGTCAAAACATTGTCCACATTTGACTCTCCGATTCCCCTTCTAAACCTCATGTCCCAATCAAGTTCAGGCCTTAGACCAGAGGAGGATAGGAAAGTGGAAACAAGCTCATTTTTTGTATTTGGAGAGGGAAAATAAAGATGGAAATTGATCTTTAAGCGTTAAGTCCCCCATCTGTACATGTTCCCAAAACCTTACCAAGTTCCCAAAGCATGAGTTGTACCTAGCAAAGGGTAGAAAATATGGAAGGATAACATGAATAGCTTTCCAAGGCACTGCACTAGTTGCATGATTCGATATTCCCGCATCCTAGCCATTAGTCGCCATCCCATGGATGCTTAAAATCACCTTTGTCCATAGTTTATCCTTGTCCCTTAGTATGATCTCCACAACCATTTTCCTAACAATGCCATATTCTTCTTTTAGATGTTCCCAATCCCTAAACCACCACACTTTTTGCTTCTACTTACCACTGCCCATTTAACCCTATGGTCCTTTCTTTCCTCCCCGGGTTCCCACAAGAATTCCCTCTTTAACTTCTCTAGGTTTCTACAAATCCTCATAGGCATCTTAAAAACTTATAGAAAGTAGATGGGCAAATTGGCTAGAGTTGACTTGATCAATGTTGTTTTTCCCCTAGTGAGAGATAGCTCCTTCACAAGAGGCTAATCTTTTTGTAAACTTGCCCACCACTAGGTTCCAGAAAGTCACATTTGCCAGGTTCCCTTCCCAGGATAATTCTAGATAATTCATTGGCCACTAGAAACTACACAACTCAAAACATATGCACATTTTGACACCTCTCTTTCATCCATATTGATCTTCACTGCACAACTCTTATTAAAATTTATTTTCAAATTTGACATCCTCTCAAAGACTTGGATCACCATTTTCAAATCTCTCAATCAAGCCATATCATCTCCTTCACACACACACACAAAAAAAAAACTATGATGTCATCAACAAATTGTAGGTGGGTAATAGGCACCCATCCTTTCCCTACTCACTCTTCAAAAAGTGCTATTTGGATTAGAATGCCTAGCACATCAGCTACTAAGGTGAATAAAAAAGGTGGTAAGGGTTCCCTTGTCTAATTCTTCTAATGGCTAGAAAGTGGTCCACAGTTGTACCATTAACCAAACTTGAATGGTGACAGGTCGTTACACAACCTTTAACCCACTTGCACCATTTATCTCCAAATCCATGGTTGTTCATCAGTTCCAGTTAGTGTTGTTAAAATCTCATGACATACGATATGATTAACAATTTGAATCATGAATCCCAAGGGTTTAAATTTGAATCTTATGTCTGAATCTTTTCTGCAAAAATCTTACATTTATTGTTTGAATCATAAATCTTACAATTTATACAATTCTTGCGATCCAAATAGTAGAAGATCAAGACTGTAATCAGTCTTGAATCCTAAGAGGTTTTAGGTTTGCAAAACAGAAGAGAAAGTGAGAGAAAGGAGAGAGAATAGAAGAGAAGCAAGAGAACACAAGTTGTTGAAAGGAGGGGCTGATTCTAACAGATTTTCCGCCACCACTCTCTTAATATTTATAGGTTATGTTTAGTACATAATGGAAAGGACACATCTGCCCTTGGTACTTACATAATAAATAAAGAAAATAAAAACTGAAATAAATAACAACTGAATTAACAAACTGACTCAAACTGACACTACTATAACTGAAACAAATAACTACACTGCTGTCCTACGAACACAGTGGGGACCACTGCAGTGGGGCCCACATCAGTGTTCTCTACACTCCCCCTCAAGTTGGGAGTAGATATCTATCATGCCCAACTTGGATAGGTCTGTCTCTAACTTCTTCCTTGGTACAACCTTGGTGAGGATATCCGCGAGTTGCATATTAGATGTGATGTACGGAAGACACACTTCTTGTGATGTGACCCTTTCTCGCACAAAATGTCGATCAACTTCGATATGTTTAGTTCTGTCATGCTGCACTGGGTTGTGAGCTAGATTAATAGCTGCCTGATTATCACAATACAACATTAAGGGCTTTTCATAGTCAATACCCAACTCTTCAAGTAGTGACCTCAGCCATAAGATTTCAGCCACTCCATTAGCCATTGACCTGTATTCCGCTTCAGCACTGGAGCGGGAAACAACACTCTGCTTCTTACTCCTCCAAGAGACAAGGTTACCTCCCACCAGGGCACAATATCCAGAGGTAGACCTTTTGTCATCAACACTTCCAGCCCAATCGGCATCTGTATAGACTTCCACCCTCATGTGATTATTGTTCTTGAGCAATATACCTCTACCCGGGCATCTCTTCAAGTATGCTAATATTCTCTCTGCCGCAAGAAGATGAGAAGTTCTAGGGGAGTGCATGTACTGGCTAACAACACTAACTGCATAGCTGATATCCGTCCGAGTGAGGCAGAGATATAGAAGCTTTCCAACCAACTGTTGGAACATAACTTTGTCTTCAAGAGGCTCCCCACCCTCTGCACTAATCTTGTGATTTTGTTCGATGGGTGTATCGGCCGGCTTAACACCCAACTTTCCAGTTTCCGCCAACAGATCTAGAACATATTTTTTCTGAGAGATAAAAATCCCCTGCTTGGATCTAGCAACCTCAATACCCAAAAAGTTTCGTAGTGCACCAAGATCTTTCACCTCAAACTCTTGATGAAGGAGCTGTTTGAGGGACTCAATCTTATGACTGTCTTTCCTATCACCACAATATCATCAACATATACTACTATTAGTGTCAGAGAGGACTCCACCCTCTTGATGAATAGTGTATGATCTGACTGGGTCTGTACATAACCAAACCTTCCAAGGGCTAATCTGAACCTATCAAACTAGGCTCTGGATCTGGAAGCGCAAAAGGAACTGGAGCTGGCCGGGACTGCCAAAGACTAGGATCAACTTGCCTGCATCGCCTGTGATAGACTCTCAACTCCAGCTCCCTCTGACCACCCTCACCACTACAACCTTCATTACCCAGTGGAATAGGTAAAGGAACAACCCCACTTCTACCAGCCCCACTTCCACTCTCACTGCTCTCCCCCTGAGGAAAGAAACTCAAAACAACCCCACTCTCACTGCTCTCCCTCTGAGGAGAAACCCTAGGATAATGAGGTGTCTCCTCAAAGAAGGTGACATCCATGGAGACAAACCGTTTCCCTGAAACCGGATCATAGCAGCAATAACCCTTTTGAGTTTGTGCATAACCAAGGAAAATACATTTGGAGGCCTTAGGTTCAAATTTGGAATGATGAGGCCCGAGAAGCTGAACGAAACAGGTACAACCAAAGGTTTTAAGGGGAACAATGAACAACTCCTCGTCTGGGTATAGAAGGGAAAAGGGGGTTCTCATATCAAGGGCAGGTGCCATGAGAATAGCATCACCCCAGAAGCGAATAGGTACATTGGAGGTAAACATAATGCTTCTAGCCACCTCCAAGATATGCCTATTCTTCCTTTCGGCAGCGCCGTTCTGCTGTGGTGTATAAGGGCAAGTGCTCTGGTGAATAACTCCATGGCTAAGAAGGTAGGAGGTCAATGGCTGAGCAAAGTATTCATTTGCATTATCAGATCTAAGGACTTTGATTTTGGTCCCAAACTGAGTGAGAACCATTTGATGGAAGTTTTGGGTCAGAGCAGGAACCTCATCCTGAGAATGCATAAGATAGACCCAAGAAAACCGGGTATGGTCATCAACAAACAGTAGAAAATATCTATACTCACCCATAGAAGAGATATGATATGGCCCCCAAACATCAGTATGCACAATATCAAAAGAGGAATAACTCCTTTTTTTACTTAAAGAATAAGAGGTTCTACAATGTTTGGCAAACTCGCAACTCTCACACCTCAATTTTGACAACTCAACAGACTCAAATAAAGCATGAAACAGACTCTTCAAAGACTTAAAAGACAAATGACCTAATCGGTTATGCCAAAGCATAACCGAACTCACAGACTAGGAAACAAAAGACTTCTTATCCACTGACTCCTCCCGACGAGAACTCTCTCCAAGCAGATAGATCCCGTTCGTCTCACGGCCAGTCCCAATCACCTTCCTCATCTCCAAATCCTGAAAAACACATCGGTCAGGGAAAAAGGTTATTGAACAGTTTATGTGTTTGGTAATACTACTAACTGAAAGCAGGTTGGTATCAAGCTTAGGAACATGCAAGATAGAAGATAAAGGGATAGTATCCGATAGCTTGATGTCCCCCTTGCCCGAAATGGGAACAAGAGAGCCATCAGCAATGGATACTCTATCTCGGCCAGAGGACAAGTGATAAGAAGTGAACAAAGATGGCAAGCGAGTCATATGGTCAGATGCACTTGAATCTATTACCCAGCAGTGATCAGTATTACCTGGAGTTGAAGCATGGTAAGCTGAGGCTCGAGTACCTGAATGTGAAAATGCAGATGTGGCAGGAGCTGATGGTGACTGAGATGGCTGAGCTGAACTCCCAACTTCCTTTTCCAACTGTATGAGGGCAGCCCGAACAACAGCTAAAGTCTCCAGGGATGTGCCTGATGAGGATGTTGAATCAGTGTTCACTGCCATATGAGCATTACCCTTCTTATTTCTTAGTTTTACTGGGATCAAGTGAGGATGTAGCTTCCAACAAGTATCTTTTATGTGCTTGGGTTTTTTGCAATGTTCACATACCAGATCCCGTTTATCTTCCTTCTTCCGGTCCCTTTCTGAGCCACCCTAGCTTGGGTTTAATAGCTGTCAAGGCTGGGAAAGAGGGCTGAGGCTGCATCATTACTTTCCTCCTGGTCTCTTCACTATGCACCAGGGAGTATGCTTGAGAAAGGGTCACACTATCTCTTGTCAATATCTGTTGTCGCACAATGTCATATTCTGAATTCAAACCAACCAGAAACTCAAATACCCTATTCGTCTCGACTTGCTTTCTGTGAGTTTGTGCATCTTTGGGACTCTCCCACTCAAGGGTCTCTAGATGGTCAATCTCATGCCACAAGGATTTCAAGGTAGAGAAGTAGACAGAAACTGGCTTCTCTCCTTGTTTAAGGCTGTTCACCTCACACTTCAGTTCATAGGCTCTGGCAACATTAAGGGGTTGGGAATAGGTTTCTTTCACAACATCCCATATCTCTTTGGCTGTCTTTGCCCACAAGTAATTTCGGCTGATATGTGGCTGCATAGAATTACACAGCCATGCCATAACTAAATAGTTCTTTTGAACCATTTGGTGTATGTTGGGTTCTCCTTGGAAGGTTCTTTCACATCTCCCAAGAGGTAACCCAGTTTTCCCCTTCCTCCAATTGCCATCATGGCTGATTGCGCCCACTCCAAATAATTTGACCCATCATATCTCATAGTTGTAATCTGAAACCCGGTTTCATATACATTACCATAATTGTGGTTTCCAAAACTACTTTCTCCTTGACCCTTAAACTCCATCTTTGATCAAGATTCAGTGGCTACAAACTGTTAGAGCAATTATACCAGAAAACAGAGTCAAGCAAGTAAGTCTGAAATCTGATATGAAACCAACCTAAATCTGATCTGAAATCAATCGCCTATCACAATATATGCAAGAAATCAACTCAAATCTGATCTGAAATCAATCAGCATGCACATTTCTAGGCAGCCTATCAATCTGAGATGCTATTTTCTGAAATCACTACTGTGGGGCCCACTGTTGTGAAAGCAAAAATAGGGTTTCAAATGTAGGTTTGAAGTAAGTGCTCAGCTGCACTCTCCAAGCAGTGCACACAAGTGGGACTTGTCGTAGGGCAATATGAAACCCTAAAAACTAATCACCTTTGAAGAGGAGGGTTCGGTCCAACAATCAAACCCTAGAAACAAACTTAACCACAGTTCGACAAGCCAAACCCTAGAACAAACTTGAACACAGTTCGGCCCCTCTTTCTAGATAGGTCCAACCTATCTCGACTGGTTGCAGACTCTGAAACTTAGTAAAAAAAAACTTACTTACTGATTACCTGTCTTCGGTTTACTATCTTCTAGGGTTACCTGAACCCTAACCTTCGCTGCCTCTTCCTGATTACCAACTCTCTGCAAGCCGCGACAAGTCTTCAATTGCTGCGGACCTCTCCTGGTAATCTCCAAGATTCAGCCACCGAAAAACTTCTTCAAAGCTTCCAGCCCTAGCTAGTCCTCATGTGGTTGGCTGGACTAGACACTCATAAGAAGCCCTAGATAGGCTTTGATACCAAGTAGAAGATCAAGACTGTAATCAGTCTTGAATCCTAAAAGGTTTTAGGTTTGCAAAACAGAAGAGAAAGTGAGAGAAATGAGAGAGAATAGAAGAGAAGCAAGAGAACACAAGTTGTTGAAAGGAGGGACAGATTCTAACGGATCTGCCGCCGCCACTCTCTTAATATTTATAGGTTATGTTTAGTACATAATGGAAAGGACACATCTGCCCTTGGTACTTACATAATAAATAAAGTAAATAGAAACTGAAATAACAAACTGACTCAAACTGACACTACTATAACTGAAACAAATAACTACACTGCTGTCCTATGAACACAGTGGGGACCACTGCAGTGGGGCCCACTGCAGTGTTCTCTACACAAATCAATTCAATTAAAAATTAGTTCTCTACTTTGTCATTTTATTTTGTTAATAGTTTGTCAAAGATGACTTGTTTTAAAAACCTTATTAGAAATTGACTTATTTATGTTATTTAAAACATATATGGAGTTTATTTTCCATCATATATAGGATAAAGAGTCATTGTATGTGGATTATTTGACTTTCAAGTCAAACTTGATTATATCATCTTAGACTTCTATGTGTAAGTGGTAATTCTATTGGTTTAGGTACATGCATGGTGGATATGGATTAAAAATAGGGTAGAATAATTTTTCTATATATATTGCCTTTTAACATATCTATATTTTATTTTTTCACAAGTTTTTAAAACAATAGAAATATTCTTACGATTTACGATTTGATTCAATTCAATTTTCTCTATGATTTATGATACGATTATGATTTTTAGAACATCGCTCCCAGTAGAAACCAGTCCACCAAAGCATATGCTTTCTCCTACTCAAGTTTATAGATTATCCCCTTCTTTCTTGTTCTTTTCATATCCTCCACACTCTCATTGGCAATAAGGATTTTGATAGAATTCAGGTATGTAGTGTTCTTTTATTTCGAAATAATATGGAGAAGAGAAACTTGTAGAAACAGTAGAGAGAAGAGAAGAGAAGAGAGAAGAAGAGAAAATATGTCTAGTCGAACTACAGAACGCACCTCTCTAGTTGGCCAGGTTTTATTTATACCTTTCTAAAAACAAATCAGAATTACTCTTGTGCCCTCACTTAAGTGAGAGACACATTAACTAATTTAAGACCTACTTGTAATTACATCCAACATATAACTTAATGTAAATTTCCTATACTACCTCTCTACAACCGATTCTAACACTCCCCCACAAGCTGGTGAGTGTATGTCATATAGTCCTAGGTTGTTACATATGTAGTCCACTCTTCCCCAACTCAACCCTTTGTTAAGCAAATCTGCCCATTGATTTCTTGTGTTCACATTATTATTGCTGCTTCATCACCTATGAGGCGACAGGTTTTTGAAACCTGGTCCCCTCCAACAGAGGGTTGGAAAAAGCTGAATTTCGATGGGAGTTGTGTGGGTAACCCAGGCCCTTCAGATATTGGGGGACCATTAGAAATGAAAATGGTTCCATTATTGCTCTGTTCTCCGGTCCTGTGGAGAGTGGTGATGTAGCTAGGGCAAAGTTTCTAGCTGTAGTATATGGGGTTGAGAAGGCCAAAGAGCTGGGGGTTAATAGACTGATCATCGAGGGAGACTCAAAAGCTGTGATAAAATGGTTGCAAAAAGGGAAAGGAGTGACCTGGCAGCTGAAGAATGATTTCGGAATGTTCAAATGGATGTCAAGGATTATGTCTATTCAAGTGGGTTGGGTTAGGAGATCGGCCAACAGTTTGGTTGATAGCTTAGCAAAGCAAGGGGTTCAAAGAACCGATATGTTTTGGGCACATTTGTAATTCTGTCCTGGGTCAGCTTTTATGCTGATTTCTTTGCAACTTCTTGTGTTCACATATGTTGTACTTATCACTCCATTAAGCACCTTCTCTCGTACAAAGTGGCAATCAATTTCTATATGCTTTGTTTTTTCATTAAACATTGGATTAGAGGAGATATGAACTGCAACTTGATTATCACAATGTAGCTTCATAGGAGTGTCACTCGAGTACCCCATTTCCTCTAGGAGATGCTTCAACCACACTAGTTCACATGTTGTGTGTGCCATGGCTTTATATTCAGCCTTTGCACTGCTTGCTATCACTGTTTGCTTCTTACTCTTCCATGTCACTAGATTGCTACCAAGAAAAAGTGCAATACCCTATAATGGACCTTCTGTCAGATATGGAACTGGCCCAGTCAACATCCATGTATCCTTCTATCTCAAGACTTCCTCCACTCTTATATAACAAACCACGACTTGGAGCTCCTTTGAAGTACCGTACAATTCTTAGAATCGCCTCCCAATGTGGAATTCGAGGATTTTGCATAAATTGTCTCACTACACTAATTGCAAATGGAATATCAGGCCGAGTAATGGTTAGGTAATTCAATTTACCTACCAACCGTCTACATCTTCTAGGATCTTCAAACTCCTCACTTGCATCACTACTCAACTTGACAATCGGTTCCATGGGTGTTTCAGCTGGTCTGGAACCTAACAACCCTGTCTTCTCTAGTAGATTGAGAACATATTTCCTCTGGCACAAATTAATACCATGCTTGTACCTTACTACTTCTATCCCTAAGAAGTATCTTAATTTGCCAAGATCCTTTGTTTGGAAGTGATCATGCAATACGTTTTCAACCTATCAATCCCTGGTCTATCATTGCCGGTGATAACAATATCATCTACATATACCACCAATAAAATTTTCCTAGTGCTTGACTTATAGCTGAATACAGAATGGTCAACCTGACATCGTTTCATGCCAAATTTCTTCACCACTTCACTGAATCTGCCAAACTATGCACGAGGAGATTGTTTAAGTCCATAAATAGCCTTCTTAAGTCTACATACCTTACCACCCTCCCCTAGTGCAACAAACCTTGGTGGTTGCTCCATGTACACTTCTTCAAGATCATCATGTAAAAAAGCATTCTTGATGTCAAGTTGAAACAAGGGCCAATCATACATAGCAACAAGGGAGATCAGAACATGAATGGAACCAATCTTAGCAACAGGGGAGAAGGTGTTTGTGTAATCGATACCATATGACTGTGAATAACCTTTGGCAACCAACCGAGCTTTAAACCGCTCACTCCCATCAAGTAAATACTTAATAGCGTACACCTACTTACAACCTACAACATGCTTACCAGGGAGAAGAGTGGTGAGATCCCATGTATGAGTATGAGTTAGGTCCAAGAGTTCTTCCTCCATTGCTTGGTGTCACCTTGGAGAAGTAAGAGCTTCTTGAACATAGGGGTGCTCACTGTACCGAACCATGGGGTGATTTTCTGGATCAAACTGATATGTTCAGTTTTTACATTTAACCGAACCGAAACTGGACCGATGCAACCGGTTAACTGCGGTTCGGTTTTTCTATGCCCTCAAATTTAAAAAGCATAGTCGAAGAGAATTGGGATCGCCAATGTCTTATGAGAAAGAGAGAGAGCTCAGAGAGAGAGTTTGTTGCCCGTTGGGGAAAAGGGAAAAGGGAAAGAAAGAGAGTTTGAGAGAGATAGAGAGAGCTCAGAGAACTGGGAGAGTGGGAGTCTGAGAGAGTGAGAGTCCGAGAAAGAGAGAGAGAGCTTAGAGAATTGGGAGAGTGGGAGTCAGAGAAGGGGGGGGGAATCCCTGCGCGGCGGGTGTCATATCAAATAGGTTGTTTGCAAGTTTGCCAGACTAGCGAACTTGTTGAAAGTCTTAGACTCAGTTTGGCAAACCGAACTCTCAGATTGCTGAACTTTTTTATTAAATTAAAAAAAAATAAATTATAATATATATAATATTGTATATGTTAGTGTCGAGTATGTAGGGGCATTTCTATCTTTGTGCTTATGGTTAGGTGCTGATGTGTAAGTTTATGTTAGATCTAATGTCCCTAACTTAAGTAGGAGCACATGTGACTTTTCCACAATATTTTTAGTAATATAAAACAGATCTGGCCAAATGGGAGGGTTGACTTTTCTCTCATTTGAACCATACCTTTTTCTCCTTGTCTTCTCTTCTACTCTTCTCCTTTCTCTTTTTCTCTCTTTTCCTTGACTGTCATAAGTCTAACAAGCAGGCCGAACTCTAATATGGTATCAGAGCCAAACTGAGCAAATCAGATCTGCATAGAATTCTGTTCTCTGCGCACCCAGTCTAGGGTTTTCTCTTGCTTTCTTCGCCGTTAGTTGGAGATAAGGGAAAGGGCTGAAAAGGAGTGTTCGTCCTCTTCCCTTGGAGGTTTCTATGCCTCTAGTTGTGGTGTTCATGGTCGGTTGCTGCAGTTTTTAAGAAGCCCTCCTCTAATCGATGAAGAGAAGAGGGCTGATTCATGTGGCGTAGTGGGTGCTTTGTGTGGTCTGATTTTCGAGTGATCAGGTAAGAGGTTCTATGCATTCTCTTGGTGTGAATTAAATGATAAGTCTGTTTCAGATGGTATGATGGGATTTCAGATTGTAGTGTGCTAGGGCTTGTGCAGTTTTCTGTGTGATTCGAAGGGGAAGTGTTCCTCAAACAGTGTGGTGAAGTTTCAGGTAGTCGTGAGGTAGGGTTTGTGGTGTAAAGAGTGCAGTTTACAGCAATAGTAAGTGCTGAAATCAGTGTGTAGTGTGGTCTAGTGTGTCGAATTCAGCAATACTAGAATTCAGCAATGGGAGACAGTAGTGATAGCAAGACTAATGTGATGATTCCTACTGACTACTTGAATGCTCAAATGACCTCCATTAAGCTGAATGGAGAAAATTATGTACCTTGTGCTGAATCTGTAGAAGTTTTTCTTAAGGCAAAGAAGAAGGTGAAACACATAAGGGGCGAAAAACCCTCCATTGATTCTCATGAGTATGATGATTGGGAGCAAGCAGATGCACAAATTATCACACGGTTATGGAATAGTATGGAGCCCAAGATTAGTTTAAATTTCATGTTTCTTGATACTGCCAAAGAAGTGTGGAACCATGCTAAGAAGCTGTATTCGGGCCACGACAATACAACCAGAGTATATTAGTTGTATCAGGAATACTTTAATCTACATCAGGGTAATCAGAGTCTTGAGGAGTACTATGCTAGTATAAGGAACACTCTTAATGATTTGAATGTTTATCACCACCTCACTTCTGATGTCAAAATTCATATGTGACTCGATTTTTGATGGGGTTGAAATCTGAGTATGGACCAGCGCGGGCTCAGATACTAAGAGGGTCAACTCTCCTTTCCTTAGAAGAGGTGTTTGCTTAACTTAGGAGGATTTCCATTGGATCTACCGAGAACCCTAATGTTTCCGATAGATCAGCCTTTGAAGTATTTGGAGGCCGTGGTGTTAGAGGTGGAGCTTGGGGAGCTCAGTCTGGCTGTAGTGGTAGCAGTGGACCGGCATATGGCCGGAGTGATGATAGTGGATGTACATATAACCATGGTGGTGGTCATACTGGAGGTTGAGATTCAGGGGGAGCCAGTGGCAGAGGACGTAGTTCAGGTCTGAGGAGGTGTACACACTGTGGTATTGATGGACATACCATTAGTTATTGCTATGACTTGCATGGTCCACCCTCAACTTGGCCAATCATATTGTGACTAGTGACAATAGCTTCAGACATGAGAGTCATTTAGTTGATCAGGTACCTTTTACATCCACAGATGTTACTGGGAAGGAGATGATGAGTGCTCCCCATGATGAGTATGAGAGGTTGTGCAGGCCACATCTCAACAGAACATGGTCACTCTTGCACACTCAGGTATGGCTTGTCTGGCATTCACACCCAATCCCTGGATTATTGATTCTGGAGCCTCCAATCACATGACTGAAACTCCAGTGGTGTTTTCTTCCCTCTTTCATTACCTAACATCACAATTTGTTACCCTTGCTAACGGTTTCATATCTTCCATTTGTGGTGTTGGTAATGTTAACATGGACCCTGTATCCTTATCCTCAGTTTTGTATATCCCTAAATTTCCTTTTAATCTTATGTCAGTTAGTAAGTTGTCCAAGTCTCTTAATTGCTCCATTACCTTTTACCCTCTTCGTGTGTTTTTCAGGATCTCAAGACGGGGATGAATATTGGTGGAGGGCATGAAGCTGGTGGATTGTATTATCTTGATGGTGGTGGAATATGTCAATAGATTTCCAATCGCCTCTTTCTCCTCTCCAGTGGCACTATAGATTTGGTCATCCTTCACTGAAAGTTTTGAAGTCTTTGGTTCCTTCACTGAGTCATCTGTTTGTTTTGGATTGTGAGTTGTGTTAATTGGGGAAACATCATCGTGTTCCCTTTAGTCCTAGAGTTGATAACCGTATGTCGAGTCCTTTTTCTTTGGTTCATTTAGATGTTTGGGGTCCTTATAAAGTAATGTCTTACCATGGATATAAATATTTTGTTATTTTCATTGATGATTATTCAAGGATGACGCGACTCTATTTAATGAAAGAAAGGAGTGAATTGTTTACCATTTTCCAAAAATTTTATGCTGAGATTCACAACCAATTTGGTGTTCACATTAAAATTTTTCGTTTCATTAATGACCGTGAATATTTCTCTTCATCATTTCAAGAATACCTAGACCAACATGGCATTATCCATCAGACTTCGTGTACCTACACCCCATAGCAAAACGGGGTGGCTGAGAGAAAGAACCGTCATCTTTTGGAAACAACTCGATCCCTCATGCATCACATGAATGTCCCCAAATCTTTTTGGAGTGATGTAGTGCTTACTTCTTGCTTCTTGATTAACCGGATGCCCACGTCTATCCTTGATGGTCATTCTCCATTCACCACATTGTTTCCTACCTTGTCTCCGTTTCCTTTTTCTCCTCGGGTTTTTGGGTGTGTTTGCTTCGTTCATAATCTAGGGCCAGGAAAGGACAAGTTAGATGCATGATCTATTAAGTGCATCTTCCTTGGCTATTCCCGGACTCAGAAAGGGTATAAGTGTTACCATCCTGGCTCTCGACATTCCTTTGTGTGTGCTGATGTTACCTTCTTTGAGTCTACTCCATTTTTCTTGGGGTTCGGTGATGTTTCTTCCTATTCATTATCTCTTCCCCTTCCTCTTCCAGTTGTAGATTTTGTTCATCTTGTTCCAACTGTGACCAAGTCCTTGCCTTCGATGCCACCACCTGTTGAACAACCACCTATCCATCACGTGTATACACATTGCCCACATGTATCGGCTCCTCCAACTCTATCATCGTCGACAAATCAGGCAGCTGTACCCACATCAGCCCCAACCCCAATATCTGATCCTGATCTTCCCATTGCCTTGCGGAAAGGTAAACGCAGTTGTACCTTTCATCATATTTCTAATTATGTTTCACCGACTCCCCTTTCTGCTTTCCATCGCCAGTTTATCTCTTTGTTATGCTCTATTGTTATCCCTAAGGATGTCCAAGAAGCCCTTGCCTCTTCAGGATGGTGTCATGCGATGGAAGAACTTTCAGCTCTGACCCATAATCATACATGGGAACTCACCACTCTTCCTCTTGGTAAGCAGGCTGTTGGTTGTAAGTGGGTTTATATGGTTAAGTACTTACCTGATGGTAGTGTAGAGTGGGCTGAAAGCTAGACTGGTTGCCAGAGGGTATTCCCAAACCTATGGTATTGATTACACAGAGACTTTCTCCCCGGTTGCTAAGATTGGTTCAGTCCGTGTTGTGGTTTCTCTTGCTGCGATGTATTATTGGCCCCTCCATCAACTTGATATCAAGAATGCCTTCTTACATGGTGATTTGCTCGAGGAGGTCTATATGGAGCAACCACCGGGGTTTGTTGCTCAGGGAGAGGATGGTAAGGTGTGCCGACTACTGAAGGCCATTTATGGGCTTAAACAGTCTCCTCGAGCATGGTTTGGCAGATATAGTGAGGTGGTAAAGAAGTTTGGTATGAAATAGTGCCAAGTTGACCATTCGGTCTTCAGTCATGACTCTTAGGCAAGGAAGATCTCTCAGGCAGGGAAGATCCTATTGGTGGTGTATGTAGATGATATTATCATTTTCAGACAGGTTGAAGACTTTTCTGCAGGAACATTTTCAGACAAAGGACCTTGGTAAATCGAAGTATTTCTCGGGGATATAAGTAGAAAGGTCTAAGCATGGTATTAACTTGTGTCAGAGGAAATATGTTCTTGATTTGCTTGAAGGAACAGATTTGTTAGGTGCTAAACCAGTTGAAACACCTATGAAAACAAACACTAAGCTGAGCAGTGATATGGGTGAAGTGTTTGAAGACCCTGGTAGATACCGGCGACTGGTAGGTAAACTGAACTACCAAACCATCACTCGGCCAGATATTTCATTCGCAGTTAGTGTGGTAAGTCAGTTCATGCTGAAACCTCTGGTTCCACATTGGGATGCAGTTCTAAGGATTGTGAGGTATTTAAAGGGGGCTCCTAGTCGTGGTTTGATATATAGAAGTGGTGGAAAACTTGAAATAGAAGGATATACTGATGCTGATTGGGCCGGTTCTGTATCTGATAGGAGATTTACCATAAGCTATTGCACTTTTCTTGGGGGTAATCTGGTGACATAGAAAAGCAAGAAGCAGACAGTTGTGGCAAGAAGCAGTGCAGAGGTAGAATATAGAGCTATGACACATACTACTTGTGAATTAGTGTGGCTAAGGAACCTTCTACAGGAGATGGGATATATTGTTGATACTCTGATGAAGCTCTACCGTGACAATTAGGCTGCAGTTCATATTTCCTCTAATCCGGTGTTTCATGATAGAACCAAGTACATAGAGGTTGATTGTCACTTTGTTAGAGAGAAGGTGCTAAGTGGAGTGATAGACACTACATATGTCAACACAGGGAACCTGTGGGTACTAAAGGATTGAATTGGGGTAGAGTGGACTACATATGTAACAAGCTGGGATTATATGATATATACTCTCCAGCTTGAGGGGGAGTGTTAGTGTTGAGTATGTAGGGGTATTTCTGTCTTTGTGCTTATGGTTAGGTGCTGATGTGTAAGTTTATGTTTAGATCTAATGTCCCTAACTTAAGTAGGGGCACATGTGACTTTTCCATAATATTTTTAGTAATATAAAACAGATATAGCCGAATGGGAGGGTTGACTTTTCTCTCATTCGAACCAGACCTTTTCCTCCTCGTCTTCTCTTCTACTCTTCTCCTTTCTCTCTTTCCCTCTTTCTCTCTTCTCTCTTTTCCTTGACTGTTATCAGTCTAACAGGTAGGTCGAACTCTAATAGTATAAAAATATATTACTGTATATATATTGGTCGGTTCGGTTAACTGTCGGTTTTTTTAAATGGTTAATCGAAACTGAACTGAAACTGTCGGTCTTTTGAAAACATCGATCCGAAACCGAATCGACTGGTTCGATTAACCGATTTTTCGGCTCGGTTCAGTTTTTTGGTTTTTTTTGCTCACCCCTATCTGGACATCCTTGGGAACAGAGGCAAAGGATAACATAGAAGTAAATTGGTGATGGGAAGCCGAAAGGTGAGATATAGAAACGTAGTTGGAAATGGGGTGAAGAGTGGAACTGCATTTACCTTTCCACAAAGCAATAGGAAGATCAAGGTTAGAATAGGGGGTGGGGCTGGGATGGGAACAATTGCCAGATTTGTCAATAGTGACAAAGCTGGGGGAGGAGCCAATACCTGACGATGCGTATGCACTTGCCGGATGGGTGATCATTCAATAGGAAGTTGCACTGGAGGCAAAGACTTGGCCACAATTGGAACAAGAGGAATGGGGTCCTCAACAGGAATTGGAAGAGGAGGTGATGGAAGAGAAGAAACATCCGACCCAGAGAAAAAGGAACAAACACAAAGAACGTAACGTCAGGAAACAGAAAAAATGCCAGGAACTAGGGTTATAACACTTGTACCCTTTTTGAGTCTTGGAATAGTCAAGGAAGATACACTTAATGAATTAAGCAAACTTGTCAATTCCAAGCCCAAGATTATGGACAAAACACACACACACACACCCAAAAACCCTGGGAGTAAGAGGAAAAGGAGACTAAGTAGGAAACACAATCGAGAATGGAGAATGACCCTCAAGGATGGACATGGGCATGTGATTAATATGGAAGCAAGATGTAAGTAAACATCACTCCAAAAGTGTTTGGGAACATTTATATGATGTAAGAGGGACCGAGCAGTTTCCAAAAGATGACGGTTCTTGCTCTCAGCCACTCCATTTTGCTGAGGGGGTGTAGGAACACAAGGTTTGATGGATAATGCCATGTTGTTCCAAATATTCCTGAAGTGGTGTGTAAAAATACTCGTAGCCATTATCATTATGAAGAATTTTAATGTTAATGTGCACACCAAATTGATTGCGAATCTCATTATAAATTTTTTTGAAGATAGAAAATAATTCACTCATTTCTTTCATAAGGTAAAGCCATGTCATCCTTGAGTAATTATCAACAAAAATTACAAAGTACTTATAACAATTATAAGACACTACTTCATTTGACTAAAGAAAAATGACTCGACATACGGCTATCAATTGTAGGACTAAGGGAACAAAATGATGTTTCTCAAACTTGCACGACTCACAATCCAAAGTAGAAAGACAACTCAACAACTGAACAAGTAACTTAAGAGCTTTGAGAGACAAATGACCAAGTCTGCAATGCCACTAAAGAGGAGAAAGAGATGTCTGAAGGGCTGTCGTCGAACCACCTCCATCAAGATAATATTGTCCACCAACTTCATGCCCTCCACCAATCTTCATCCTCGTCTTGAGATCTTGAAACACACAAGAAGAAGGGTAAAAAGTGATAGAGCAATTAAGGGACTTAGTCAATTTATTAACAGACATCAGGTTAAATGGAAACTTGGGAACATATAAAACCGAGGATGGGGATAATGAGTCTATGCCAACATTACCAACACCACATAAGGAAAATGTAGAACCATTAGCAAGAGTAACGGATTGTGATGTGGAGGACAAAGAAAGGGAGGAAAACACACTTGGAGTCCTAGTCATGTGATTGGAAGCTCCAGAATCGAGAATCCAATGGGATGGTTTGGATGCCAGACAAGCCATACTTGAGTGTACTAGGGTAGCCGTGTTCTGTTGAGAGGCAGCTTGAATGAACCACTCATACTCATCATGTGGAACACTCATCATCTCCTTTCTGGAGGCATCTGTAGATGTATAAGGTATCTGATCAGTTTGCTGAGATTCCTGTCTCGAACCACCACCAGTTACTGCTGCATGATTTGCGTAGGTCGAAGGTGGGCCATGTAGATCATAACAGAAGTTGATAGTATGTCCCTCCATACCACAATGTGTACACCTCCTCTGACCATTACTACATCCTCTGCCATGGGTTCCCCTGAGTCTCGATCTCCAACACAACCACCACCATGACCAGACATGGGTCCACCACCACCACCACGATCAGGCTGACCTTCTTGAGCTCCTCCTCTAACTCCACAGCCTCCCCCTCTCGTTATTGCAAACGCAAACCTATCTGATATAGTGGAGTTCTCTGTGGGTCCAACTGAGTTCCTCTGTAGACGGGCAAACACCTTCTCAAGAGAGGGAAGAGCAGACCCACCTAGTATCTGTGCTTTTACCGATTCATATTCAGACTTCAACCCTACTAAAAATCTGGTCATGTCCAACTGCTCTTTTTGTTGTTGTTGAATTTTGACATCAGATGTAAGAGGATGATACACATTCAACTCATTTCGCAGATTTCTAATACTAGTATAATATTCCTCAAGACTTTGATTCCCCTGTTGCAGATTGAAATACTCTTGGTACAGTTGGTAAACCCTAGTAGTGTTGTTTTGTCCAGAATAAAGCTTCTTTGCATGATTCCCAAACCTCCTTGGTTGTATCTAAAAACATGAAGTTCACATTGATTTTGGGTTCCATACTATTCTATAGCCATGTCATAATTTGTGCATCCTTTTGCTCCCACTCATCATATCCTTGAGAATCAGTTGGGGGTTTATCTTCCCTCACATGCTTAACTTTCTTCTTAGCTTTCAAAAAAACTTAAACAGATTTAGCCCAAGGCACATAATTCTCACCATTCAGTTTGATAGATGTCATCTGCACATTCAGATAATTAGAAGGGACATCACACTAGGCTTGCATTCACTGCTGTCTCCCATGACTGCACAAGGAAAAGGAAAGAAATTCTACCACTAGTCTGTCACTCCACTTCACTAATTAGTCACCACACTACACACCAACGACTAATTACTATTACGGTACTTACTATCATAGGTTTCAGCCAAGGTTCAAAATGTCGATACGCCCGATACGCCGTTAGAGGCATATTGGGCAGTATTGGTTGTTTTTTAGTTTTTTCTCAAATCCGGTTCAGAGGGGCCGGTTTAAGGTCCATCCACCCCTGAAGTGGTCAAAACCCTAATACACCCTTTATAGGGGCGTATCGGGAAGCTCCCGATACGATACATCGGCCGATACGTGTCGATTTTTTGAACCTTGGTTTCAGCAACAACGCTCACCGTTGTTCACCACTTTCAGCAACAACACCACTGCTGTCTTCCACTTTCAGCACCATAAACCATCACAATACACCTCAAGAATAGGGAATTAGATTCTGCAACACATCACAATTTGTTCCTCACTGCTACACCCATGGAACCTACCTATCTGAACCCCCCCCCCCTCCCCCCCCCCCCTCCCAACTAGACTTGCATTGTCACTCAACTTCACACTTGAAACCAGCCCTCTTTGAACCGCCGAGCAGAGGGATTTCTACCAACCACACAAAACAGCAACAATACCTTGTACTGCATCTGAATACCTTGTACTGTAGCTAGAAGCTCAGCTCTAATAGAGTCTCTTATACCCAGGAACCTGAGAATAAAGCTAATATATTACTATCTTTATCTCTCAGCACCCCACCTATCCCTGATGGACCTGGATTTCCTTGGCTGCTACCATCAAAATTCAGCTTTGTCCAGTCTTCTAAAGGAGGCACCCACACCATTAGTACCCTGTTCTTCCTATTACTACTACTAGCCACAGCAATCCAGTTCCTCCACATGTCATCACAATTTAAAGGAATCTAATGATCTCAGCCAATGGATTGCGCTGGTCAAAATGCAACCCTTTACATTTTGAATATTTGTCTCCTTCTCTTGGAAGATCCTTGCATTTCTTTCTTCCCAAATTGTCCACAAAGCAGCAGCTCTAATGCACCTCCACATTGTTTTACCAATTTTTATGGGCCACACCAAGAAGGAAGGATCAAAGATCTGATCTTTGACTGTGGTCAAAATCCATTTGCAACCAAACAAAGCAAAGATTCAACCCCAAATAGCAGCAGAAAAAGAACAGGTTAAAAGTAAGTGAGAGCAATCCTCACCATTAGCCTTGCAAAGTATACACCAATTAGGAGACAAACACATAGAAGGCCTTCTCTTCTGCAATAAGTTTGAAGTGTTGATTTTCCTATAGAACACCTCCCAATAGAACATAATAATTTTAGGAGGTACAGGTTTAGACCAAATCTCCTTAGCTGGGAAACCCACTTGTCCCAAGGCAAAGCAAAGGGACTTAAAGAAGGAAGCACAAGTGAAGTAACCTTTTGGGTTTGGAGACCAAAGTCTCACATCATATCTTGAAGGGTCCAGAAAAAAACTTTCAAGTAGTGACAAAGGGTCTGAGACAGGGGAGTTCATGATCCCTCAAGCCCCTATGAAACCCAAAGTCCCAATTCAGAGAAGATGGAGAAGCAGATGTTGGAAGAAAGTGAGAGATTGTTTTACCCTTGTAGCAAGAAATGGAATAGAGAGAAGGGAAACTGTCCTTAAGGGCAGAATTGCCCACCCAGATGTCTTCCCAGAACAAAACAGAAGTACTAGAACTGACATCATACCTGATACAGTTGATGAAAAAAGGAAGAATACTCTGAATTGCTTTCGAAGGAGTTGTCAAAGTGGCTCGACGCAATACACCAGCATCCCATCCATTTCTCAAACTGCCATGTATACTATCTATATAACCTCATGCCAAAATCTCTCTTGTTCTAAGGGCCATCTCCACAACCATTTTCCTAGGAGTGCTTTATTCTTGAAAATTAAGTTCCCCAGTACCAACCCACCTTCCTCTTTCCTCCTACACACTATTCCCCAATTCCATCATAAAATTGTTTGAACTCCTTTCTTTTTCATTTACCCTTTTTTCTTGGTCAACCGAAGAGGACTTTACCTTTTCCCCTTCTATTTTTTCTTTCATCTGCTCCTTTCCCCCATTCTCCTCTTGCCACATTGGAGTCAATAGGCCAGTTCAACATCGTCTTCATGCTTTCGACAGCTCTGCCATAGCAACGCTTCAACTCCTGTTGCAAGCTGCAACTTCCTCCACCTTCCTTCTACCAGAAGATCACAAGCATGTGGAATCAAATATTGTCTCACCCCAAGCATCTTGATTTTCACAGCGAACAAGTCTTCGAAGCTATAATCTTCCAAGGTTTATTGATCAAAAAAAAAAAAAAAAAACTTCCAAGGTTCTGCCCAACACTGCTACAATTTTTTTCCAAGACATCTTCCATCCACGGGTTGAACGGCAAATCCATTACCTTCACCACTGTTCTCAATTCATCTATTTCCATATTTTTTTGATCAATAACAGGAATCCATTAGATTAATAAAAAATGTAGTTACAGCACTCTAGAGAGAGATAAAAAAGGCTTAACTCTCTCCAGGGAGACAACAAAGAAAAATTCATCTATTTCTATATCATAGCACAACGTATTCCATCTCTCGAATAGAACCTGGCCTCCCCTGTTTTTACTGTTGAAACTTCTATCTTCTCATCAACAACATCTACAACAGCTTTGTTCTCGTAAAAGGGGAGTAGTGCTTCTGTGTTTTTGAGCTGAAGCTCTTTTATCACTGAGTCTAACACTGCACTCCTGTCATTCTCCAAGAGTAGTGACTAGCATAATCTTTTCTTTTTCATCTCCAGTTGGAGCCAGGGTCACCTGTAATGGGAGCTTGGTTCTCGTTTCTGCCCTGAGACCTCTCTCCTTCTACTGGGACTTCCTTTTCTACCTCCTCCACATCACCATCTTTGATATGAGTTAGATAAGTTTGCATGATCTGTTTGATCATATTCCATCCACAACACTCCTTCCCTACTGGAAAACACAACATTTGTGTTTTGCCTTCCTTGAACTCTTCGGTGACTGTAACAAACCACCCTTTCTTATTCCATTGTATCTTCACTTCATACCTTTGATTTGATGAAGACATTGAACTCTTCTACCCTTGCTTCCTCACAGAGAGAATAGCTCCATCCACAAAATCTTGCAACCATTGTATAGCTTCTCCAACCAAGAAAATTGTAGCCATCCTTGCCTCCCTGACCTTCAACGATCACTTAACTTGGATTCTATGTTCTTCCAGGATATATTTTTTGGCTTCAACCTGTAATTCTCCTCCACTTAGATGCATTCATAATACTCTCTTTTCTCCATTGTTTGTCACTTTTTGCTCAAAAATAGGAAAAGCTTTTAAGTATTTGCCTTAATGGTTTTTTGGTTTTATGTTGCATCACATGGCTATCCATGATGACTTTGCATTTACCTTGTCACCTCAACAGAACTAGACTATTGCAGATTGAGAAAAGCTTTTAAGTATTTCATAAGAAAAAACCAAAAAAATTACCCTTTGGTTGTGGATCCACTTTAATTCAAATTGTGAATTAGGTAAGCAAAACTGAGATACTAGTAAGCTTGTCTATGAAGTGGAAAACTTACTATTGTTGCTACTGTGATTTCTATATCATGGATGAGAGTTTCCTTATAATGATTGTTATTTTCTTTGGCAACCAGTATTCATGTTACTATCCTCTGTTGGTTGCAATACGAGTTCTGTAAGTGGAAACCCTGCCATTGCTGCTACCATGATTTCTTTATCATGGATTAAAGTTACAAGGCTGTTTATCTTTCTCTCTCTCTCTCTCTCACTGCTTTGGAAGTCATTATTCATTACTATTCTCTGGCTGGATGCAACACATTGATTTATTCTCCCTGTAATCTGTTTGAAGTCTATTAATAATTCATATCTTGTATTTAGTGATCATTTCCATTTGAAGATCATTCAGTTGATTGATTTTCCCTGTGGTCCTACTACTGATACTTAAATAGTTCCATTTCTATTCTTCTTTTAGGATGCTGATCCAGTTCACCGTCCACTTCTTAAGTTTCTTTTTCTCCGATCATGTGAACCATATTGTGGTTTCATTAAATCATGGATTTACCAAGCAAAGATTAGTGATCCTTACAAGGAGTTTCTTGTAGAATATGTGGATGACTCCCCACCTTATTCTTGTGGTAAAGCTGGTTTTTTGAATGACTTACCTTTGGCATCTATCAAGGTAACCCTATTTATTATAGTTTACAAGTTCTGTATGTTAGTTTCAGAAATCTTTTCTATGTGCATTTCTCATTTATACATGTTTGCTTACAAGTTTGTCGATTTGCACCACAGGAAAGAGTTGGAGTTGCAATTCCTTGTTTTCTGAGAGATTTTTGTCTCCCTCTAATCCGAGCAGGCCAGCAGCTTCAAGTACTAATTCTATTACTTGAATTATGTAATTCTATGATCAGTGGGAATCATACATATGAGGAAATTCTTCCCTGTTGGAGTATCTTATCAAATGATCATCTATCTTACTCAACCCCATTGATGTTCAATAAAAGAGACATAGAAGATATGGTACTTGCAAGGAATGATATGTACAGAAAGATGCAGGATAAAGCTCAATATATTTTGACAAGATTACGCACAAGATATCCAAAGATAAGCTGTAGTGTAAGAGGCTGTTTTTTCTTTTCATTGATTATGTGAAATGAATTGCTAGTTTTGCCTTCTGCTTTTATTTTGACTGGCATAGAACTTGTTGGATTTTTTGAACTGTAGATGTTCAACTTGTTTCCAAAACAGTAATCACTTTTTAACTTTAATTCTTTTTAATTCATGTAATGTTGGTTTCCTTTTAATGTTTACTAATGTGTTTAGGTTTAAGATGTGAGAGAGAGATGAAGAAGGGGAAGAAGAAAGCAAAGTTTAGTTGCTAAGTCTAGTGTTGAGGTTGAATACCAAGCAATGTCATACCATAAGTGAACTTATGTGGCTTAAGAGTTTACTTCAAGAGATGGGATTTTGGCATCACTTCCAATGCACTTTCACTGTACAATTAGGTCTCTGCTTGTGCAATGCAAAGAGGGATTAAAATTTTATGAAACCAATGTACTGCTTGTGGGCCAAGAAGGTGATACATGCAACTTGTGAGGTGTAACAGACATGAAGTGATGATCATGCAATTGATGATTGGTGAATTTCTGCCCCTCCTTTTGTAATCTGTTATTGAAAGAAGATACAATTGGTGACTGGCCAAAGCAAGTCTCCAGAAAAGGAGGCCTTAGTTCCTGCTTATCTCCTCATCAGTGTGCCCTTTGCAAGGCAAATGGTGAATCCTGTTTTCACTTACTAATCTCCTGTACATTTGCTACCAGTATTTGGGATTTTGGTTTCTTGCTTTGTTTGGTTGCTAGTCAAGTCGTCCGTCCAACACATCGAGCTTCTATGTTCCCACTTCATTTGTTTGGCCAAAGAGGATGGGAGGAATTATGTGAAGTATAAGAGCTGCAGTAACATGGACAATTTGTGAGGAGAGAGATGTATGAATTTTTAAAGAAAAATAGAGTAAAGAGGCAATGGTTGACTATATCACCAAGAGTGGTTCATTGGCTAAAATCCTTAGGAATGTTCTTAGACTTCTTGGTGGATGATATCATTAGGAAGTGGTAGGAGGTGCTAAAACTGTTAGAAAATCGGGATTAGTAGTTTTTGGACACTACTGGTTGATGGGTTTATAAAACTTAATTTTGATGGAAGTTGATAAGAGCCATACTTGCTAACCTACTAACCTATTTCCTGTCTGTGTTTAGAATACCACCTAAGGAAGCTAAAAAGCTAGAGAAGTTCATGAGAGATTTCCTTTTAGAGCTGGGGGAAAGTAAGAAGGATCAATTGATAAAATGGGAGGTGGTATGCCAGAATAAAGAGGAGGGGGTGCTTGGGGTTAGGGAATTTGATCAAAAAAAATAAAGCACTGTTGGGGAAGTGGCTATGGAGGTGGTCAGTGGAGAGAGAGATTTTGGCATGAAGTGGTGGGTACTATTCATGGTCACTCAGAAAATGGATGGGATGCTAGAGTATCTCAGCAGGAAACCTTGGCAACACCATGGAAAGCTATTCATGTCATTCTTCCTCAATTTCTCAGTTTTGTCAGGTGTGGTGTTTGTAATGGTAACTCTGTCCTATTTTGTGAGGAACTTGGATTGGAGAGGCTCCATTGAAGGACCTTTTCCCTTCTTTGTTCTCTATTTCAAGGTATAAAGAGGATTTTGTGTCAATTTTTTTTCCATTATGAATAATCCATTGACACCAAATTGGGACTTTGGGTTTTGTAGAGGTTTAAGGGAAGAGGAAATTGTGTGCCTAACAAATCTGCTGGGAAATCTGGTGTAGGCCGGTCCCCCTAAGGTTATGGCTTTTTGCTGGGAAGTGCTATTAGACAGTGTATGCCCTTAGCTCCAATCAGATTGATGTATTGATGCATTTATTGTAAATGAATAAAAGTACATAACTGATTCATGTTATACTTGCTGTGCTTCTATGTAATTACCCTTAAACTAGACACTTATGAGACTTGTGTTAATTTAGAATGTTCTCAGTTGTTGGATAGACTTGGGGAAGCTTATCTTGCCAAGGTTGACACTAATGTGCTGCCAAGTCGGTTGGTGTAGTTTGTCTCAGTTGCCAGGGTTAGACCCGAAGCACATGTAGTGTGTGTTTGTTTGAAACACTAAACCCGAACCATTTTCTAATTATTCCTTGGACCTTGGAGACTAGTGGGCAAAACTGAAAAGTTACACCTAACCCCTAAACTCGACTATGGTACTTCACTAGGTGTTGGATTGGGCTGTCTTTGTTATGTTAATCAGTGAGACCCTTAGCGGGGGTCAAAACCTGGGTATGTTGGGGCGGCCTGAGAATTCACTTGAGTGGGTGATCATAGTGACAGGATCAGCCCCTTTGTTAGACAAAGTGAACGATCGAGGACTGCGCTCTTTCTGATGGAAACCAAAATTGCTGGTAGCTGATTTCAACCGTGTTTGAGATTTGTTTTGCAAAATATTATTTATATGAATATATATATATATATTATGTTTTATGAAAAATGTTTACAAAATGTTTTAATTCCTGAGATCCATTCGAGCAGAGAGTGCGACATTGTACCTTGTAGCCGAGGGAGAGGTTCTCTCTTGTTGGGTAGTGTTTGATCATTATGGGCTGAGAGGTTAAGTGTAATACCATTTAGGGCTTTTATACCTAATGAACTAATCTCACTTAAGAACCATAGTCCTTGGGCCTTCATATGGTGGCTGGACTTAAGGACCATTTAGTGTAAATGCTGGGCCCATTAAGAGCCCATACTGATGGACTCAAGGGTTCATTGTATATAACAGTGAATTTGGCCATGCTTTGTAGCAGAGGCTAGGCTGAACCCATATGGCTTTCGTGAGATCAATGTTAGGGTCCCACGCCATACAAAGAGACCCATTATGGGCTGAGAGGTTAAGTGTAATACCATTTAGGGCTTTTATACCTAATGAGCTAATCTCACTTAAGAACCATAGTCCTTGGGCCTTCATACTGTGGCTGGACTTAAGGACCATTTAGCGTAAATGTTGGGCCCATTAAGAGCCCATACTGATGGACTCAAGGGTTCATTGTATATAACAGTGAATTTGGCCATGCCTTGTAGCAGAGGCTAGGCTGAACCCATATGGCTTTTGTGAGATCAATGTTAGGGTCCCACGCCATACAACGAGAGCCAAGTTAGCTAGCAATTAAAAGGGGAGGTGAGCCCACTTACTTAATGGGCCTAGGGCCCAAGATTAATATGCTTAATTAGGGTGTCACATGATAGCTTAAGCTGTCATGTGACATGGGGCGAATATGGGTATGGATCAGGGTTTGGATCAGCAGATAAGATAAGGGGATAAGCCTTATCACTTAAGGAGTCTGGATCCAAATAAAGATTTGGATTAGGAAACTCCTAATTGGATTAGGAGAAGCTGATCCTTAAGTCTTATAAATAGAGGGGGCGGATTGCTTCAGTTTTACTTCTTTTTCTACTCTCAGTTCTCTCCCTCTGTTCTTGCACCCTACCCTATTCGATCTCCAGTTTCTTGGACTGATCAAGATTGGATCTTGATTATGATTTTTACAAGGAAAATCAGATTTAATTTGTGCTCACCATCTCTTGCTTGATCCTTGCTGAAGGATTGCAGTTCTTGCTAAAGGAGTGCATTGCTGAACCTGCTTCATCTCAAGCTGCGCCATCTTAAGTGGAGGTGGGTTTTGGTACCCTCTTTGGGTGTGAACACCTACGTTGGGAGCTACACGTGTGGATTCCGTATCAGGTATTTCTCTCCCATTCTTTGGTTTTAGATCTGGTTCGGTTTATTTCAAGAACGATCCTTGACAAATGCAGTTTTTCTAAAACTGGGAATACGATTCTTGGAAGGGAGAAAAGAAATTTTTGAAATTTCGCTCAGCCACCCTACATGATTCGGCCATCCATATGATGGATCTCCCTTCCCTTCAAGTGCATTATGGGAAAATAAACACCTTAGGCATTCTACAAAAGAGAAGACCTTTTCTCTATTTCTCTTCTTCTTGGTGTATTGTTTGCAGGTCACATGGTGAGGACTGTAAGCCTGTAACCATTTACTAATATCTTGTTCATTTACTGCAGAGTAATGGGAGTGGCTCTTCTCATTGTTTGGGTGCAGGTTGGTTAGGCCAGAAGATGCAAGTTTGATTTTTGATCCTTCTTTCTTCCCTTGGCATCACAAAAGAGGAAGAGTTATGTGGAGGTATGCAAGAGCCGTGCTGATCTGGTCCGTGTGGGAAGAAAGGAATACCAGAATTTTAGAGGAGAGAAGCCTAGAAGAGATGGACTGCATTCTAAATAGGGTGATCCTGTGGCTAAAATCACTAGACCTAATTCTCATTTAATGATATTGGAGGTATTGGTTAGCAGTGGCTAATTGTTCATCCCTAAAGGCTAAAGTGAGTATGGCTTGGGAACCCCCTCCTGAAAGCTTCTTGAAGCTGAATTTCGATGGCAGTACTCTTGGTAATACAGGCCTGTCAGGGGTGGGAGGGGTACTGAGGAATGAGGCTGGGAATGTGGTTCTTATTTACTTGGGACCCATAGGAGTTGGAAACTCTACTAGGAACTTGCAGCCGCTATCCAGGGAGTACAGCTAGCAGTGCAGATAGGTGTGGAATAGTTGATAATAGAAGGGAATTCCAAGGTGGTAGTGGGCTGACTACAAAACCCGGACTCTATAGTGTGGTGCGTTAAGAATGAAATAAAAAATTCAACTGCCTGACAAGGGGCTTGACAGTGAGAATACAATGGGTGAGGAGAACAGAAAACTCTATGGCTGATGGTCTTGCAAAGCAAGGGGTAAACAGGGAAAGTTTGTATTTGGCTCAACTGTAGACTGAATTTGTTTTCTATCTTTTGCTTTTTTCCTGCTGTTGGGAGAGGACGCAGCTCGTGCATCTCCATGGGAAACTTGTAACTGCATTAGTTTTCTACTAATGAAAATTATCTTATTTATCAAAAAAAAAAAAGTTGTAGGGGAGCCCAGGCCCTTCAAGTGTAAGAGAATCAAGTCATGTGTGGTACTATTTTCAGGTTTGATTGGCATTGGTGTTTCTTCGAAGGCTGAAATTATGGCAGTTATGGAAGCCTGGAGGTGTACATGGAGCAACAGACTTGAATGTGCATAAACTGATCACTGAAGGGGACTCCACAACTGGTGATCAAGTGATTGCTAAACATGGGGATTGATTTGTGGTTGTACAAAAATGAACTAAAAAAGTTTAAATGGTTAACCAGGGCATGGATGTAAGAATCCAGTAGGTGCAAAGAATGGCAAACAGCATGGCTGATACCTTAGCAAAACAAGGGATGGGAAGGGATCAAATATTTTGGGCTTAGTTGTAAAAGCGTAGTGGCATTTGGAAGACAAAATGGAAGGAGAGATGGAAAGACGTTTCACCCCAGTGACAAAATGGAAGAGGACTCTGAAAATCGAAGCCAAGGACTTCATCCTTGAGGAAGCCTGGATGAGAGGTCAAAGGACTCTGAACTCTGAAGATAAGAGAACTGAAGAGGGCAATGGTGCTGTTAGTTGGCAATGCAACTTTGTTGTTTCAAGACTTTCTGGAAAGGGCATTACAAGTGCAGAGGTTTAAGGACTGAAAGAAATCCTTAAATCTAGGAGACAGAAGTTATTACATAGAGAGGAAACAAAATAAAAAAGGAAGGTGCGTAGGGCTTTTTGAGTATTTTAGAAGAGGTTTGAAACAGCTGGTTTGCTTCCTAGAGGGTAAGAGAGGTGAAGGTTGGAATAAAGTTCTGGAAACAACTCAACAAATTGCCAGGAGATATGAAAAACAGTAAGAGACAAGGTGAAGGATGACGAAAAGGCAATTTCTGTTTGAGAGGAAGAAAGTATGGAACAGCTAGAAGATGGGGACAATGATGAAAATATCACATCGGCAAGCAATGTGATGTAGGACGGTTAATGGTCCTGCTAATGTGGGATGATTAATGGTCCTACTAATGTAGGACGGTTAACAGAAGAAATAGAGAGAGGGGAAAAAAGAGAGAACTTTATTTCTCTCTTTTTTCCCCTACAGAAAAAATGTAGGACGGTTAACAACCAGAATTCACTAAACCAATCTTTATTTCATCAAATCACTTTTCTTGAACTCCAATTACAATGTTTCTGTTTATAGACTCAATTTGTTAACTCGGATGTCCCTTTTCAGACTCCAATTTGGATTAGGAAATTGACCCAACACAACTCCTAAATGCTTTAAAACTAAGAAAAATCCATAACTAAACCTTTGGGACATAAAAATAAGGACTCCATCTCCTAAACAATTTTAATAACACTTTCTTAATCCTACTAAAACTACTTTAGTTTAAAGACATCAGAAATTATGAAAAATAGTAACCCACGAGGTTACTAAAAATAGTAATTAGAGGATTACTATATATAGAAAGCCCAACAGTTGCTATAAATAGTAATTTCAACATAGCAATAAAAATCTGAAAAAATAGAACCCTATTCTTAAGATACCCACAACTTGAAAATAGAAAACAGAAACAGTATCAATATTCTATATCCAAAATTTCTGAAATTGGTATAGGAATCAGAAAATCAGTTTGTTTCCCCATAAATTCCTTCCTCGCTTCTGTATGTGCATCACAACGTCTCTTCCAAGATTAAAAATAAAGCGGGGAATAAGAAATTTGGAGGTCTTGGTGTTGGAAACATCCAGAAGAGGAACGTGGCTCTTTTAGGGAAATGGTTATGGAGACTGCTGGCTGAAAAGGACAAGTTGTGGGCAAAGGTGGTTATTAGCATTCATGGGTTTGCGGCTAATGGATGGGATGCTGGACTGTGGAATAAGGCAACAGAGGTTCACCATGAATCAATTCATGATATTCTTCCAGTTTTCCTTCCCTTCGTCAGATACAACCTATGCTCGGGTAACCTTGTCAAATTCTGGGAACATGTGTGGTTGGGTGACCTCCTGTTGAAGGAACAATTTCCATCCCTTTTTAGACTTTCTATCTTTAAGGATGAGCCTGTGTCTTCCTTTTTGTTACCTTGTAGCTCAATTTCAGTCTATGCCTGGAACTTGAGGTTTAGAAGGAGTCTCAGGGAGGCTGAATTGAGCAGTGTTTCAGTCTTACTTCATTTTCTTGAACCCTTCAGAGTTGGATTGTCAGATTTGGTGTATTGATTCTTCTGGTTCCTTTTCTTGTGCTTCCTTCCTTTTCAGCTTTGACCCAATCTTCTGATAATTCAGTGTTGGCCTTTCCAGTGAAGGAGGTTTGGAACAAGCCTATTCCTTCTAGGGTATGTGGTTTCTGTTGGGCGGTTTTCTTGGGAAGAATTAATACTTGTGATCTTCAAAGAAAGAGACACAATTTTTGCCTCGGCTGATGGTGCGAGTAGCTACCACTTATTAATTTCCTGCACTTTTACTTTTTCTATGGTTTTTCTCTTTGTTCGGGTGCAGGTGGACCCCCCAGATTTTTTGATTCTTCCTTGCTGGAGAAAGAGGATGGGGAGAACCCTTTGGAGGTGTAGAAGTGTGGCAGTATG
This sequence comes from Nelumbo lutea, assembly GCF_056320005.1. Classification (NCBI taxonomy): domain Eukaryota; kingdom Viridiplantae; phylum Streptophyta; class Magnoliopsida; order Proteales; family Nelumbonaceae; genus Nelumbo; species Nelumbo lutea. The sequence continues at coordinate 72,213,505 of NC_142685.1, read as the reverse complement.
CTGGACAATATGGGAAGAAAGGAATCAAAGAACATTTTTAGACAAGGAAAGGAGCAAAGAAGCAATCATTGAAGCCATTACTATCAGAGTGATGCATTGCGTTAAATCCTTGAGAAGCTTCGATGACATTCCCACAAATGACTTGCTTAGAAAGTGGAGGGAGGTATCTTCTCTTCCAAGAACTATTATAATGCATGTTTGGTTCCCACCTCCTAGTTGGTTTATTAAAGCTGAATTTCGATGGTAGTAGTGAGGGGAATTTGAAGGGATAGGAAATCCATCACATGGACGCCCAAAGATTGCGGAATAAGGGGGCGAATTTCAAAAATTTTTCTCTCCCTTCAACTGGGAATCGAATTCCCTATTTAGAAAATCATATTTTCAAGGATCATTCTTGAACCATAAACTGAACCAGATCTGAACCAAAAGGAGTAGGGAGAGATAATACCTGATACAGAGAAGTAGTATCTCCCAATGGAGGTGTTCACGCCCAAGGAAGGATCCAAAATCTGCTCCCACTAAAGTTGGCGCAGTGCAGGGTGGAGAGGAATCAACAGTGTTCTTCCAAAAGAACTTGATCCTTCTCAAGAATCACTTGGACGGCTTGTGAATACAACTCCCACCAATCTTTTCTCCAAAAGATTGGAATCAAGATCCAATCTTGATTTCTCCCAAGAACTGGAGATCGAACTGCTGTAGGTGGCGGCTGCAGGAAGGAGGCGGCAAGAGAGTATTTGTAGGGTGCAGATTCTCTCTTCTGTGATTTCAGCTCTGAAGACAAGGATGTGAATTGCTTGCTTGTGTTGTTGTTGTCTAAAGGCTGCCGCCCCCTCTTTCTTTTATAGACTTAAAGGAATCAACTCCTAATCCCATTAGGAGTTGCTAACCCAAATCATATCTGGATTAGAAGTCCCTTTAAGATAAGGGATAACCCTTATTTTATCTGCAGATTAGATCAGCCATCTCCCAATCTAATTAGGAAGTTTCTAGATCTAAATCTCATTTAGATCTTGGACTCTCTAAGTGGATAGGGTGTGGGCCCAATCCTATCAGTTGATCTATCTCAGAATTCGCCCCTTAAGGCCCATTTAAGGTTATGTATTCATTTAGTCTTCCAAACTGCCGCCCAGTTGGGCTTCCTTGTATGGCGTGGGACCCAAACATTGATCTACACATCAGCCACATGGGTTCAGCCCAACCTTTGTTACAAGGCTTGGCCGAATACACTGTTATGGATAGTGCACCCCCTGAAACCCATCAGATGGGCTCTATGGGCCCAACACTTACCCTAAGTGGTCCTTGGGCCAAGCCACCTTGTAACACCCAGGGATTGTGGGCAGATGCAAGATTAGCCCATCAGGTATTATCCTCAATGGTTTTACACATAACCTCTCAGCCCATAATGATCATACACTGCCCGACAAGAGAGGACCTCTCCCTCGGCTGCAAGGAATAGTGTTGCACTCTCTCAAGTATGGATCCCGGGAATTAAAACCTTTTGCAAATCATTTCGAAACCATAATGTATATACTTTTATATCTCATATAAAATATATTTTGCAAAAAAAATCTCAACGATTGAAATTGGCTGCCGGCAGTCTTGGTTTCCATCAGTGAGAGTGCATCCCCGATCATTACCTTTGTCCGACAAAGGGGCTGATCTTGTCACTATGATCACCCACTCAGATGAATTCTCAGACTATCCCAACATACCTAGGTTTTGATCCCCGTTAAGGATCTCACTGATTGGTACATCAAAGACAGCCCAATCCGACACCTAGTGCAGTATCATAATCGAGTCTAGGGGTTGGGTGTAACTTTCTAGTTTTGCCCATCAATCTCCAAGGTCCAGGGCAATACTGGAAATTTGGTCCAGTTCAAAGATTCAATTAATCCCACACTGTATGTGCCTAGGGTCTCACCCTGGTAGCTGAGACAAGCCACCCCAACCGACTTGGTGGCACCACATTGTCAGTTTTGTCAGGATAGGTCTCCCCAGACCGACCCACTAACTGTGGACATTCTAAACTAACATGAGTCTCATTAAGTGTCCAGTTTAAGGGTATTACACAAAAACATACCAAGGGAACATGAATCAAATATGCACTTTTATTCATTTACAATAAACTCATAAATTACATCATTTTGATTGAAGCTAAGGGCATACAAAACTGTCTAACAGAATTTGGGCCCTCGCCCTTTAGGTATTGTAGATGTTTTCTTGAATGAGGAGGGAGGAGTTATTGCCCTTTACTTGGGGCCAATAGATGTGGGAGACTCCTTGAGGGATGGCCGAAATCTTTGCTGTGATGGAAGGGATCCAAAAATCCGAGGAGCTGAATATAAGAAGGTTGATCATAGAAAGGGATTCAAAGCTGGTAGTTAGTTGGCTGCAAAACGATGAGAGTAGCTGGTGGAAATTTATCAACAAAAGGAGGACGTTTAAGTTTTTAACAAAAGCTTTAAAGATCAAGTTGCAGTGGGTTAAAAGGAGTGCAAATGCCTTTGCTGATGTTTTGGCAAAGCAGGGGGTGGGAAGGGATCAACTCTTTTGGGCTGTTCTGTAATTGCTGTATGTTTTTGTCATCTTGGAGAGAATTAAAAGAGCTTCTCTCTCTTTGGGATGTTCACTTGAATCTTCTTCATTAATTAATGAAAATTTCTGGTTATTGATAAAAAAATCAAGCAGAAAAGGATTGTTAGGAACATAGATTCACCATGTTGGTGAAGAAAGAGACAAAGGAAATAGATTGTTGGGAACATAGATGGTTTGAATACCTTGACTGGATCATGGATATGGATGACGAATTTTTCTGGAAGTAGATATTTTTGGTAGAGAAAAAGAGCTTTTTGTTTGAAGAATGTAAAGGAGGAGAGGTGTTGAAGATTGAGGAGAAAGGGAGATCCATGGTTTTCTTGTCTCAAGATGTGGATCTTGAAACGTTGGAAGGTGTGGCCAATGTGGCAAAGTGGACACCTTCTTGTAATGAAATTTCAATCTCTGAAGGAAGTACGATGCTGAAGATTTTTGGACTTCCTTTCAACTTGTGGCTGGATCATGTCTTCGATAAGATAGCAATGATATGAGGAGTTTTGGAAGATCGCATGATTGGTCTTCATGCAGCGAAGATTAAAGTTTCTGGTGCTGAACTGGATAGGATCCCTCGTATGATCTCTACGTTGAAGGAAAATGATGGAAACTCTGGGTGGTAGTGGAAGCTGAAGCGGTTTTGTGGTATGGAAGGAGAGAGGTTGAAGACGATGCCGACAGGGCTTGGTAGAACCCATGTGGCACAAGCAGAGTGGAAGGAGATGGGGAAAAGGAAGAAAATGAAAGGGTTTTTGATATTAAAAGTTCAATGATGAATAAATTCACATTCAATGTGGAGATAGGGGAGTTTCGGAAAGGGGGAAAAGAAGACGAGCAGACTTCTCAGGAGAGAGAGGGTATTTTACAATTGGTAAGGAATGTCCTTAGCTGCCCAACACGTGATTCTCTTGGGGAGCACATGGGTGAAAAAGCGGGAGATGATCTGGGTGGGAAACAGATGGGCTTTGGGTAGGGTTCTAATGATGAATCCACGAGTTTCAAGTCTTTTGATTCTGGGCCGAAAAGTGGTTCCAGTAACGAAGGTAGACTTGCTCAAAATATTGGGAGGTGTACTGGGGTCGAGCCATTTGAGGGTTACAAATTTTGTGAGCCGAAGAATTCGACTTTGAGGCGAACAGGATGGTGAATGTGTTGGCCAACCAGATGGTACAGTGATTGAGATGAACCAATAGAGAAGGAAGTTACTGAAGAGGCAATCGGTGATGTCGAAGGTTTTGGTTGGGAAGGTCGACTGGGGTGATAAAAGGCAGGCGGAAGAGAAGGAAGATGTTCAAGTGGAATCTGAAGTTAGTTTGTTTCAATAGGAAAAAGAGGAGGATGAGGAAGATTTGTTGGGCACCAAGGATGGTAAAGGAGAACATTTGGAAAGGATAGAGGGAGTGGTTTGGGGAGAGCAAGAAGTGGTAGTGGAAGAAGAGAATGGGGGAGACACTAGAAGATTGTTCTCAAAAAGCAGATAAGAAGAGTCATTGAGTGGGAGTCTTGGTTGGGTATGGGTAGTAGGGGTTGGTTTCTAGAGGGTGTCAATGTTGGGGTTGTAGGGTCTGGTTTTTCCTTAGTGTTGCAGTGTGTGTGTGTGTGTGTGTGTGGGTGTGCGTTTCATTTGTAGCTGGGTAAAGGATTCTTGTTTGGGGTGGTTTTTTGGGCTTGGGGTCTCTTTACTTGGGTCTCTGTTTTGCTTCCCTGAGGGTGATTGCTTATAACCTTCCTTGTTATTGTTTTTTTTTTTAACATTTTTTTTTTTATTTTATCTTCAAAAATAAGAAAGAGAATGAGGGAGTGACTCTTCTAACTTTGCCAGGAAGTAATGGAAGCAAAACCACTGAAGAGGGGGAGAACAGAAAGGGAGATGAGGAGAATGGGACTGAAGGGGCAAAGGAAACAAGAGATGTGGAAGAGCTGTGGGGGAACAGAGGAGAAGGTGACAGAGGTGTAGAATAGGAGAAAGGAGGGAGAAAGAATTAGGGTTTGAGGAAGAGGGAAGTGAAGGTGAAGAAGGTATCACTGGGGGGGGGGGAGGTTAAAACATATAAAAGGAAAAAGTATTGAGCTTTCCCATTAGAGGAGAACAGAGAGGAGGGGATGGAAGCAGAATCGTGGGAGCAAAATGAGTCTGAACCAATGATTGATGAGACCCATATGGTAGAGAAGACTGTTGACATCAAGGAAGTGGTGAATAGGGGAGTAGAAGTTAGCAAAATTTTGGGTCTGTTTTTTCTTGGAGAGGAGGAATTCGCAAAAGAAACTTTCAGGTCTGTGGAGGATACAATCGGGAAGAATGAAGGTATAGTAGCTCCAGTGGTTTACTGTAATTGAGATAACAAGTTAAGAGGTGGAAGTGATTGCATGCGGTTGCGGGGACATCTCAAAGAAGCCAGAAGAAGATATCGAGGGGGTGGTGGTTGTAGATAGAGGTCAGAAATCAGCGGGAAGTCTGAAGAAGCTATGGGAGCTCTAAATGCAGCTAGGAGATTCAAAACTCAAAAGATAAAAGAATGCAACAGCAGAAATCTCTAAGGTTTTCACAAGGTTAAAAGGTGGTCTATTTGGTGTGGGTTCTAACAAACTCGTCAAAAAGCTCAAAAGAATAGTCAAAAGATGACAACAAGATTGTACACAAAAAACTGAGAAGAGTTAAGATGTTTGAAGATTTGTTTTGTGGGTTTGGGTGTCTTGCTTGGGTATTTGGTGGGCATAGGGCTGGTTTGATGTTCTGGGTTCTTTTTGTCATTTTTTGTGTTGTATTTTATTGTCATGTGTTAAGGGGTTTTCATTATTTAGGTCTTGCTTGGGTGATTGCTTGTTACCTTCCTTGTATCTTTTTATTCCAATAAAGTTTTTTCTTTTATCTTCAAAAAAAAAAAAAAAAAAAGAAAGGGACAAAGGATTGAAATGTAGTGGGCAATGCCATTAGAGAGAAGTTACAGACGAACGGCACTCTACTCATAGCTCTGTTTGGCAGAAACAAGGTGATTCTGGATATAAGGGATGATACACAAGTAGACAGAGCCACAATGGTTGATTCAAAGACAAAAAATAAGAAGAAATGAGTTTTTATGGTTTCTTGGGTGTAGAGAGACTGGGCTGAATGGGCTGTGGTACTTGTTTATGTTTTAAGTAGCATTATGTTTACATTTATGTGTTAATGGGCCTGTTATTGTTTTGTGTTTCTTTTAAGTTATTTAAGTTTTGGCTGCCCACTTAAGGGCAAAGATGTAATTGGTCATAATTAAGTGAGTTTAATAAAAAGATTAGAGAGAGAAAGAGAGAGAGGAGGAATTCGTTGAACTCTCTTCTCCTTTCTCTTCTTCTCCATCGTCTTATTCTGCTGTAATCACCTCTTTTTCTCCTTTTTACTGCTGTAATCAGGTTTAATTATCAGATTTGAAGGACAGTTTTACATCTTGGTAGCAGAGCAGGTTTCCCTCTTCCTTTTATCTTTTCTTTTCCCATACACCCTTTTATTAGAAGAGTGTATGGAGAGATAAGCTTATGATCATACAGAGGACTGTTTGCCTAGTTGGTAGAGGGTTTGGAGAGTCAAAGTCTGGCCGAATAGTGTCAAGAAGTGGAGCTGTTATTTTTCTGCCCAAAACCTTAGCCGACTAGAGAGATTTCAAAATATAGGATGAGGAGAAGGATTGGGTGTGCGCTTAGGGCTTGGGAGGTCTCTTTTAATCCCTAGAAGGGGGCGTTTGAGGTTTGAAGAAGGTTGGGAAGCTCTGGTAGGAGCGGCCTCCTTTTCTCTCTTTCTCCCATTGTGCCGAGTGCAATGAAACTTTAGTTTTTGAACCTTTTGGTACTGAGCTGACCTCAGTTAGGTCCATAAAGAGTGAAAAATCTTTTTTTTTTTTTTTTTTCGTTTGATTGATGGAGCAGTCTAGAAGTGAAATGAAGTAGATTCCAGTATCTAGGGTTGGACCGATAGATTCCTTTTTGAGTGGAGTGACTACAATTAAACTAGATGGAACCAATTTTCTAGCATGGACATAATCTATATGGATTTATGTTTGTAGTAGAGGTAAATTGGTGTATCTCATAGGCAGTGAGGAGAAACCTGTAGAGATGGACCCTACATATGAGAAATGGATGTAGGAGAACTACACCGTGATTGGGTGGTAAGGAGAAACCTTCCTATTGCCCTTCGCAAAGGCAAGCGGAAGTGTACAACACATTGTATCTCCAAACACCTATCCTACAACCTTCTTTTCTCAACCTATTATTCTTTCCTTGCCTCCGTTATTACACGTGATTCCTAAGTCTGTACCAGAAGCCTTATCCAAACCAGAATGGAGGGATGCTATGATGATTGAGCTAGATGCTTTACATAAGAACCATACATGGGATATTGTGGACTTGCCTAAGGGGAAGGAACTAGTTGGTTGTAAATGGGTGTTTACTATTGAGTATCATTCTGATGGTACTGTTGAGAGCTTTAAGGCTCGATTGGCTGTTAAGGGCTACACCCAGATGTATGGTGTTGATTACCTTGAAACCTTTTCTCATGTGGCTAAAATGACTTCAGTTCGAGTTTTGTTATCTCTAGCTGCTACCTTTGATTGGTCCCTTCATCAATTTGATGTTAAAAATGCCTTTTTGAATGGAGACCTACATGAAGAGGTCTATATGTTTTTATGTCTAGGAGTGTATGGGAAGGAAATGCAAGGGAATGTGTGTAAATTGAAGAAGTCCTTTTATGGTCTCAAATAGTCTCCTAGAGCTTGGTTTGAGAGATTCAGAGCTACCCTTGTTTCTTTTGGTTATACACAAACTCAATCTTGACATACTTTATTTGTGAAGAGAAGTAATTCCTTGGTCACCTTCTTGATTGTTTATGTTGATGACATTGTGGTTATTGGTAATGACACCTAGAAAGTGGTTAAGCTAAAAAGGTTTTTTATCACTAAGTTTGAGATCAAAGATTTGGGAGATATTATATATTTTTTCGGAATTGAAGTTGCTAGATCTAAGGATGGTATCTTCATTTCTCAGCGCAAGTATGTCCTTGATCTTCTTGTAGAAACTGGTAAATTTGGTACTAAGCTGGCCTCCACCCCTATAGACTTAAATCACAAGTTGTCTGCTACTAATGGTGAATTGTTGTATGATAGGGGAGTGTTCTAGAGACTACTTGGGAAGTTGCTATATCTCTGTTTGACTCAGCCAGATATTTCTATGTAGTGTGTCATTAGTTAGTTTATGCATTCTCCTAGAGACACACATTTAGCTGTTGTAGAAAGAGTTTTATGTTACTTGAAAGGCACTCCAAGGAAGGTATCCTTTTTATCAAACATGGACACATGGAGTTGGAAGTATACACTGATGCTGACTGGGCCGATGTATTGATGATAGGAGATCCACCTTAGGATACTGTGCTTTGGTTGCAGGGAATATTGTCTCATGGAGGAGTAAGAATTAGTCTATAGTAGCTAGGTCTTTAGCTAAAGCAAAGTACTGGGCAATGGCGGATGGAGTGTTAGAATTATTGTGGCTAAGATCACTTTTGGGAGAGTTGGGTATTGACTGTGAGAAGCCAATGATACTTTATTGTGACAATCAGGCAACAATCAACATTACACATAATCCCATCCAGCATGATAGAAATAAGCACATAGAGGTTGACAAACACTTTAAATGGGAAAGAGTTGCTTTAGGGGAAGTTTGCTTGCCATTCATTACTTCAGAGGAGTAGTTGGTCTTGACCAAGGGTGTTCCAAAAGGAAAATTAACTCACTATATAAGCAAGTTGGGCATGATTGACATCTCTTCTCAGCTTCAGGGGGAGAGTAGAGAGATTGGGCCAAATGGGCCCTAGTACTCGTTTATCTTTTAAGTAGCATTATGTTTACATTTATGTGTTAATGGGCCTTTTTCATTGTGGGCCTGTTATTATTTTGTGTTTATTTTAAGTTATTTAAGTGTTGGCCACCCACTTAAGGCCAGAGATGTAATTAGTCATAGTTAAGTGAGTTTAAGAGAGAAAGGAGGAATCTATCGGACTCTCTTCTCCTTTCTCTTCTTCTTTTCCATCTTCTTCTTCCTTTTGTTGTAATCACCTCTTTTTCTCCTTTTTACTGCTGTAATCAAGTTTAACTATCATATTTGAAGGACAATTTTACATCTTTTGGGGAGATGGAGTGCTAGTGGGATTTGGATCGTTGGGTGATATGGGATGATCAGGTTGGGGTTTGGGGGTCTCTCTCGTTGTCATGGTGTTTTTATTTTGGGTTGCAGGGGTGGTCATTTGTAGAGTATATTAGAAGGGTTTGGGCTTTGTAACTTGTGGCTGTCCATTAACTTGGGTTATGTCTTATCACCTATCTTGTATACTTTCTTTTCTTTTAATGATTTTTTTATTAAAAGAATACATATATTGACCAAGGTTTAAAATTTCGATATGATACACCCGATACGGGGTGTATCGTATTGTATCTTTGAAAAACAGGTATGAGATACACATGGAAATAGGGCGTCTCATCTTTTTTCATGCGTATCGGACCTGTATCGAGGCATATTGGAGGCGTATCGGGGGTGTATCGGTAGCGTATTGATGAAAGCCTCATACGTAGAGTGCTAGATTTGCTAAAATTTGCAAGAAACAAGTGTTAATCATTATTTTTTTTAAGATTTTTCAAAATTTGAAAAATAATGGAAAAAATAGGTTCATTTTTTTTTCAAATTTTTATGTTGATCTACATTTCTTACATGTTTAAATTTATGATTTCTTTTTACATTGTGATTTCTTTTTTTATCTTGTGATTCCTTTTTTTTCTTGAATGTTTAAATTTATGTTGATCTACATTTCTTACATTCAAAATCACCATTTTTTTGTGTTATCAGTAGATTTATGGAAATTTCATAAAGATACTTGGGGAAAATATAAATTAACAAAAAGTTTGAAAATATAATTTTTCTCTGCTTATAAAGACTAAATTAGTTTTATATCTATGGATTTATCTATCTTATCCATAGAGCAATTGAAATTTCTTCTGTATTTTTTTTTATTTTTTATAATTTAAGAATTAAAATATAATATAATTAATTATATTTTATCATTTAATCACAACAATTGAATATATTATAATTCTATGGATGATCTATCATATCCACAGACCAATTGAAATTTCTTTTTTAATAATTGTTTTTTATTTTTATATTTTAGAAATAATAAATAAATAAATAAATAAATAATTATATTTTATCATTTGATCACAATGATTGAATATATTATAATTTTATGGATTATCTATCATATCCACAAAGCAATTGAATTTTCTTCTTTAATAATTATTTTTTGAATATATTATATAATGTTTTTTTTTATAATTTTTGGAAATAAATAACCAATAATAATTATTAATTATATTTTCACATAGAAGTTGTGCCAATGCATGTTTTATGGTTGGATAGGAGAGTTGGGTTTTTCCCATCACATAAAATATTAAAACTTAAGAATTATAATTTATAAATTATAGTTAAGCATAGGATTTTTAATGAAATTATAATTAACTATAATATATTTCTTCATGAAACCATTAAAATATATTAATTTATTGTATATACACCTCATTGAGGTCTTATATTTAGTGGTGTTGATGTATTTTTATGATTTATTAAAGTATTTATAGTGTATCTATGCATATCTTAGTTTTTCTCCAATACGCATGCGTATCCAAGGCGTATCCCAATACGTCTCTTAAAATTGCCTTTCCGATACACTTGGCATTTCCAATTCTTTGAACCTTGATATTGACAGATGTGTCTCTTTGTTTCATAAAAGTCCATTAATGACAATTATGCCCTTATATCTTAAAATTTAAACCTTTAAAATTTTCTTTTAACATCTTCACTTTTATGGTTACAACAATATTTTCTTCATGCTTTACATACTCCTGGATTTGTGCCTTAGCTCCTCAATCTGAACTCTTTATGTAAGCATTTGAAGTCATGAGCTTTTCAAAGGGCCTCTTGTTCCTTTTAACCACTTCTGGTTGAATTTTCAGGCATATTGTAAGGCATCGATAAATACTATGTGTTTTGGGTAAGGCCTTGATATGATTTCTAGGTACAATAATTCTAGGAAAAGTATAATAAAATCAGATTGTTTTGACAACTTCATGCTTTTTAGAACTTAGAAGCTAGGGACTTATATATGTCATCCACGTGCAATGAATGAACTATTAGCAAGTTTGAATGTAATACTAACATTTGTTTTGAGGCATGGTCTTGTCATTATTACAAGTCATGACATCCCATTTACTGTTCAGGTATCAAATGTTATGTGGAGCTTTTGGTAAACTGGAGGGCAATGGGATTAGGTTTTTCTGTTATTTCTTTCTGGATAAACTGAACCTTCATGTTTCTTGTTTTACTGGATATACTATTTCCTTTCTTTCAGAATTATCTGCATTTTCTACCATGTTATGCAGTAGCATTTGGAATGAGAAGAGAAATTTAGTTCTGGCATTTAAAAGGGACTGTTCAGGTAATTAAAGAAGGCATTTTACCATTGTGAAGCATCAAATAAAAACACTGTTACTTGGTCACAAAACTCTTCTTTCAACTTTTTAACAAGAGAAAGGGAAAAATTCCTTTTCAGAAGAACACTTATTGCACTATTTTTTCTAATATCACTGTTTTCTAGGTCTTCAAAAGGAAATTTTCTGTTGTCTCCTTGTGCTTTGGGTGACAATAGTAAAAAAGCTTATCAAAATGAATGCTAATTTCACAGGAAATAAGTTTGGAAGCTTCTTGAGGGCTGAGTTGTATTGTCATTTAAGGGGCTGAAGCTGATATATTCTCTTTATTGGTGAGGGTGGAGGAGATCAAATGTGGTTATAGGGTGGATAAGGGATGGTGGAGTGGGTCATTGGGTGCTAAATCATCTTATCAGTTAGCTTAAATCTTTGGTTTCCAAAGGAACATCATATTCCATTATATCCAGAAATCTGATTACTTGTTGGCAGACATGGTAGCTGTGGATGGAGTGGGCAGGAGTGAGCTTCATTAGGACATAGGCCTCCTCAGGTAGATTGTCCTGTGGTCCATGTATCTGTCATGCCGTGTTAGACTGAAGTATTTGGCTTTGGATCTTGATCGCCTTGTTCTGATGATTTTGCATTCTTCTTTCCTTTCTCTGCTTTTTATCACTAATATAGTTTTTTGTTATCTATAAGAAAAAGAATACTATTGATCAAAACAATAAGAAAAAATTGTAAGCAATTTATCCTGATTTTGGAGTTATAATCATTAGAGTGGCCACTGATTACCAATTTATACTCTTTTTGGCTTCTTATGTTTTTTTCTGACAAGTATTTTATGCCTTCTTATGTTTCCCTCAATTATATCCTGCTTAACTTACTTTTCATTTTTTCTTACTTTTCATTTTTCTATTGTTTTTTCTTTTCAGGCACTCCCTTATGGTAAATTACCTAGCCCTTTTAACAATTGTACAGAGATTCTACATGTTCCAATTCCATTTGCATCAGATGAAAGGTTGGTTTCCCCTTGACTTAAATTTATTAGCTCTCTCTCTCTCTCATACACAAGCACCCCCAAGCACACAAAGCTCAATACCTAAAAAAAGAACATGTTTTTTTTTTTTAATAAGTGGATTTTATTAATCAATGAATGAAAGCATTACAAGCATCCATAGGAGAGACATGAGATGCAACCTCTCACTTCATAAAAAAGAATATGTTGTCTGAAAGTAACTTGGGTTATTTAATCTCAGAACTGTTCAAGTAAAAGGAGAGAGTACCAGTTTGAATAGAAGAAGAAGAAGATTCAGAGAGAAGAATATGAAGTGGAAAAAAGAGAGCAACTTCCATCTGTCAATTGTTTATTTTTTATTATATAATTACGTAAAATGACTAAAACACCCTTATTAAGTTAAAGTAAAAAGACCAGACTGTCCCTGTCACCTATACGATAACATTATACTAACAATTCTAACCTTGTCCATAGATTCTGATCACATTTATATTTAATCTCTCAGGGCTGAAGATGGTGAGGATTCTGAAGCATCTAGTACAACAGATGAGTTTTCTTATGCAGCAGATCCTTTGGAGTTTTCAGAATGTTCATCTTTGAATAGCTTTGATGAGAAAAATGATGCTGAGGAACCTGATGACCTGCATGGTAGTTTGATTGGGTTGCAAACAAGATTTTTATCATCATCAGTGTTATTCACAGGTTTCTCCGTTGAAAATTTATCTCAAAAGCAACCTGAGACTGTAAAGTCACATACTTTTGACTGTACTTCCAATAAAACTTTTAGACCAGACAACCATCTAGTGGATAAACTTCAGGAATTAAAACTGAATCACATCTCTGTGCCCCTTCATCCATCTACACCAACATGGTCTAAGATGTCGGATATTCAGTCTGAAGATTATCAGTATGATATGTACTGGCCACTTGGAGGGCTTTCAAGAAATCCTTTTAATGTTGATACAGACTTCAATTTTGAGACACCACTGCATGTCACTGATTCCAACCTGAAGGTGTCCAACCAAAGTGCAGAAGTCTTGAAGGGTGAAAGTTCATATTTTGGTGAAATGTTCCCTGGAAATTCTGCATTGGAGAAAGCAGCAGGCAAGGTTCAGTTTGAGAATGGAAATGGTGCTGCATCTAATTCATTTATCTTCCCATCATTGGAATCTAAGTGCATTAACACTGTCCTCAATATCAACCCAATGCTTACAAAAAATGAATGGTTTCACATGATGGGGATGTCAGGCAACAGGAGCTTCATGGATCATAATAAGTATCTTTCATTCTTTGAATTTTCATCAGTGGAAGATCCTGTTAAGGTAAATGGGGAAAGGTTGCTTGCTGGTCAGAATCATGAGTATCAATCTGAAAATTTATCTCCCTATAGTGTTTCTGCTGAAAGACGTATGGTTGAAAGTGAAGAAGAAAAACACCATGATAGAGGTTATATTATGGCGGACCAAGAAAAACTATCTGATGATTGCTTACCTTTGGAGTCAAAGGAGAACCAACAAGAAGAATACCCATCAGCAGATGTTTCTGGTGGAGCTAAATGGGAAAATTCACTGAGCTACTCTGGAAAAGGCCTGATACATGGAGCTAGAGGTCACAAGGAGTGTTTGGCTTCTACAGTTGAGATACCAGTTGATGTCATTATTGACAAATGCATGCTGCAGGAGATCTTGCTTCAGTATCCTAGTGTTTATGTTACTACTAAAAAGAGATTGATTATGCATTTCTTTTCTTTTTTCATTGTGTAGTTGATTGTTCCTCCTTTTGCAGTTGGCATCTTGGTTTTATACTCATCTTGACTTCAAACTGATCTTGATTGGGGGAGCGTTGGGTGGAGATGTGAATCAGACTAGCAATAATCCTTGATATTATTTGATGTATTTGGTGAGAAAAAGAGAAGAAAACAAATCTGAATGAAGAAGAAAGAAAAGGAAGAAAAGAGAAGAGACTTTTGAGAAAGAAGCCAAAATCATGGAGCTGTATTGATACCCTCTTATGTTTTTTATGAGCAGACTATAATGAAAGATACATTTACTCGTCTGCCCCTAATAGGTGGCAACAATAAGAAAGAAAATAAAAATACTCCTAATGCCCGAAAAGTCCATTACATAACCAGCCTAATAACAAATTAAAAAAAAGGAACTCTGATAAGAAATAGACTCCTACGGCCTGGAGTTATGACTTCCAACCCTAAGACTAGAACCTGAAGTTGTCAATTTGGGCCCTATTTAAGTTCTTTTCATTTGCTGAGTTCCTCGGGGTGTCACTAAAAGGCCTTGATGATGATGTCAAAAGGCTTCTTTGTATGCCTATCTAACTTGAAAAATGAACCCACCTCATCTTTTCTTGTGCCTTCAGACTCCTCTTCTGGGTTTGGGTGGAACCTAGGCCCGAGAAGGGCCATTAGGGACATAGACCTTGGGAGTACTTTGACCTTGTTAACCATTCTTGAGAATGTTTTCTTGGACCCCTCTCAGGAAGATATCAGAATTTGGACCCCATCCTCCTCTGGTACATTCTCTTATGCTTCCTTCTTTGAGACCTTATCTCAGCTTTCTGCCTCTAGTGGTCTGTCTTTCCCTGTTAAAGAGGTTTGGAGCAAGCCCATTCCTCCTCGGGTTGGTAGTTTTTGTTGGGAAGCATTCCTGGAAAGAATTAACACAAGTGATCTCCTTCAGGGACCCAATTCTTGTTTATCCCCACATAGGTGTATTCTTTGTAAAGTTGAAGGGAAACTGGTTACCACCTATTGATTTCTTGCCTGTTTGCTAGAACTATTTGGGAATGGGTTTTCTGCCTTTTTGGGTGCAGATGGACCCCTCCCTTGAATGTGCAAAGCCTCTTCTCTCCTTCTTACTTTAGTTAGCCTTTAAAAAGAGGGAGAATTATGTGGAGATGTATGAGGGCTGTAGTCTGGTGGTGTACCTGGGAAGAAAGAAACTTACCTACTTTCTCAGAAAAAGGAGAGAACCACTGAGAATGTAATGGAGTTAATACATTTAAGGGTCGCTCACTAGCTGAAATCTCTGAACCTATTCACAGTTTTTTCCTTGGATGACTTGATGAGAAACTGGTTAGAGATAGCTAATTCTGCCCAGCTTAATACGATTTCTTCTCCCTCTTAGACTTCTCCCCCATCAGGATTCATGAAGCTGAATTTTGATGGAAGTAGTTTAAGGAACCCAGGGCTCTTTGGTATAGGGGGAGTGTTCAGGAATGATGAGGGGCTTATTATAGCCATATTCTCAAGCCCTATTGGAAAAGGAGACTCTCTTAGGGCTGAGATCCTTGCGGCTCTGGAAGGTGCCCAAAGAGCAAGGGAGCTGAACTTAAGAAAAGTTGTTTTTGAAGGTGACTCAGAGGTGGTGGTGAGATGGCTAAAGGAAGATAACTCTGGCATCTGGAACTACGACAATGAAAAGAAAAAATTTAGGTGGCTAACTAGGGACATTGAGGTAAGAAAGTTTACCTCCCCCTCTCTTGTAATTAAAGTTCCTTATTATTAATAAATTCTGCCGTTACTAATCAAGAAAAAAAATGATGTCAAAAGACTTCTTATGGCAATGGAGTGCAAATCCCTAAGCAACAAAAGTCAAGCCAGTGCTCAAGGAAGAAAAGGTGGTCAACAGAGGAAAAGGGTGAAAGCCAGAGCAGGAAAAGGGGAGGGACCTCTTTGTGACCATTATTTATGTCTTCCATAATTTCATGGAACATCTGAGGACCCTTCTTTGGACGTTGCAAGTTAGTTATTTGCTTTTTCCTGCAAAAACCTGCCTTGGGCTTCAACTAAGGATGAAATCCTTCACAAAAACTCTCCAAAAACCCTCCTAACTGGGCTGCATAAGTTGCTGATTGATCAATCGATGAGTTCTCCACTTTGATACCAAGTTGAGAAATACACCTGCAGTAATTCAGAAAATATAAGAAAAGAGAGAAAGAAAGGAACAGAAAGGAGAAGAAAGTGGTTTCACCAGTAGGTTGTGGAAGAAAAAGAGAAGGGAAGAGAGAAAAGAAGAGTTCAAACTTCTCTCTCTAGCCCCCTTGATCTCTTTTATTAACTTAATTCTAAAATTAAGTACAATTACTTAGATGCCCTTAATGGGGCGGCCAGCACTAAAGAAATAATTAAAGAAAACAAGAAAAGCCCATAACTAATGTCCACAACCAACAGACATAACCTTAAACACTACTTAAAAGAAATAAAAACACTAGGGTCCATTCGGCCCATTCTCAGTACAATAGCCATGCCTTTCCTGAACTGGCCCAGATACAGGTATGTTAGCAGCCTCACCATCAAATTGCTTGAAGAAGGATTTGATCTGCAAGAACATCTATTGGCATTGCGGCGGTACCATTTTATGGAATTGGCAGACTGGGCAGATTTGTTTATCATGTCCCTTTGGCATCATGTATTCCCTGTTAATTTTTATTTTGATTGATATTATATTACCACCCTTTCTGATACACTTTTTGGTCTACCAGAAGTGGAATGTTGCAGAGGCAAATCAGGGAATACCAGTAATTCAAGGATTCCTCAATTTGGCAGTACAAAGGTCTTCATGTGAAAGAGACAATTACAAGGATAGGTTGTTTGTGTACACGAGAGGGCATGGCATGATGCCCATCTCAAGTTCTTCCATTGGTAGATATTTTGTTCTGATGGAAATGGGGTTATTTATTTATTTATCTAGTTATATATTTAATGATGTCAGTGTGTTTACACCTTGCATAAAAAATTATGCTTGGCTTTGTGATACTGTGCTGTTCAATTCAAATTGCAGGAATTCATTCATTTGATTTCATAGCCTTAGGCTACAAAGTTGACTGGCCGGTCAATATTGTCCTAACCCCAGGTGCGCTGCGAATATATGCTGACATATTCAGTTTTCTGATTCAAGTCAAGCTAGCTGTTTTTTCACTTACTGATATATGGTGCTTCTTGAAGGTATACTCTTCTACTTTATCATTCATTTATTTTGGTCAAATTACTAGTTCTCTCTATTTTCTTGATATAATCTATGCATTTTTCTCTCTTTTCTCTTTTGATACCTTCATATTTGCTTTATGTTCAATGCTTATAACTTCTTTTTCCATTCACAGTTTAAAAGTTTGATAATGATTTGCATAATGACCATCAGTAATATGCTTATATGAGGATAAATATTTCTGATTGTATTGAATTGGCATAAAATAACACCATTTTAAGGAGAAACCTGGAAATCATAAGAAATACTGAAAGAGACATACTCATGCATAGAATTCAAACTACCATAAAAACCAACTGCATAGAATAAGGCAAGTTTAAGCTTTAACTGACAAAACTACTCAATATGGGAAAGAAACTCAATTGGTACGTGCAGGTGGAAGGGAAGTGGAATCGGAGTGGTTGGAAAGTGGAGAAAGGGGAGAGGCTAGAATTGTGGCGAGGAGGAGATTGTAAGTGATGATATTCTAGGGTCTTTGGCAAAGAAGGAAGAGAAAGAAATCGATCAGGAAATTCTCATTAAGGAAGAGGATGTTGGGGTTGAGGAAGGAAGGAATTGGTGGTGATCATGGAAGATTTTGTGGGGAAGGTCGGAGTGGAAGATGATGGGGGGGGTCAGAACACACAGAGAGAGGGAGCAAGTGAAACGGATTGAGGAAGCAGGGACTGGGAGATGAAAGATCAGGGTGAAAGAGAAAATAAATAAGTCAATGGTTGTTTGTGATTGTGACAATTCAGTTTCTCAAGAAAATGTGACTTCAAATGGAGATGGAGAAAATTTGAAGGGGGAATGAGATGGCAGAATGGACAATGGTTGCAGATAGGTGTAAGACTGGCTGGGGCGGCTTCAGTAGAGTTTGGACCCTTAACTCGGCCGGGGTATTCGCTTTCAAATCCTTTTTCAATTTCCTTATTGCTTCCTCTCCCTCCCCTTCCTCGAGTGAGTGCCTTCGTTGGGAAAGTGTTTCATGGTTGCATTAATACTTATGATAAGCTTTAAAGAAAAAGGCCAAACTGGTGCTTGTCTCCCAACTGGTGTAGCTTGTGCAAGGCTAATGGTGAGACTGCTTTTCATCTTTTAATCTCCTATCCATTTGTTGGCTTTATCTGGGAGTAGTTTGCCTCACTTTTTGGTTGCAGGTCGCTCTCTTCTGTTAGCTTGGAAGGGTTGTTTTCCCCTTCTATTTGCAGGTGCACTACTAAAAGAGGCAGGCCGGTGTGGATATGTACAAGGGCAGCAGTTGTTTGGACTGTTTGGGAGGAAAGAAACTGTAGAATTTTTGGGGAAAAGGAAAGAATAAGGAAGCTTTGGTTGAGGCGATAACTCTTCGAGTGGCTCATTGCATTAAGACCTTGAGCTTGTTCTTAGATTTTCAGATTGATGATTTCTTCAGAGCTTGGGGGATTATCATTGCTTCGTCTTCTAAGACAAGTTGAAACAGTGGTCTGGTCTCCACCTCGTGGCTGGTTCAAATTGAACTTTGATGGGAGCAGTGTGATTAATCCAGGCCCTGAAGGTATTGGAGGAGCTATCAGGGATGAGGAAGGCAACATTTGTGCCTTATTCTCCAGTCCAACTGGGCGTAGTGATGTGGCATCTACAGAATTCTTAGCTGCTATAATTGGGCTTGAGAGAGCCAAGGAATTGGGCCTGGCAAGGCTAATTATTGAAGGTGACTCCAAAACAGTTGTGACTGGTTAAGGAAAGGGGAAGGAGTCTCTTTTCACCTAAGGAATGGTCTTAGGAGATTCAAAATGCTCTCTAGGGATATGCTGATTCAAATTAATTGGGTTAGAAGGTCGGCCAACAGTTTGGCAGATAGTTTGGCTAAACAAGGGGTGCAAAGATGGTCTATGTTTTGGGCCTATATGTAATTTTTGGGGGTTTGGACATCTGGTGTCCTCTTTGTTTCCTTCACAACTTCTGGTTGTACTGCTTTATTTAATTCTACTGAAATCAATTTTCTGAGTTATTGATAAAAAAAAAGAAAGGAAGTTGAGGAAGTCTCAAATGAAGCTAGATGCTTCAAAAAATCAAAAGATTCAATATCAGGTCCAGGTTTCAAAGGTGCTTACCAGATTGAAAGGGGGTTTGTTTGGAGTAGGTCCCAACAAGGCTGTGAAAAAAACCTAAAAGGCCACATAGAAGTAGAAAGGAAAACATAATTCAAGGATCTAAAGACTCGATGTAATGCAAGACAGTCTGGGCTTGGGTGTGGATGCGTACTTTCTTTTGGGATTTTCTAATGTATTTGTGTTTTTTTGGGTATTTGATTGATGTGTGGTTTGTGGGTTTTGTTTTAATTTCTGTGGTGGGTACGTTGTATGGGTAATTTGGATGAAGGGCCAGTTTTTGTGATAATGAAGGGGGAATATATGGGACTTGGTTTAGGGTTGTTGTATTAGGGATGTATTCTCTCTGGGGTGATTATCACCTTTCTTTGTTTTACTTTTTCTTTTATAAAATTTTCTTTTTTATTTACCTTCAAAAAAACTAGTCAATATGATTGGTGGTAATTATGATATTTAATATCTGAATTAAGTTTATGGCATTTTTTTGTCATTGTTTCTCTTGAGATGAATAATGAATAAAAAATGAAAAAAATAAGGAGAAATAAAATAAAAGAGAGATGAGAGAACAAAGAGAGATCATTTTAGTCTAGCAATATCACATGCCAATCTGTCTCTCTTTACTTTTTATATAATAGTAAAAGTGTCCAAAATTAGAAGAAAACTCCCAATGGTGACATTATAGTAAAGACCCCAATTATATATTTTCTTTCTGACATAACCTAATTCTTGTACAAAACACTCCCTCTCAAACTAGCTCTCTTGGAAATACTGTAATTTGGGAATGACACTTCAGAGCTTCTCTCAAACAAAGCAACTTGAAGATTGCAGCATAGCAGTAACTAGCTTACACCAAACTGATGGGGATCCATGTTCCAATTATCTTTGTTGCAAACTTGCACTTAGTGATGGCACTTTAGATCTTACCCATGGTAAGATCAATCTTCAATTGATTAGATGGTGCTCAAGGTGGTTGACAGCTTTTGCCCAAGAAACGACAAGCATGGTATTCTTGGAAGCCTATGGTTCTTTTTTTTTATCAGAAAAGAATTTTTTATTAAAATATTTACAAAATTTGGAGAAGAATACAGTTAATTGTCCATCCCACCAGCCCAAATTATATCAGATTACAACTTTGCCCAAAACAAACTAGGACTGTCAACTCCTTGCTTTGCCAAAACATCTGCCAACCCATTTGCAGTCCTTATCCATCTGAAAGTAAAATTGAACCTCTATGCTAGGATATCAATTTCCCCGGAAGCATGTCTGTATTTCCAAGGAGCTGAATTGAAATTCTTGGTCCATGAGATGACTAATTGCAAGTCTCAATTTCCAGTTCCCTTACTCCGAGCTACTGCAAGTCTCAATCCTTGTAAGAGAGCCAGAATTTCAGCCTGGACTGAATCTCCAATACCAATTGGTCCAGAAGACACGGCCACCACCACTCCTTGGTGGTTTCTAAAAGTAGAAACCTGCTGAATTAAAAAATATATATAAAAAAGAAAAGTAGTTTCTTGAAGAGAGAAGGAAGAGAGAAAGAGAGGAAGAGAAGAAGAGAAGTTGGACAGAAAAGAGAGCAATAATCTGGCCGCCCCCTTCACTTATTATTTATACTAAAATAATAGAACAATACAAAGACAACTATGCCCTTATAGGGCGGCAAAACATAAAACTGCATATATAACACTCAAAAACATAATAAAATTTGGACTCACATAACTACTTTGGTCTCCACCTCCTATCTAACAACTAACATAAAACATCTACTCAGAAAAACATCATAAAACTAATTAATCTTCAACACTCCCCCTCAACTTGGGAGTAAATGTCACACATTCCCAACTTGCGTAGATCATGTTCAAGCCTATTCTTCGCCACCCCTTTAGTGAGAACATCAGCCAGCTGCAACTCTGAAGAGACATAAGGCAACCGAACTTCTCCGGTTGTTACCGTTTCTCTTATAAAATGTCTATCAACTTCAATGTGCTTTGTCCTATCATGCTGAATTGGATTGTGGACAATATTGATTGCAGCCTGATTGTCACAATATAACATCATAGGTTCCTCTGCTTTCAATCCAATCTCACTCAAAAGAGATCTAACCCAAAGAAGTTCTGAGACACCATGAGTGATGGATCTATACTCAACCTCTTCACTTGACTTTGCCACAACCGCTTGCTTCTTACTTTTCCAGGAGATCAAGTTTCCACCTACAAAGGTACACACTCCTGATGTAGACCTCTTGTCATCTATGCATCCTGCCCAGTCTGCATCTGTATAGGATTCTAGCTTCAGATTTTCATGATTTGAGAAAAGAATGCCTTTGCCAATGTGCTTTTTCAGATATGCAAGTATTCTCTCAATAGCTTTCCAGTGCTGAACCCAAGGTGCATGCATGTACTGACTCACAACACTAACAACATAAGAAATATCTGGTCGTGTCATACACAAATACAACAGTCGGCCCACCACTCTTTGATATCTCCCCACATCCTTTACCAATTCACCATCCACACCATTAATTCTGTGATTTGGATCAATAGGAGTGTCTGCTGGTTTGGTCCCCAGCTTCCCAGTCTCCCGCAGTAGGTCAAGTACATACTTTCTCTGTGAAATGAAGATCCTATGCTTGGATCTTGCAACTTCAATCCCTAAGAAGTATTTGAGCTCACCGAGATCTTTGATCTCAAATTCTTGTTGCAATGATTTTTTGAGATCATCAATCTCCTCTAGATCATTTCCTGTCACCACTATATCATCCACATACACAATCAGAATTGACACCAGAGCATCTCTCCTCTTCACAAAGAGGGTGTGATCAGACTGTGTCTGTGTGTAACCAAAACGGATGAGTGCCCCTCTGAACCTGTCAAACCAAGCCCTATGTGACTATTTCAGTTTATACAGAGATTTTCTGAGTCTGCACACCTTTCCTTTACCAACATTTTCATAAAATCCTGTTGGAATGTCCATATATACCTCCTGTAAATCACCATTGAAAGCATTTTTGACATCAAGCTGGAACAAGGGCCATGAATAGGTGGCTGTTAGAGATAAAAGAATACGAACTGAACTCATCTTAGCTAATGGTGCAATGGTTTCCAAATAATCAACACCATAGGTCTGAGTATACCCTTTTGCTACCAACCTTGCCTTGTACCTCTTTATCTTGCCATTGACCTTATACTTCACTGTGAATATCCATCTACATCCGACTGTCTCCTTGTTTTGGGGGAGATCAACTATTTCCCAAGTTTGATTTTTGACCAAAGCATCTATCTCTTCTTGCATGGATATTTTCCACTCAGGTTTGGAGAAAGCCTCAGTAACATTCCTGGGTATAGACACAAAATCCAAGGAAGAAAGAAAAGCATGGTAGGAGGGTGATAAGGCATTGTAGGAAAGATGGTGTGACTTGCAGTGGGCTGTACACTTTCTCTTCCCCTTACGAAGTGCAATGGAAAGATCAAGGTCAGTGGGATCAACTGCAACAATGGTGTTAGGGATAGAAACTTTATCATCAGAAAACATAACAGGCTCAGGCTCAAGAGGAATACCTGGAACTGTATCTGCCGAATATGGAGTTTTAGAAGGACTAGTAGAGAGTGGTGTGGGTTTAGGATGTGTGGAGTCAACCATCATCTGTCGGCACTGATATTTCTGTGAGGTTGCCCGTAGTGGCTCAGGTAATGAAACTGGAGGTGCAGGTGCTGGCTGAACTGATGGAGGCACCACAGAAATAGGAAGAGGAATAGATTGCGAGTTCTCCTCCCCAAAACTCTCCCCTTGAGGAGAACCACTCGAGAAGAAGAATGTGGATTCAAAGAAAGTAACATCCATAGTGACAAATCTTCTCCTCGACATTGGGTCATAACAGCAATACCCCTTTTGGTTCAGAGCATACCCAAGAAAAACACATTTCTTGGCCTTAGGATCCAGTTTCATGTGATGAGGGCCAAGAATGTGAACAAAAGAAACACAACCAAAAACCCTTAGAGGTATATGAAATATCTCTCCATCTGGAAAAAGAAGGCTAAGTGGCACCTTAAAACCCAAAGTCCATGAAGTAACACAATTAATCAAATGCACAACTATTGGAACTGCACAGGAACTAAAGCACACACCATAAGACTCCTTGCCACCTCCACAATGTGTTTATTTTTCCTCTCAGCAACTCCATTCTGTTGCGGTGTATATGCACAACTGCTCTGATGAACTACACCATGTTCTAAGAGATACGTGGTTAGGTCCTTCTCAAAGTACTCTCTGGCATTATCTGATTTAAAAGCTTTTTCACTCCAAATTGTGTGAGAACCATCTGGTGGAACTGTCGTACCAAGTTTGGAACCCCATCACGTGATCTCATCAAATATATCCAAGAATATCGTGTATAATCATCCACAAACAAGAGAAAGTAACAGAATCCTCCCACGGAAGGGATATAATATGGCCCCCATACATCAGTGTGAACAATATCAAAAGCAGAAGTACTTTTATTACTTCGTTTAAAAGACTGTCTACAATGCTTTCCTAACTGACAACTTTCACACTACAAAGTAGATAACTGAACAAATTCAAACAACTTTGGGAAAAAAGACATTTCAAAGAACTAAAAGAAAGATGTCCCAAGCGATTTTGCCAAAGCATAATTTGGTTCACTGACTCTGACCCACTACTATTGTAGTTGCTAACATGATGGCCCTGATGTTTCGGAATCTCATCCAAAAGGTAGACTCCATTCACCTCACGTCCACTCCCAATCATCTTCTTTGACTCCAAATCCTGCAAAACACAATTACCAATCATCTTCCTGATTTTGATGCTGAACAGTAGATCACCTTCCTGATGACTAGATCCCACCAAAAACTCCAAGAATTGGGCAATCTATAGCAGATCGATCAGCCCTTTGCTACTTCATGTAGTCGGATTTTCTAGGGCTGCATGAGAATGCTTCAAGAAACCCTAGCCGATGCTCTAATACCAAGTAGAAATCTGCTGAATTAAAAAAATATATATAAAAGAAAAGTAGTTTCTTGAGAAGAGAAGGAAGAGAGAAGGAGAAGAAGAGAAGAAGAGAGTTGGAAAGAAAAGAGAGCAATAATCTGGCTGCCCCCTTCACTTATTATTTATACTAAAATAATAGAACAATACAAAGACAACTATGCCCTTATAGGGCGGAAAAACATAAAACAACATATGTAACACTCAAAAACATAATAAAATTTGGACTCACATAACTACTGTGGTCCCCACCTCCTATCTAACAACTAACATAAAACATCTACTCAGAAAAACATCATAAAACTAAT
Organism: Nelumbo lutea; assembly: GCF_056320005.1. Classification (NCBI taxonomy): domain Eukaryota; kingdom Viridiplantae; phylum Streptophyta; class Magnoliopsida; order Proteales; family Nelumbonaceae; genus Nelumbo; species Nelumbo lutea. The sequence continues at coordinate 72,189,025 of NC_142685.1, read as the reverse complement.
TAATCTTCAACACTAAATACTCCTATTCCTGCCCTTCTTGGATTACCCAACAAGCTACCATGAAAGTTCAACTTTAGCTTATTTATAGCAGAGGTTTCCATTCTATTCTTACACTTTCTGCAGGTCTAACTATTTGCACCACTTCAGTCTAGGAACTTACTATGTCATTTATTGACAATTCTTGAAAATGTCAATCTTCTAGATTGAAAGAACACCAAGAGTTTCAAGGGTGTCTAACAGAATGGTCGACCCCCACCCTCAAAGAGCCTATATATATCTTATTAGTTATAAATATTTACAAGGAGGCCTTTGAAGGGCTAAAGATAAAAAAAGAATAATTACAAAGAGGCCCTTAGAAGACTGAAAGATAAGAAAGAAAATAAATGCTTTGGTACAACAGGGACCATAGAACTACATTACATCAAGTATCTTTACACTCCCCCTCAAACTGATTCTGAGACATAAGCATCAGCTTGCCCACAATAAATAGATGTCTAGATCTCGTCATAGGCTTCGTGAGAATGTCAACAATCTGTAAGTCGGAAGGGAAATGGAGCCAGGAAGAAATAGATCATTAATGAAGTGGCAATCCACCTCAATGTGTTTGGTTCTCTCATGAAACACTACATTAGATGCAATCTTGATAGTGCTAATGTTATTAGCATAGGGAGGAATAGGTTTTTGGAGGTGAACACCAAGATTAACAAGAAGAGATTGAATCCAAAAAATCTCACTGCATACCGATGATATAGCCTTGTATTTGGCTTCTGTAGATGACTTAGAAATTGTCTGTTGTTTCTTACATTTTTAGGAGATAAGGGAGTCTCCCAAAAAGACACCACCTGCTAGTAGATTGTCAAGTGTTAGGGCAACCTGCCCAATCTACGTCAGCATAAGCTCTCAACTGAAGAGGAGTTTAAAAAGAAAAGAATAGTCCCTGAGACAGAGTGCCACAAACATTATGGATAATCCGGTGGACAACAGTCATGTGGGGGTGATGTGGGACTGAAATAAATTGTCTAACTACCTAAACCACATGGGAAATGTCTAGACGAGTCCTGGTGAGATAGATGAAAGACCCAGCAGTTATCGATATAGAGTAGCATCAGGAAGCAATGCCCCATTAGATTTGGACATTTTGACATTGAGTTCCAAAGGTGTATCAACCTTTTTGGTGTCTATAAGTCCAACAAGCTTAATAAGATCAGATGCATACATGTGCAGACAAACAAAGTGACCACGGTTGCTACGATGTACTTCTAGCCTAAAGAAATAAGAAAACCCAAGTCTTTCATATGAAAGGAATTGTAGAGACGAGACTTAAGTTCTTGGATTCCAACCTCATCATCCCTAGTCAATAACATATCATCTACATACAATAACAAGATGGTAATGCCTTGAGGTCTTTGACGGATGAAGAGAGAATAATCAGAGGCTCTCTGATTGTAGCCAACAACCACTACAACATCTCGGAATTTTTCAAACCAGGCCCTGGGAGCTTGTTTGAGACCATATAAGGATTTCTTTAACCGATAAACAAGAGAGGGATCACCACTATATCTAGGAGGAGGCTTCATGTATACTGTCTTCTCCAAATCGCCATGAAGAAAAGCATTCTTCACATCTAACTGATGAATGGCCCATGAATGTGTAGCAGATAAAGCTAGGAGGATACAAACTATAGTAATCTTGGCAATAGGCGCAAATGTCTCCTCATAGCCAATGCCATACTCTTAAGTGTATCCCTGAGCAGTAAGCCTAGCTTTGTATCGGTCCAATGAGCCATCTGATTTCAACTTAACTGTGTAAACGCAACAACTTTCAATAATCGAAGCATTTGAGGGAGGGACTACCAAATCCCAAGTGTCATTCTCCTATAAGGCATGAATTTCTGCATCCATTGCATCTCTCCAACGAGGACTGGTAATGGCATGCTTATATGAGCTGGGAATATCTATGATACATAACACAACAAAGAAAGAACTATGGTTTGAAGGGAAGCCATAGTGGTTAGGGTTTCTTGAAATACAGGAGGAACAACGAAGAGATGTGGAAGGAAGAGAATATGAAGGAACATCACTTACAGGAGCAATAGTGGTGGGATGATCTAGGTCGGGAGGAAGTGAGGTTAGAGACGTAGGATTTGGGGCTCATAATCTTTTGCAAGAGAAGACAAGAAAGTCCTTCACACCAGTAGGAGGAGAAGCATCTTGTGAGTAAAAAATTTGCAACATAGAAACAGATGGAGCTGATAACTTTGCAACAATAGCAAAAAAGGAGATATGCTTAAGGAAAATAACATTTCGAGAAACATGAATATGACGAGTAGAGGGATCATAACAAAGAAATCCTTTGTGATCTGTACTATATCCCACAAAGGCACACATAACAAACTGAGCAGATAACTTGGAACGTTCACAAGGGGGAAGATGAACAAAGCAAAGACACCCAAAAACATGTAGGCTAGATAAGTCTAGTAAATGGCCAAACAGTTTTTGAAAAGGGGACATATTAACAAGAACTGATGAGGGAACATAGTTAATCAAGAAAACAATAGTACTAGCATCTTCCACCCAAAAAGGTGCATGGGATTCTTGCAGTAGGGTTCTCACAACACTAAGCACATGATCATTCTTACGCTCTACCACTCCATTCTGTTGAGGTGTATCTGGTATCTGGACAACTTCGTTGAACTTGTATCCCATGACTTCTGAAGTAGGTTAAGAAGTCTCCATCAGTGTATTCTCCCCATAAATCTGAATGGAGAATATGTATATGAGACACAAACTAGACTCGTATCATAATATGAAAAAGCCAAAATGTAGGATACACTTCAGATTTATGTCTCAGAAAGTAAATCCATGTATACCTAGTGCAATCATCAATAAACAAGACAAAGTACTTGTATCCAATTTGAGAAATATCAGATGAAGTCCAAACATCATAATGTATAATCTCTAATGGTGAGGTGGCATGCTCAAATGTGTGAGAAAAGGATAGAGTGCGGCTTTTACTTAAACAACAAGAAACACATGAGGTATCAAAAGTACTTAAAGAAGGAATTTTATTTTTAATAGAACCATAGTCAAACAAAATTTTCAATTTTTCAAAATGATGATGTCCCAAGCTTTTATGCCATAAATCCCAAACAATATTTCTTTGTCTAACAATAGATTTGGAAGGAAATGAACTAAGATATGCTGAAGATGCTGATGCTTTAGGATTCTTAAACTCCAATGCAAATAAACGGCCCAGCCTACACTCCTTCTCGTTCACCTTCCCAATGTACCAGTCCTGAATCAAACAACCATCATGAGAAAAAGTAAGTATGTATCCTTCATCAACAAGTTGACCAACAAAAATCAGATTAGTAGCAAGATTAGGTACAAGAAAGGTTTTGGTAAAAGGAAAAGAGGAAGTAGATAACTTACTGATAAAGAAAAAGAGGAAGTAGATGACAACTTAAGGGAAATGCCATGCTAACAATGATATTCAGTTTTTCACCATTGGCAGCAATGATATGTCTATGATGGGGTTTAGGAATGCTATCTGAGGGTTTAGAATAAGCTCATGTCATATGATTAGTCTCTTCGGAATCAATGATCCTATTATGAGATTCAGAAGAACAGTAACCAGAAAACCCACCAGACAGGCCAATGGCAAAAAAAACAGATGAAATAGCAGATGATACCAGTAGTCGAATATCATTCACCCTTAGTAGAAGAATCACCCTTGGAAGAGGAAGAGTGGTTTGGCCCTCAATCACTTGATATGCATGTGGTTGGTTCTTCTTTTGGGCACCTTTAGATGGTCTAACTGGATAGTCCAGGATGATGTGACCATGCTGCATACAATAGGTGCAGACATTCTTCTTCTATAGTGAGAAGCAATGTGCTCAAACCCCTTGCATTCATAACACTATATTTTGGAGAAGTCCTGAGCACCATATTTTTTGTTTCCATGAACAACAAAAGTTGTATAAGCCCAGAGTCAATTAACTTTCCATCAAAACTTATAGCAGTTAAAAGTCTAGTCTCCTCCCCCAACAATTTCCCCATCACTGAATCCAGATCTGGAATAGCCCCTCTTCTCGGTATGTTGGACCTGATAATCTCATATTCAGGCCTAAGTCTCACAATGAACTGATTCACTCTCCTTTTCTCAATGTGTTGCTGGAGATGCTTGACACATTCTATGGGATCTGAAGAGTCCGTATTGACAAGTTCATACTCTTCCCACAAATCAATAAAACTGGCATAATATTCCTGAATCTTCTTATCTCCTTGGCAGTGGGAAAAGATTTCAGATTCAATTTGATACTGTCTAGACATGTTAGATTGATGGTACACTTTCCTCAATTATGCATACATCTCATAAACTGTATGCATCCTTATCATGGGTACAGCAATATGAGAAACAGTTGAGCTGAGTATCCAAGAGACTAATATCCTATTATCCAACTTCCATTGTGCATATCCTTTGATATAAATTTCATTTGGATTAGTAATCTTCCCATCCAAGTATCCTTCTAGGCCTTTCCCTTCAACAAAGAAGTTGAAATGGAATTTCCACATGTTGTAGTTAGTTCCATTGAACTTTACGGGAATGAAATGGGGTAACATTCAAGAAATCGGTGATTAATAACCCAACTAAGATCAGTAGCGAATCAGCAACAGTACTCAAATAGTACTCTTAAAAAAAAAAAAACGAAGGTTATGCTGCAGAAATCTCTAAAGAGGGCTGTATCAATCTTAGTCCTAAAATGGTAAGTTTCAGGACTGTCAACAACAAGATGGGATCGAAACCCTATCAAAACTGATCCAGATTTCAAGGTAGAATGATGAACAGATAAAGAAGGCCTAGGTGATACCAACTACAGTTCTAGGCTGATTGAATTAGCCAACTTTAAAAAAAAGGGAGAAAATCTGACCTGCTGGGTGTCTTTTCCAGGAAAAAGGATATCAGCTTCGTCTGATCCAAAACAACACTTAAAAACCTCCAACCGGGATTTGAGAGTGATCAAAATACTCCCTGATGTACCATTTTATTGTAGTCCTTATTGTATTGCTTTCTTATTTATTATTATTTTCACTTCAGCCCTGCAAGGGCCTCTTTTTAAATTTTCTAAATTGTGTTGCCCTACAAGGGCCTCTGTAATTTTTGTAATTTCACTTTCTATATAAAGGACCCTTGGGGTATGATCGAATCATCCATTCTTCATCCCCAGAATTTTGTATTCTGCTCAGGGTTTGTTGACACTTAAACAGTCTACTAATCACCCTAGAACTCAAACAAATCAGCAGCTGAATGATATGGCCCACTCTGATACCATGTCAATGTTCTAGGTTGTGAGAACACCAAGAGTTTCAGGGTTGTCTAACAGAATGGTCAACCCTCACCCCCAAAGAGCCTAGATATTTTATTAGTTATAATTATTTACAAAGAGGCCCTTGAAGGGCTAAAGATAAAAAAGAATAATTACAAAGAGACCCTTGGAGGGCTCTCTACAATGTCCACTCTATCCTCCACAAGATCTAGTACAGCTTTCCTACCATCAAATGGAGTTCCGATAAAAGTACTCTTCAACTTCAAGTTAGTAGACGTACATCTGCAATTCTTTCAGTCCTGCACCGGCCTTCTTGTTTCAACCATGATATCCCCCCCCCCCCCCCCAACTTTCCACTCCTATATGGATCATCAAACTTATGGTTACCATTGTTTTTTGCCACTACTACGAGCTCCTAACAGGGTTCTTCCTCCTTACCATTACCACTATTCTGGTTGACTTCTTCTATCATTTAAGCAACTACTCCTTGTTCTATGTTTAATCTCTTCACCCAGTCCAACAGGAGTACAGAAACTCCCACCCACAACCCTTTCTTCCTTCTGGAAAACACACTACCTGTTTTATTCCATCGCCAAAGAACTCATAGAGAGCTATGAACGATCCTTTAACATTCCTCTTGCACTTTGCTACATACCTCCTATACGAAGTTCTAGTGGGAAATAGCTCCTATCACAAAGGTTTCAAACCATTCAATACTCTCTTTACCAATCATCCGCACCGTAGCCATCTTCTTCTCTCTAAATTTTAACCTTTGTCTTCCTCTGATTCTCATTTCCTCAAAGAGAAGATCCTTAGCTTTGATTTTTGGTGTGTCCGGAAGCGTGTCATTAATCACTTTGGAACACCAGTTTTAATATTTATAAATTTTCTGATTCTCAAAATAACTACGAAACACAGTTATTGGTGAGAAAGGGGTTGTATCCATAGGGACGCGAGGGAAAAATTCTTACGTACTTCAATTTGGACAAAATAACGAGATTTGAGATTGCAGAAACACAAAATTTAATTAACTGAACTGGAATCCATTAAAATAAAATTCTAACAATGCTGAAAGTAAAAATTGCAAAAAATAAATAAATAACAAAAATAAAAAAAACTAAATAAAAAATCTACAACTCGGTCAGAGGTAGCAGTCTCTGGATCTATCCTTTGGCCCTCGAACTCCTCGAGCTAGGCCTTCCGTCTTACCTGGTCGAATTTCAGATTTGCAGAAAGGAAGATAAAAATTAAATTTGATAAAAATAAATTGCAAAAATAAAATAAAAATTGGAAATTAAAGAATGGAAAATAAAAACACACATAAAAAGTAAATCTAAAACTATGGGAAACTGGTTGGGATCAGGATCCAGAGGTAGCACTAGTGGCTAGGCGAACTGCATGCAGGAACCCCTCTTGCTTGGGCGTTCTCCTCTTCCTCTACCCTTGGACTTCTCAAGAACAACCTTCTGTCTTACCTGGGGGCAAAATCCAACCTAAAAAATAACATAAAAGAAAATAAAGAAAGCGAAAGTGATGGTTGATCAAATCTAGTGGCGGTAGTTGCAAATTGGTTGGATTGCTTGTAGGAACCCCTTTTGACAAGATCTGAGCGTCCTTCCTTTCTACAACCCTTGAACGCCTTGTGAACTGGGTGAATTGACCAACCCCTTCTCCAGGCCCCCTGGGGTCCTTTCTATAGAGAAGGGTGGACAAAACTGGGATTAGATAGAAAGAGAGGGGCGGCAACTGAGTTTTTGCAGAAATGTGGGCGCCCTAGGGTTGAGAATGGAGGGTTAGGATTGTTCTAAGGTGATCCTAAGGTTGAGTAAAGAAGGAGAGGGTGCCCAATATTATGTAGGGTTGAAATTTGGGCACCAGAATGGAGGGAGCAGATTTGGGCGCCTAGAGCTGGAGAAATGTGATTGGTTGGTGTGATCTGGCGCCTTAAGGTGATTGGTTGAGGTTTAAGGAGTGAGGTGTAAGGCTAGGATGCTGTCTAGAGAGAGATCTAAGGGTATGAGGGGCTGCTAATGCTTGGATGGTTGAGATTAGATGTTAGGGAGGAGTGGAAGGTGAAGATTTAGCAGTTAGGGGCGGCTAGAGTTTGTTAGAAGTGAAAAGAATGAGTGGGGAGGCGCCCTAGGGTTTGCTAAGGAGAGGGGAGTATGCTAATACAGTAGGAGGGGCGCCTATCTGGATTTGGCAGATAGGAAGCACCCTCTTGTGCTTAGTTTTTCACAGAAACACCCCCTCTCTCAGCTGGAACTCACACCAGCTTCCTAGAAACTGCATTTCAGCCCTGAAACTTCACTAGTTTTCCCTAGGATTTGCACAGGGACCCTTAGAGGTCATAATATTGAATTTAACTGGGAAAATGGCACATTTTGACTATTCAAAGGCCTAAAATACCCCTGAAAAGATACCCTTAAGGCATCAAAATACAGAGTTAACAATTTCCAGTGCCCTCCTCCATTCTTGCTGGCTCCACATAATCCTCCATTTGGTTCCCTTTTGTTAAGACTCATTCCCTTCCATCATTCACTCTTTTTGCTTTATTGAAACTGAAAGATTGTCCAACCAATTTCTCTTGGCACTCCACCTCCTCATTTCTCCAAACAAAACCAATCTCCAAGTCCACCTATTAGCAAATTTTCCAATGACAACATACCTCCAACTTAACAACGATATAACCACGGATATGACAATATGAGGATCATTCTACCGGTGACTTTAACGTATCAAATACACCCATGACTGAAGAACAACTTAAAAATAAGTGGCTAACCTATAGATTTTCAAGCATTACATTGAACACATGTAAGACACAATAAGTCTTGGTACTGGAAACACTAGGAAAATAGAGAAACTTTGATTAGGCATCTTCTTTTCTTTCACTATCTTATTAAATAGTTTGGCTAGTCATAACAATTCTTCCTCTTCCAGACCTTTCCATACTTCTAATGGAATCCCATTAGGTCCTAACATCTTTCCCTTCTTTATCTTATTTAGTGCCTTTACTTCAATAGGTTCAACTCTACGAAGGTACATATTATTTTTAACACTACTGATATTGCTAGATTTTCTTCTATTAGCACCCCGCCTTGTTGTTCATTTGGTAATTTTTCAAAATAGTTTTTTCATCTTTGCTTGATTTCCTTATCTTTTATCAAGATTCTTTGATCTTCATCTTTAATGCACCTAACATTGTTTAAATCTCTACCTTTCCTTTCTCTTAGTTTTGCTATTTTATACATGCCTTTTTCTTCCACTAATGTATAAACTAGCAAAGCTAACAGTAAGGAAAGGCAGAGATTTAAACATATTAGGTGCATTAAAGATGAAGATCAAAGAACCTTGGTAAAAGATGAGGAAATCAAACAAAGATGGAAAAGCTATTTTGAAAAACTATTAAATGAACAACAGGGAGAGGGTGTCCATGATTATGTGTTTAATAAATATAGTGTTGCATGGACTCTCCTAAATGGATTTTGGGTCCATGTTGGACACATGTTGGAGTATGATACTCTACAGATTCTTGGGGACACTTCTACGTAACATTTCCTTTTCATCTCCTAGTTTATATGACATAAATAGACGGTGGATTTGCAAGATCAATGCTATTTTAAATATCAAATACTTCTTCGTAACAATGGCAACATTGTAGACCCCTTTTTGCATTACAGGTTTATAATGTTAGAATTCCAAAATATGAACTAGTTTAATAGTATATACTTTTCCATAGATGTGTTCATGACTCCATGTTTTCTCATATTGCTGGTTTGGCACTTCAACATGTGTTGGATTTTGACTTCTATGTCTTTGTCCATGCAACACTGTATAAGCATAGATCTTGTGACTTGTTGAACTAAAGGTTGGCCCATCCTAAGTGTCTCTGGGGAAGTTTGTCTACCTTTTATTGCCTTAGAAGAGTAACTGGTGGATGTCTTTACTAGAGGAGTTTCCCAAGCCTACGTTACAGAATTATGTAAGAAATCTGGGCATAATTGACATCTATGCTCAACTTGAGGGGGAGCGTTGAGCTGATAGGATGGGCCAACCTTTTAGTTTTCATCCTTCTTTTATTTCCTTTGTTCTAGGGGCCCAAAGCTAGCTCTTTTATGTGTTTTCTCTTATAGCCACCCTGTTGGTGGCAACCTTTTAATTTTACCATTCTTTATTTTAAATCTAATAAAATATGTTTGAAGGGGCTGGGAGAGAGTTAGGATCCTTTCTTCCCAAACTCGTTTCTTCTCCTCTCTACTATATTCTTCTCTCCTATTGTTCTAAACCAGGTTTTTCTTTATTTCTTTGGTTTAATACATTGATTTATTGCTGTTTTGATCGACTACTTGGTATCAGAGCCTGTTTGAGAAGTGGTGTAGTGACATTAGCGTTTGATCCTCGCCGCTCCCATTATAATTAATTAAATTTCAGCACTAGGTATGGATAGGCCTGTGCTTGTCCTTGCTTCAAGCCTGATGAACTTTTGCGTAAGGGAGCATGTTAGAAAATAAAACTTATTGATGGACCTCATCTAATAGCTTAAGCTTTTAGACTGAATGGTTCTTTTGAGATGATAGCAGAGAAGGGTTCTGTCCTCTTCTCTTTCTTCTTGAGCCCATATGCTTCTAGAATCAGCAGGGTGTATGGAGAGTTGAAGTGCTGATCATTTTTTAATGCTATTTCCTGGTTGGGAGTGAGGCTAGGAGACCTTTTTCTTCTGTTGTGCTGCCCAGAATATCTCTGGAGATTTCTGCCCTAGAACTGAACTAACCTGAGGAGGTCAATTTCAGTTTATGGCATATAGGGGATGATTGAGACTGGTGCTTGGGGGTCTGCAGAGTTCTTTTTAAGTGCCTATTGAGATCAATAATAGAGAGACAGTTTGGGGGTCACAGCAAGGAGCAGCTGCAACCTCCTTACTTTCTCCTGGGATCCAGGGTTTGTGTAATCATGTTTGTCTTTGGAGGTCAGTTACTTTGAGGCTGTTTTATCTTATTCTCATTTACAGTACCTTTTTTGGTGAGTTTTTGAATTGATAGAGCAATCTAAAAATGGTTGAAAGCTATATATGGAGCCCGAGATTGGTCTGACCGGGGTTATAGATCAATTTTTCAATACTATCGTAACAAATAAGGCCCACTAGAACAAAACAAAGGAAATAAAAGAAGGGTGAGAAATAAAGGATGGCATATCCTATCAGCTCAACATAATTCTTTTTTATATTCTTCTTATGAATTCTAATTGTTGGTTAATTGTCCAAATAAGCCTAAAACTAAAGATTGAGTTTAATCAATGTGATCCAGTTGAACTTGAGCTCAACTATTAGTTCATGATTGTCAAGCATGTTATTATGTAAAGTTTGTCTCTTTTATGGTCCAGTCCCTAAAAGTTCTAGGAAAAGTCAGATCCCTCTAAGACCTGGTGTAGATAAAGCAAGAGGACTAAATATGAACTTCTTTAAATTGTGATAGTCTATAGAGGGATGCTCTTTATTTGTTGTGTATTTATCTTTTTTTTAGGTATTTAGAGCTTCCGTTGTGTTTCCCTTTTTCATGTTGTTTCTCCCCTTTCTGGTGTCATGCCTTTGAGGAAAAAAGGAAAAAGAAGAAAAAATAATAATGTAAATATTGACAGAACAGATGCTCATATTGTATACATTTTAGTTTCCTCTATTTTAATTAAATGCTATTTCACTAATGATATTCCACTCTGAGTTATTAGGCAATTTTGCAATTTTGAGAGTTCTAATCATTGATTCTGACTTGTATTTTAGCTTTGTGGTAAATCCTTTTTCTTTTCATATTGACATAGTCTTCCATCTAGTTTGTTTCATGTACCCCAGTTTGCTTATGGTGGTGAGTTGTGTATTTCCTGTGGCCAACAGGACTTTGTGCATTTAATTAGTAGGATTCGTGGTTCAGGATTACATGACCAGGATATGGGTTACTTCAATATTATAGTGAAGATGAGGTATACTAAAAAAGTATTGCTGCTTTCCGGTTAATTTTTTTTTCTTTCTACTTTTTTTTTATTCACCTCATGCACTTTTTTTTATTAATTTACCATATGTTATGTGATGGCATTTACTACCCCTTTGTTTACCTGCCTTTGATACCTGTATACCTGTATCATGTTAGATACTTCAAAATTTAGCCTAAATTTTCCATTGATTGAACACCTTGTACAGCTGTGTCCTTGCCATATCTATGTAACATAGGTGTAGGGCTGGATGCTCTATTAGAGATGAGTGGGCTGAAAACTTCAATTAGTGACTCAAGGCGATGAATTGTAGTTTGAGGGGAGTTTATTGGAGCTAGCTAAAGTTTCTATTTCAGAATTAGCAATTTATCAATCACTCCCTAGATCGATGATATCTGCAAGAACTAAGAAAATAGATCTGGAATTGAAATTTTCAATGAAATTGATATGAAATTGCTCTATTAAATACTTATTGTTGTAGTATTAGTTTTGAAAATAATGAAATTAATATATATATATATATAAGATTTTTATCTTTTAGATATGATTATTTGCAATACTTTTAGAGGAATCACACTCAATGGTAAATTCCTGAGAAAAATCTGGTAATGTGAGAGTGGGAGGTGTAGCTACAACATGCTTGAGGGACTTGAAATCCTGTTCAGCTTTGTCATCCCAAATAAAAGCTCGCTTCATCAGTAACTGTGTTAGCAGGGCTGTGATTGCACTATACACTCTAATAAACTCCCGGTAAATCGGTAATACCCAATCAGACCAAGAAAACTGCAGAGACCCCTTATTGAAGTGGGTTTGTGGCCTTTGGGCCAGTTGAGCATACTTTGAATTTTGGTAATTTCTGCTGAAACTTGACCCGCCTGAACAATATGACCAAGGTAGTGGACTTCAGACTGGCCAAAAGTACATTTGAGGGTTTAGCATACAATTTATTGCTTTGCAATTTTTCCAAAGTCTTCCAAAGATGGATAAGATGGGAGGCCCAATCCTTGCTGTAAATTAATATACCCTCAAAGAATGCCAATGGGAACCACCTCAGAAATGGCCTAAATATCCCATTCATCGCTGCTTGAAACGTTGAGGGAGTATTAGTCAAGCCAAACGGCATGACAAGGAACTAGTAGTGGCTCTCATGGATTCAAAAAGCGGTCTATTGCACATCATCCATGTAAATTTGGATCTGGTGATAGCCAGACCACAGGTCTAGCTTTAAAAAAAACCTGTGCTCCCTTCAATTCATCCAATAGCTCGTCAATGACTAGAATTGGAAATCTGTCTTTGATGGTGATCAGGTTTAGTGCCTGGTAATCAACACTGAACCTCCATGTTCCGTCCTGGTGATCAGGTCTAGGCCACCTGCATTGCTTTTGGCACAGATTGGTCTATTAGAACCTAAAGTGATATCTCTGGTGCCTCATCACTCTTGTCTACACAATCCGATTCTTGTTGCTCAGGCCCAAGTGTTTCACCCTCTTTGTTATCCTCCATTTACAGAACAAACAGTTGCTGCCTCTTACATCTGTGACCTAGGGAGAACTTCTCGTCACAATTGTATGGCCTAGAGGTAAGTCTCTTACTTAGTTGGGAGGTCAGGTGAGTTTATATCTGTGGAGGTGTTAGTTGAGAAGGTGGTGTTGGATGGTTCAACTGGTATTGTGGGGGAGACAGATACCAAATCTTCTCTTCATAGGGGAGATATTAGTGCTGCTAATCGCAACAAAAGTAATGAAAGTGATGAAGTGGTTGAACAAGTTTTGTCAAAGGAAACAGATGGGAGTGCTATGGTGGTTCACAATGAGGAGGATTTTCTTGTCTCTTTCAGGTAGCTGTTTCTTGTCTGATCTGTGGGTAATTGGATCTCAATTTCCTGTCATCCTTGCAGTTTCCACCATTGGAAGCCCCAAGTAAAAAAAGGAAGATGCCCAACTCAGATGCCTTGCAGATACTCCTCCAGAAATGTCTAACCTTCAATTTCTGAACCAATTATTTATAACGTGGACAGTGACTCAAAACATCTAAGAACTGCCTTTCAAATTTTTAGTCCTATGACCCACACACGATCTGGTCCTAGGAAAACCAGTTTTCTAAACTAACTGTTAATGAATGAGAACAGATGGAACATTGTAAGCCATCCAAAATCCTCTTATGCTTTCGAATTCCACCTTTACCTAGACATGCTTAAGGTCTCCACTAAGATGAGACTCAAAATCCTCTTACTAAGAAAAGAAAGGTTAAAGAGTCTCCTTGGCTTATATTGATCATTCAGCAAACATTTTTTTGTTGTTAGGATTTCAATTTTCAACAACCTGACATTGTTGCCCATAAATGTGTTTTATTTCTTCAGCTTTTGAAGTTTCCCTATGCAATTTGTTCTCAGTGTTTTCTTATCATCTCAGGCATCAGGTCAATCACTTTGTATCTACTTTACAGCAATATGTGCAATCACAATTGTCACAAGTATCCTGGTGCAAATTTCTGCATTCCCTGAAGCATCAGGTTTGTGTCATTTTATTCTCAACTCTTATATTTTGAATCATGTGCATATGAGTATATACTAGTATGCATACATCGAATGAGAAGAAGCTATTCTATGTGTAAAAGCCCATCAATTTTTCTAGGTGGATAGTAAACGTTATATCTTTCTTGTAGTTAATACTTAGCTCAAAATAACATTCAAGGATTGCTTTGAAGTTAGAAATGTGAATGTGACTTGGCATCCTACTTTTAGGGAGAGAGATTGAGGAATGCATCGTTCTGTTCTAGAGATGGAAGAAGTAGAAGTGTCACCAAATGAACAGGAAAAAGGTGGTGGAAATAGTTTGCTAGTGGGAAATTCACCGTTAAATCCTTTTATAAGACTAATTAGAAATCAGGGTGTCTACGGAAGTCAGAGGGGTGTGGGGAAGTCCAATTCCTCCAAGGGTTGAAGCATTTGCATGGTTATTTGCACTGGAAAACATTCTTACATTGGATCATGTAGATAGTTGTTAGTGTGGTCCCATTTTATATTATTTATGTTAATTCATGGTAGTTATGTCAGTTATATATGTTTTTCTTTCTTATGTAGGTAGCAGGGGTATTAGTGGAACTTCACTAATGTCTAATTGCAAACATATAAATAGATGAGTGGGGTGGCAAGACTAAACTAACCACACCCTTTTTCTTTTTCTCCTCCTTCTCTTCTCTCTTCTTCTACTCTGCTCTCTGTTTATTTTTCTTCTCTTTTCATACTGAATTCACATCAGAATGCAAGCAGATTATAGTTTCTTTTATTCAAGTTGGCATCAGAGCCAACCTTGGGTTGATTAGGGTTCTCATGTGAGCCTGATCCAGTCAGCTGCATGAGAACTTCCTAGGGCTGGAAGTTCTGTGTCATCGATAGATTCTTGGAGGTTGCTGGAGACTTGAGTTGCTGCCCAAGGGATTGCATGACCTTTGGAGAGTGCCCGGTGACCAGGAAGGATCAGAGAAAATAGGCAAGTTCAAGATTAGGGTTTAAACTGAAGATTGAAGGTAGTGATCAGTATTCCTTTTTTATTGAGATTGGATACTGAGTAGAAACAGTTTAAACTGTTCTGGAAGGAGCGGTTGACAGATTCCTGTTTTCCCTGAATTTTCTCTAGGGTTTTCAAACCCTAGGATCAGTATTTCCAGTCTTCAGGCTTATTATCCTAATTGATAATAACTTTTGGGTTGTTGTCCTTGGCTGTGAATAATTTCTGAGTGGCTGATCTTGACTGTGAATAATTTCTCATGGGTTTACCTTATGCACTCTAAAGATGAGGTCCCTACTTTGACTCGGGCTTTCCATTAGATGGTATTGACCCAATTTGGAATTGTAATCAAAATTCTCAAATGCGACAATGTCAAGGAGTATTTTGCAAAGCCCTTGGCTTCATATTTCCTTGACTATGGGGTTATCCATCAGAGAACTTGTCCTCATACTCCTCAACAAAATGAGGTTGCTGAGAGAAAGAATAGACATATCTTGGAGGTAGCTAAAAGCATTATGTTGAACTCTAATGTTCCCATACGTTTCTAGGGGGATGTTATCCATACAGCTGTATACCTCATTAGTAGAACTCCTTCCTGGGTTTTAGACATGAAAACACCATTTAACCTTGATAAAACTCAGACTAGATGTTGTATAAGTTTATATCAGAAGAAAGAGGAGACGAAGAGAGAGAAGAAGGAGAAGAAGGAGAAAAGGTCACAGCCGAACTAGAGAGAAAAATTCAAATCTCTCTAGTCAGCCCTTCCTTTATTTATACTCTTCTAAGATATACAAGAATTGCCATTGTGCCCTTACTTAAGTGAGAGCCACATCAGCTGAACAATACATATATAACTAAACATAAAAGGACTATGCTACCCTTGTACAGCCGGCTCTAACAAACCTACTATTATCTAAACAAGCATCTATTCACTATTCCCCTTAAAACCTTTGAGTGTACTTGTTTTGTTCAAATTCTTGGACCTCATTGCTCCAAATTTGATTCCAAAGCTGCTAAGTGTATCTTCCTTCGGTATATAGAATTAAAGGGATATTGCTGTTATGAACATTTTTCTGGGAGATGGTTTATGTGTATGGATGTCACATTTTATGAGGGTGTTCCCTATTATCATAGGGTTTCTTCTAAGGGGGAGAGTAGTGAGACGAGTATTTCAGCCCCATAAGTGTTGTTACCTAATCCAGTCACTGAAGGGGAGTGTGTGGTGAATAGGGTTGTCAGAAGTGTAAGGAGTTGAGGGTGTTTCACAGGTGGTGGAGGTAGGTTGATTTTGGTCCTTAGTAGTGTAGGCTGACCCCAATCTCTTCTACGGCTCTAGATCCAAGCACCACAGCTCCTATACCTATTATTATAGATGATATGCCTATCACTATTGACCTCAACCTCCTCCTTCAGATGACCTTGATCTCCCAATTGTAATTCTTAAAGGGAAGCACCATTGTACTTCATCCACTACTCACTATATCTCCTAGTTCCTTTCTTATAATTGTCTTTCATCATTCTATAAATCTTTTTCAACATCTATTGTTGCTATTTCTATTCCTAGAACAGTGCAGGAAGCCTTGTTGATACTTGAGTGGAAGGATGCAATGAAGGTGGGAATGGACGCTCTTGTTAAAAACAATACATAGGAGTTAATTGACTAGCATAAAGGGAAGAAACTTGTTGGGTATAGATGGGTGTTTACAATGAAATACAATGTTGATTGATGGCTCCGTTGAGAGATATAAGGCTAGATTGGTTGCAAAGGGATTCATACGAACCTATGGCATAGATTATTTGGAGACATTTGCACCAGTGGCCAAGATGAACATTATCAAAGTCTTGTTGCTTTTGGCTGCAAATTTCTTATGGCCATTGTTCCAAATGAATGCTAAGAATGCCTTCCTCAATGGTGATGTGCAAGAGGAGGTGTACATGGAGCTACCCAGTACCCCCTAGATTTTACAGTACAGAAGCAGGAAATAAGGTTTGCCAACTGAAGAAGGCTTTATATGGGTTAAAACAGTCTCCAAGAACCTGGTTTGATAGATTTAGACCGACTTTGGAAAAGTTTGGCTATATGCAAGCTCAATCAGATTACACTCTTCTTTGACTCTACTTATTGTATATGTAGATGATATTGTAGTGACAAGAAGTGATACTAGTGAGATTAGTTCTCTTAAGCAGCTACTTCACCAGGAGTTTGAAGTGAAAGACTTGGGAGAACTACGTTACTGCTTGGGAATTGAGGTAACCCGATCTAAACAGGGCATCTTTGACTCCCAAAGAAAGTGCGTTCTTGATTTATTAGAAGAAACTGGGAATTTAGGAGTTAAACTTACTGACACACCCATTGAGCAAAACCATAAGATAAGTGCAGAAGGTAGAGCGCCTCTTGAAGACAAAGTAATGTATCAGTGGTTGGTTGGGAAACTTATTTATCTTTGCTTAACATGACCAAACATTTCTTATGTCGTAAGTGTTGTTAGTCAATATATGCACTCTCCCAAAACCGCTTACCTTCTTGCGGTTGAGAGGATACTTGCCTACTTGAAGAGATGCCCAGACAAAGGCATACTCTTCAAGAATAATGGTCACATGAAGATAGAGGTATACACAGATGTTGATTGGGCTGGATGTGTTGATGACAAGAGATCTACCTCTAGGTATTATGCTTTTGTAGGGGGAAATCTTGTTTCTTGGATAAGTAAGAAACAAAATATTGTTGCTCGCTCCAGTGCTGAAGTTGAGTACAAGTGAGATTTTTGCTTGATGAGCTAGGTGTTGAATATGGGAAGCCTCTAATGCTGTATTGCGACAATCAAGCTACCATTAACATTGCTCACAATATAATACAGCATGACAAAACTAAACATGTTGAAGTGGACCGAAACTTTATCCCAGAGAGTTGCATCTCTAGAAGTGTGTCTTCCCTATATTGCCTCAGATATGCAGCTTGCTGATCTCTTCACTAAGGAAGTTGCAGAGACCAAGTTGGAGACAGATTTACACAAGTTGGGAATGACCAATATCTATTCCCAATTGGAGGGGGAGTGTAGAGATAATTGTTAGTGTGGTTCCACTTTCTATTTGTGTTTGTCTTTATGTTATTTATGTTAATTCATTGTAGTTATGTCAGTTGTCTTTATGTTCCACTTTGTAGGTGGCAGGGGTTTTAGTGGAACTTCACTAATGTTTAATTGCAAACATAGAAAAGATGAGTGAAGCAGCAAGTTTTAACTAACTGCACCCTTTTTCTTTCTCTCCTCCTCTTCTTCTCCTCAGTTCTCTGTTTATTTTTCTTCTCTTTTCTTACTGAATTCACATCAGAATACAAGCAGATTATAGTTTCCTTTATTCAAGTGATCATTTGAAAAGTAAAGGATTTCATTTGGCAAACCAGTGCTATATGTGCTAGTAAAAATGAAGGGTCTGTGGTGCATCTCTTACTCAATGTAGTGTGGCAGACTTCATCTGGAGATACTATGCAGATTTGGTGGGGAATCCTAGGTATGATCCAACTAATTCTTGAGAAATCTTCTCTAAGTGACCTAGAACCAGTGGAAATAAAAAATTAAGGATCCTATGGGGTGCAGTTCCTTTTGCAATCTATTGAGGGATTTGGAAAGAAAGAAATAGAAGACAAATGCAGAGACATAAAGAATAGTGGCTGACATCAGATCATTATTGATGGATTGCCTACTGGTTCATTTGGTGTTTAATTAAACTTCTAGAGCTTCTTTTGGTTCAGACCTTTGGACCACTCTTGATATCTGGGATATATTGCAGTTCGAGGTCTACTTTGGTTGTAGAGATGTTATTTCAGTTGGTGTTTTGAATTTTGGCGGAATTAGATCTTGGCAGTTATTATATGTTGTATCATCAGTTATTTTCTTTTTAAATAAAATCCTCCTTTTCCTTATAAAAAAATTATATCCTTCCAGGAAAATTAGTTTTGAGGTAGCAATTGAGTTTTAATTTAGTTCTTTTACTAGCAAGAAAGCTTTGGCTATTTACTAATTTTGTCTTCACCAAAGGCTTGAATTCAAGGGTATTGTAACTGATCTCACTATTCCCTTAATTCAAATCCTACTCTATAACCAACTTTTTTCAGGTTGCACCTGTATCTTTTGGCTACAGTAAAACAAATTTTCTAGAAAGTGCTCCTTGTAGATAGAGAATAATACATGGATAACTGTAAAATGTGATCGGTAGGGGCGATGACACAAAGTAATTGACAACTTGGACTGCATGGTCAAGAACACAACCATGTTGGAGGCTCATTTTGTTTTTAGGAGGTGAAGGAAGGAAGGTTAGGTGTAGACTTGGGCCAGAGAAGCAAAAGTGAGGAGAGGACTGGGCAGCTTAACGGAGTAAATTATAAGAAACTGCGCAGCTCAAGAAACTCTAATGTAGTGAATGTGATGAACATCTTCTCTTGGCTAAAGCTTGGTTTGGTGGGGGCAGGACCTACAAAAAACTACAAATGGGTATACAGGAGAAGAAGGAAGAGAGGCATATTGACACCTGGAGCTGTTTCTAGGGGGACAATGATGAAGGAGCATTCACCAGTCTCTCACCTGGGGATGGCGGTTCAAGCTAACAAGGAGGACAGTGATGATCCTGATTCTGGTATGATTTTGAAGGTACAAAGTAATGAGCTTAAGGAGAATGCTTCAGGTGGTGTGAGTCTTCAGAAGTTAGTAGACAGAGAGGTTACAATTGGCAAAAGCTTGGGTCTGTTTTTTTTTGGGTTGGGGAAGAGTTTTCTAGAAAGGCCTTCGAGGATTTTGAAAGGGGAAAAAGGGAAGAGAAGTTAAAGAAAAAGGTTCTGGAGACGAAGCTTGGAAGTTTCAGATCAGGAGGATGTGTTCAATGATGAAGACTGAGCCTCTCTGTCAGGCTTTCCAAGGTTTTTAGCTCGAGTTCGGTTATGATTGAGTCTTTGGTATGTAAATTGGGTGTTTGTTGTCTAGGTGTTGTTAGGGGGTCTTGAGTTTTGTTCTCCTTTTGGATGATATCTTTTCATCTTCTGTTGTATATCATTTTCCTTTTTAATGAAATTATCTCTTTATTCTTCAAAAAAAAAGTGAGTAATCAGGTCATGTCATGGTAAGATATATGAGATTTTCCACAAGCTTTCTGTTAGAAACCCCAGAATACACTTAGATAAGTGTCAGACTGAGAACCACAGTCCAGCAGACCTGGATCCCCACCCGAGCAACAACCCAAGTTTACCTACAATCACTCCTATCAGGTTTTCCTATACAAGGACACATCAGCATAACTGAATGGAGACCCCCATGTGCATCTGCATGTGCCTGGTGTGGGACGCCCTTTTTTTCTTTTGATCAATAACTTGCAACTTTCTATAATTAAAGAAGAAATAGATACAGAGAAACAGAATTAGGGGAGATAAGCCTTCTTAACTCACCCACCCAAGGACAACAAACAAAGATAAGAAACTACAAGATAGTTATTGATCAAAAAACTACAAGATAGCCCAAAACAAGGAATCCCTAGTTACCCCTTGTTTGTCTAACCCATCAGCAAAGAAGTTAGCACTTCTTTTTACCCAGTTCAGCTTTACTTAAATGTCCTTAGTCAACCATTTGAATTTCCTTTTCTCATTGCTGTAGTTCCAAAAGCTAGCAGTATCATCTTTCAGCCATTCCACTACCAGCTTAGAATCTCCCTCTAAGATCAGTTTGGTGATATTCATTTCATTGGCCCTTTGAATTCCTTCAAGAGCAGCTGAAATCTCAGCTCGGAGAGAGTCACTCATTCCAATGGACCCTGAAAAAAGAGCAATTCCCACACCCTCATTTCTTAGAACACCCCCAATCCCTGACAGGCCTGGATTACCCATACTGCTTCCATCAAAATTTAATTTGAAAAAAACCATTGGGAGGAGTCCAATTAGGTAGAGAAATGTCTACAGCTGGAGCTGAACTTGCAATTTCCTTCCAGTTTCTAAACAGATCAGCTGCTGAGAAATCTTTAAATGGATCCAAAGACTTCGGCCATTGCACCACTCTAATCTGAATCACCTTCCAGTTTCCCTTTCCTTTCTTTCCAAATAGTCCAACATGTAGCACCCCTAATGCATCTCCACATGACTTTTCCTCTTTTTTTTGACCAGCTGAACAGTGTTGGGAACCTGCCTAACTCAGGGCTCTTCGAGGGGCCAACCTCCTGAATTCTTGGAAAGAGAGAGAGAGAGAGAGAGAGAGAGAGAGAGAGAGAGAGAGAGTTTAATGCTGAAAGAGTCTATCCCTTATTCCTTTTCTGCTCTACTAATAGTTTTACAATCTTGATTGTTACAGTTGTTACAAGTGGATGGCAGTTGTTACAAGTGCATGGTTAGTTGTGCTGATGTGGCCTCCTCTTGTAAAACTGATTAACTGCCTTTTGTTCTTCTTGTAAAACTGATTAACTGCCTTCTGTTGGTCTGTTCCAGCAGTCTTGACAATCCCCCCTTCCTTTAGAGCGAACTTGCCCTCAAGGTCTAATGTAGGAAAATTTGATTGCAGATCTAAGTAGGAAAATTTGAGTCCATGTGCATGAATATGGGCTGATCTGGATCTCCTCTTTGCTTTGTTAGTGTTGCAAGACTGATGGGCCTTGGGCCCTTGCATGTTTGCCCTTGTAGATGGACTATAGAGTTTTCTGATGTGAAGTCCATGGTGAGACGGG
Source organism: Nelumbo lutea (assembly GCF_056320005.1). Classification (NCBI taxonomy): domain Eukaryota; kingdom Viridiplantae; phylum Streptophyta; class Magnoliopsida; order Proteales; family Nelumbonaceae; genus Nelumbo; species Nelumbo lutea. Next base: position 72,167,512 of record NC_142685.1, on the reverse strand, counting down.
CCCAGTCACAGACCACAGGTCCTAGCTGTCTTAACCATTGAATGCCTAGCACCACGTCTGCTCCACTGAGATGGAGAGGATATAGGTCCACCGCAAACTGATGACCCTGAATCTTTAGTGGTAGGCCCATGCAAATGCTATTGCAAGATAGGCTGTTATCGTTGGCCACATGGACCGTAAAGACTGTTGTTGGTTGAACCGTAAATCCCATTTTATCCACCAAGACTTGAGTTATGAAGTTAATGGAGCTGCCACTGTCTATGAGGATTGACAGTTGGCGTCCTAGAATCAGCCCTGCAACTCTCATTGTTTGAGGGGACGCAAGTCCCGTAAGGACTTGTAAGGATATTTCAGGCGTGCCATTGGATTGTATTTCCCACCCTGGGTTAGATTCTCTGCAACCGGTGATGTCGTCTTCCTCTTCGGCATCTGTTTGGAGGAGAAACGCTTGTTGTTTCCTGCAGCGATGGCCCGACTAAAATTTCTCTTCGCAGTTGTAACAGAGACCTTTGTCTCTGCGGGCTTGCATCTCTGCCCAGGTCAGCCATTTGAAAGGAACCAATTGGCCTGGGCCTAGTACTCCTTCCTCTTTGTCTGGTGCTGTCGTCCTTTCTTGTTCCCTTCTTGCTTCTGGACCCCATGGTCGCTGCACCTTTCTTGCTCGACTGAACTTGTCCTCATACAATCTTGCTAGTGCTGCCGCATTGATGACCGAAGTGGGCTGCATCGCTTTCACTTCCAGTCGCAGTTCTTCTTTTAGGCCGCCGACGAAGCTTCCCACCAATGCCTTCTCCGTCCACCCTTGGACTCTCATGGCTAGCCTTTCGAACTCCATCTGGTATTCTATTACTGATCCCACCTGCCGCAACTTTGCCAAATTTTCATCAAGATCTTCGAACCCAGATGATTCAAAACGGACAGTCATGGCGTTCGTGAAGTCTGCCCAGGTTTGACGAGGGTGCCCCCTTCTGTACCATTGAAACCAAAGGATAGCTTCCCCTTCAAGATTCGCAGAAGCCAGAGCTACCCTATCTTGCCCCGATGTTTCATGGTAATCGAAATACCTTTCGGCTCTGAGAATCCAGGGAGTTGGGTCGCCGCTTGAGAAGATGGGGAAGTCAATTTTGGCTATTCTTGTTGCCGCTCCTGTTCTGTGGCTGTTTTCATTGCTGCGCTCTTCTTGGCTTCCTCTATCAGTGTTTGTTGCCCCCTGCTCCAGTCGAAGGAGGAGAGCAGTGAAGCCTTCCTTCATTTCTTTGAGATCTGAAGACATTTGATGGATCTCTACCTCCATCTGATCCATTCGGGTGTCTACTGACATGTTTCTTGTGTTGGCCATGCTGGCTCTGATACCAAATTGTTAGGAACCTGCCTAACTCAGGGCTCTTCAAGGGGCCAACCTCCTGAATTCTTGGAAAGAGAGAGAGAGAGAGAGAGAGAGAGAGAGAGAGAGAGAGAGAGAGAGAGTTTAATGCTGAAAGAGTCCATCCCTTATTCCTTTTCTGCTCTACTACTTATAGTTTTATAATCTTGATTGTTACAGTTGTTACAAGTGGATGGCAGTTGTTGTTACAAGTGGATGGTTAGTTGTGCTGATGTGGCCTTCTCTTGTAAAACTGATTAGCTGCCTTCTGTTCCTCTTGTAAAACTGATTAGCTGCCTTCTGTTGGTCTGTTCCAGCAGTCTTGACACATAGAGGGGGCAAAACGACTTTGTACATCTGGTGAAGGTAACCATGCACACCCAAACAGAGATAAACACCATTCCCAAATGTGATTAGAAAAAGAACAGAAAATCAGTAAATGGTAACCAGTCTCAGCCTTAGCCCTGCAAAGAACACGCCAGTAAGGAGATAAATAACTGTTAGGCCTCTCTCTGAAGGAGATCATAAGTGTTGACTCTTTCCAGAGGCTTATGAATGACATCTTAGGCCATTTTTGCACTGCTTTATATTGGTTTTCTTCAATGATATTTTGGTCTATAGTCCCACATGGCAATCTCATATGGAACACCTGTGTAGCACTATGGCTTTGCTGAGGCAACATCACTTGTCCTATACTTCTCTAAGCCCACCAAATGTTTATTTGCGCAGACACACTTCCTGCACTTGGGATGTATATTTGGTGGAAGGTGTACATAGACCCAGAGAAGGTGGAGAGCATGACTAACTAGGCGTTGCTGACTAATTAGAAGGCCTTACGGGGATTTTTGGGGCTCGCCAACTATTACCACCAATTCGTTAATGGGTATAGTGTGTTAGCAACTCCCTTGGCCCAATTACTCAAATGAAATTCATTTGAGTGGGATGACAAAGCGGAGGTGAGGGTGGGCCTTGGCTCAATGGTTGGGTTGCTCCATTGCGACCTGAATGACCAGGATTTCAAACAAATCTCAGACCCAGAACCACAGCCCAGCAGACCTGGATCCCCCCCACCCAAGCAGCAACCTGAGAGTATCTCACCTTACTCCTATCAGGTTTGTCTATATCAGGGGGCCATGTTCATGTTCATGTGCCTGGTGTAAGATGCCCATTGTAGAGAGCTATAAATTTACCTACACGAGATGAAGAGAAATAAGAAAATCCACAGTTCTTCTATCTTATCTACTTCTACTGTAAGTACCTTTCTCGGGAGGAAGAACTGCCTCGAAGATGCTCATTTCAGATTGGATTGTATTGGTTCTATCATCTTCAATACCAAGTACAATCAACAAGGTGAGCACCATCACTTTTGGATTATCTTGTTGAGCTGTCAACTATATCAACCTACATATCATTAGATAAATTTGCTAGTTTTATATCTTTAGTATACTTCTGTCAATTCATTATGTATCCACAAGGAGAGGAATGTACCTCCTGTACACGAAAGTAAGCCAAAGGCCTAATTCCTTCAACTTAAAGGATTGACTTAGAAGAAGCTCCAGTTTTTGGATACCTTGTAGATCATTTTTTGTAATAGGAATGTCATCCACACATACTAGAAAAAATGCCAATGTGATGGGCCCAAAAAAAGAGAGGAACGAAGAATGAAAAGAAAAAAGAAAGAAGATGATAATGATGTAAATATGTTCTGAATTTATTATTTTTATAGTAGGATCCCACATAGTTGTTTTGTGTAGCTTAGTAGTTGTTGTGAGGGGTGTTTTTGTAAGGTGTCATTGATGCAGGGGGTTTCCTGCAATCTCTTTTGTTTCAGGGACCTGCTTGTAAGTATTTATTTTAATAACATAATAGGGTATAGCAGGCACCACCACTGACCCGTGAAGATTCTTTCGTGGTGCATGGGTATTCTTAATCTGCATGGATCATAATACAGTGGGCAATTTTAGTGTTTAGGAGTGCTAGGTCTCTTGAGTGAGTGCCCCCTCTTTCTCCAGTTTTTTCCCGCCTTTTGTAGGGGAGATCTCATATACCCTATGTGTAGATTGAGTTGTCCTCTAGTGTTGATTTTTTGGCCTTCTTTATTTTTAGTGCAATTTCATTTGCATGGGTGCAAAAGTATGGGAGTACAAATGATTTCAGTGTAAATTCTTTTTTATTTTTATTTTAGTTTTTGCTATGGTAAAATAAAATCTGAAGAAAATTAAAATAAAACTCAAAAGCAAAAGCAAATCAGAACTTATATTTTTCTTAGTTGCACTCCCATGCATTTGTGCTAGTGCAAATGATATTGCGCTGCAAACAAACTGAGCCTTAGAGTTGGGTTTGGTTCTATTTAGAAATGCTAGGTCTCTGGAGTGAGTTCTTCCTATATCCTGTTTCTTGGGCAAGAGCCATGGGCCTCCATGGTACCATCTAATCAGTTGAAGAATTCTCTTTCCATCGACAAGAAATAGGTGCCACCATGAATCATGTTGATGGCATCCCTGTGACATGGTGTAAGAGTTAGTTGTCACCATGTGTGGGAATCTTCAAGTTGCCTTTCTAGATAAAATCTTTGAAGTATTGCTGCCAAGATTACATTTTTTACTTTCTAAGCAAGTAATCTGGTGCCAGCTTGAGGGGGCACATGTGCATGCACGCGCAGGAGCGGGGGTGGGGTTATTGGAATATTGAGTTTGTATGAAGAAAATATATAGTCAGGGAATTGAATATAATATCAAATCTAGGTTTTCTTGAAATATCACAACTTTCCATGTGATATTGTTAGCCAAAACTATCTTCTCCTTGTATATCTTTTCTCTCATTATTCATGACAAGAATTTTGTTCAACAGGTCAAGGATATGCTGGATTTAGAGGTGGTGCATATGACATATCTTGCAAGTTCACTAAACATGTAAGTTAAAAGACTGTATAATCGATACATAGAATTTTCTTGAGGTCTGCAATACATCTTTTTCTCCACTGCAGTTACTTGAAGGTCCATGGTGTCTGCTATAAATAAATCAAACATCCTGTGGACTCTTTTTTATTGGCTTTTTTTTTTTTTTTTGCTTCTTGCGATGTCTATTTCCAGCAACAAGAATCTAAGTTTATGTCAAATTATTGCTTCAACAAAGATATGCTTAAATCAGAACTGTTATGAAGGAGGCTTTCTTCTTTGAGTTAGGTTCATATGGTGCAGATGTGCAGGAAGGAGGCCAATAGATGTCTGCCTTTTATTTTATTTTATTTTTTTGGTCACTTGAAAGAGGGTGGGGAAAGAAGCAACCAAAGCAAACTATGAGCATATTTCCCTAACCAAACCAAAACTTTCGATTAGGAAGATATCCAAATCAAAGCCAGACCAACTTAACTAGTTAACTGGCTAACCGGTTCAGTTGATTGGTTTTTTGGTTTTTATTTAATTTTCATGCAAAGAAAAAAAAATATCTCATTTCCCTAAATTAAAGAAAGAGCTAACTAATATTTCATAACCAACAAAACAAAGATCTACAATTACATTTCAACAATATTTATCTAAATATAACCAAATTAACTAAACAATTAATAAGTATTATAGAAGTACATCAATATTCAATTCTCACAACTTCTAATAAACCAAATATACATAATGGGAAAGTATTTATAGGTATTTGTAGGGCTGTCAATGGGTCAGGTCTGGTTTGGAACAGGGTTACCAGTCCTAAACCAATTATTAATTGGGACAAAACCATAGGCCGATATGTTGTGAAATTTCAAACCTTTTGGTTGTCTATGGGATGGATGGATAACATTTCTTCTCTTTATTAATCTGTCATTATCTTGATCGACTGTTGGAAATGTGTTAATGATTAACAGGTCTTTCATTTTCTTGGTAAAAGAATTCAGATATATAGTGGAAAACATGAGAAACTTTGAAATGAAATACAAATTTGACTTCCTTTTCTAATTGAGGAAACTGGGCTGGTAATAGATATGAGGTAAGGGAAGAGGAGGTCCAGGATGAGATGGTCCTTATGATACTAGGCTGGAGGGAGGGGGAATAGCAGAAAAGGAGGGTGGGGATGATAAGGTCCATCAACTGGATGGATCCTTCCATATTAATCAGACTGTTGGATATGAGGTCCAAGTGACAAAAAAAAATGTGCTATAACATAAGATATTGCAGAGGCTACATTTTACTGTTTGGAAGAGTGAAAAGTCTGTGTCTTTCCATCGATAGTGGCAGAGAACCATAAGGCTGTTGCTTGGTTCAATTAAGACAATTTGGATGCTATGTTATCTAGATACAGCAAGGACACTGATGGACAAGACAAGATATAGAATGTTAAAATTTGAAATATCCGACACAGTATGGCAGCCTTGTACAGGTATCCAGGTTTTATAATTTGCAGGAAATGAATGAAGAGATTAATGAGTTAGTTCGGATATGGTAGAGCCTGCTCCAGTGTGTGGTAAAAGACATCGGAGGCAGCAGTGAGAAATGTAAAGATCTGAAAGGAAGTTAGCTGAGGATATGAAACAGCCATCTTCTCTTTCTGTGATGTTTCATTGTATTTTTTTTTTTTTTTGATAAATGAGTGAAATTTTATTAAACCAGCAAATAAGAGTTACATGCAACCCGTGGAAAGGCACGAGATGCGACCTTTCCTTTAAAGCTAATTACAGAATTATAAGAGTTACATGCAACCCGTGTTTCACTGTAATTATCTTCTTGTTTAATGAAATCTTTTCTGTTATTGATCTATATAACATGCAAGGAGGGAGGAAGTCTGCTTCTGACATATTTTTCATATCTAAATATTGGGTATTGTAGTGATTTTGCTGATAGATGTGTGCAGGATGGTTCCTTTTAATGTATCCCTGCTTGGAGTCTTCTTTTTCTTCTTGTATACTCCTTGTATACCTTTCTGATTTTCTAATGAAGTTTTATTTACTATCAAAAAGAAAAACATGATTTTCTACTGGAGTTGTTTCTTTGGCATTTTCTACTGTAGACAACCAAGGCTTTTCCTAACTATATGTGGTTGGCCATAAGAATCTTGATTTATCCCACTCTATCAGTAGAGTGGAAACTTAAAAAACATGAAACAAACTAACATATGAGATCTAGCCTGTGACAGAAATTCACATTGCAATTCAGATGCTCCAACCCATTCCAGGATAAACAATCAATTAGTGTGTTAGTCAGTCACAGAATCCAACTGAGCAAGCTCTTCATGTTTGAAACCATGTCACAAGCTACACTGTAATGACTCTGCTTCCAGCCAATAATCACCACTCTATCAATTCCCAGAGAGAATAGAATGCCTAAACCCTTATAATAGGAGAGTGTCTCTGTACAATAGAGCTTTTGTGCCCAATATTCCTAGAACACACCATGATGATATCCTCTTTGGTCTTCATAAGCTCCTCCAATTTCTGAAGGACTGAATTTCCAAAAGAAAAAAATTTGTTAAAGGATTTCTTGGGAATTTAATTTTGTATAATTGATTTTAACCTGGTTTTTGTCAAGTTCATTGAGTTTAAATTAGCATAGTTTTATATGGCCTTTTACCTTTTATTCCATGCACTTTTTATGAAGAATATATTTTGGGTTCTCTATGTTTCTAATTCAATGTTACACTTATAGATGTTTCTTGTCCGATGAAACACGACCTGTAGCTAGCATCATCGAGAGCATTTTGCAATGTGCACTGGACTTCCGGTCATGTTTTATTGGGAATGTTAGGAATGTTGGATTGGATCAAGGAGATTTGGCTGGGTTGCTTGCTCAGATTAATTTCACCCAGGTGATATGTTGCATCTTGTCTCTTTTCATTATTTTTATGTTGATTCCTGTAAAATGTAGGTGTGTATAATGGAAATATGTAGAGATAATGGGCCAAATGGGCATTAGTTTCTTTAAGTTATGTTTATGACTTGTGTTAGTGGGTAGTGGGTCTTAGTTATGGGTCTGTTTTCTTGTTCTTTATTGTTTTTTTATTTCTGTCTTTAGTGATGGATGCCCTACTAAGGCCACTCATGTAATTGTCTTAATTTTTTTACAACAAAAGAATAAAAAAGATCATTGGGGGCTGAAGAGAGTCTTTAGAACAACTCTATCTTCTTCTTCCTTTTCTCTTGTTTCTTTTCTTTTAATTCAGGTTATTTCAAGTGTAATTTACAACTTAGTATCAGAGCAGGTTCTCACCTTCTTTTCTTTCTTCTCTCTTCGCCCATACACAATGTGTATGGAGAATTGATCAGCTGATTAGGGAGCAGCTTATGTAGCCTATTTGGGAGGGTCTTTGGAGAGGTTTTGTGAAGTTTTTCATCCCGAGTTGAAGTCCAAGGCAGGTTCTTGGAGTTTTTTTCCTAAAAACCATAGACAACTGGAGAAAACTAGTTACAGGTCCTAGAGACACTTTGAAGCTAGTGCTTGGAGATCAAAGGACAGCCTTTTGATTTTCATTAAGGGCGATTTGAGTTGGACAAGGTTTTGGAACCTCTGGTAGGAGCAGTTGAACTTTCTCTTCTCCCCTTTGGGCGGGTCCTATGAAACTCTAGATTTGGTTGTTTGAAGAGTAGTTTTTTGCTTGGGATAGCAATTCTATCTTAGTTGAGACTTATTTTGATCTTAATTTCACTCAACAGAGCAAATTGGAGGAGAAACCAAATATTCCACAGATTCCAGGTTTGGACATGGGGGCTCAATGGAGAATCTTTTTGGGGCACTGACCACTGTGAAGCTGGATGGGACCAATTATTTAGCCTAGTCTCAGTCAATTAAGATACATGTGTGTAGTAGAGGGAAATGGGGTTATATCACCGGGAGCAAGAAGTGGTTTGGTTAGTGAATTCTATGCAACCACATATTAGTTAGCACTTCTTGTGGATGGAAACTACAAAGGAGGTGTGGGATAATGTCACGGAGACCTATTCCCAAAAACTGAATGTTGCCCGGGCTTACAAATTAAAAAAGTCTAAACATACTAAAGACACCTGTTTGAAGTTGCATCCAGAGCTTATACCTGCCAAACTCAAGAATGCAGTGAATGGAAAAAGGAATGAGAATGTGAAAAGTGGAAATGCAAATGTAATCACCTCCTCACAGAGTGAACAGTGGCATAATGGTGAGAAGTCAATGGGAGAGCAACTAGCAGCCACCAGGGCTGAGTATAAGAAGTATGGCCGAATAATTTGTCGCCTAAATTCTATTGCTACAGCACCTACTTCATCAGAGACAGTTCCCTCTTTATCCGCATATGCCCATTCAAGTATTTGTGCTATTGCGAATCATGCTTCTATCTCAGGTAATCGTAGGATCCCTTGGACAATTGATTATGGTGCCTCTGACCACATGACTAGTGTGTCCCATTTATTTTCTACTTACCAGCTTTTATCTAGCCAAGATGAGATCACCCTTGTTGATGGCTCTTTTGCTCCTATCTCTAGCATGGGAAACATCAAAGATTCGGACACCCTCACCTTATCCTCAAATCTCCATGTTCCGAAATTAAACACTAATTTGCTTTCAGTTAGTAATTTGACAAAATCTTTGAATTATAGTATGACCTTTTTCCCTTTTTACTATTTTTTCAAGACATGGACTCTCAGAAGGTGATTGGGAGTGGCCATGAGGTAAATGGAATATACGTGCTAGACATGCCTAGACAAAGTCAAGTATCATCTCCAAGAGCAACTTTTGGTTCAAATCTGTCAGAGTCAATTAGTTGTATTATGTTATGTCATTATCGTTTGTGAGTCATGTGAGTTGTCAAAGCATTGTAGAAACTCTTATTCTACAAGTAAAAAAGATCTACAGTTCCTTTACATATTGTTCACTCCGACGTGTGGGGGCCATTCCATTTACCTTGCATGGGTGGTTATAAATATTTTGTTATGTTTATTGATGATTTTTCTTGTTACACTGGCTTTATCTTATGTGTTTCCATGCTGAAGTACCCAAACTTGTAAAACAGTTTCATGAATTTGTGCTTACCCAATTTGATACCCGCATCAAGATGTTCCGATTAAATAATGTTAAGGAATATTTTGAGAAAGATCTTGTTTCATACTATGAGAAGTTTGAGGTTATACATCAAAGTTCTTGTCCTCGTATTTCAGAACAAAATGGGGTAGCAGAGAGAAAGAATCGACATGTTGTTGAAGTAGCCAGGAGCATCCTTTTTGTCTCCCATGTTCCAGTGAGATTTTAGGGTAATGTAGTGACGACAGTTACCTACCTTATTAATCGCATGCATTTTCGAGTCTTAGGATTCAAATCTCCCTTTGTTGTCCTGTTTCCTGAGAGTGAATTGTTTCCTATGCCCTTGCATGTCTTTGGGTGCACATGTTATGTTCATGTCCCTAGCTCTTAGAGACATAAGTTTGAATCCAAGGCTCGGAAGTGCACTTTTTTAGGTTATTCCTCCACACTGAGGGGGAGCATTCCATTGAATTGTTTTCTTAACCACTTCCTCTGCCTTCTCTTGTTGATCCTAAGGTTGAGTCTCCTATGGTTCTTTCTATTCTAGTGGTAAAGCCTTCGTCTCCCAGTTCTACCATTCCTACTGCTCCTCCTACTAATCCTCTAATTTTCATAATCATCCTATTGTTCAGAGGTGGTACCAGAGATAAAGGCTATAGCATGATTAGGTTATTCCCCCATTTATATTTGAGCCTCAGACACTCTCAACCCTTGAAGAGAGGACAAGTCCTTCACCACCTGCTCCAAAACCTTCCTTCCCAAACTTGGGCCTACCTATTGCTATGAGAAAAGGTAAGAAGAAATGTACAACACATTGTAACACCTATCTTATAGCTTGTTATCCCCATCTTATTATTTTTTTAGCCTCCATTTCTTCTCAGCCTATACCCAAGTCAATTATAGAGGCCTTGTCTAAGCTAGAATGGAGGGAGGCTATGAAAATTGAAATAGAAGCACTTCGTAAAAATCATGTTTGGGATATTGTGGATTTGCCTCATGGGAAGGAACCGGTAGGATGTAAGTGGGTGTTCACTATCAAGTATCATGTTGATGGCACCATTGAGAGCTATAAGGCTCGGCTAGTAGCCAAGGGTTATACCCAGGTATATGAAGTTGATTATATAGAGTCTTTCTCACCAGATGCAAAAATGACCACAGTGAAAGTTTTGTCATCCTTGGCAGTGAGTTATGACTGGCCCTTATATCTAATATGCTGTTAGTGTGATCAGTTAGTTTATGCATGCCCCTAGAGACACATATGGCTGCCGCAAAACAAGTTCTGCGTTACTTGAAGGGAACTCCAGGAAAGGGTATCCTCTTCTCTAGGCGTGGACACATGAAGCTAGAGGCTTACACAAATGTCAATTGGGCTGGTACTATTGATGATAGGAGATCTACATCGGGTTACTGTGCCTTGGTTGTAGGGAACATTGTCTCCTAGAAGAGTTAGAAATAGTCAGTAATAACCAGGGTCTTTGGTTGAGGCAGAGTATAGGGCAACGGCACATGGAGTTTCAGAGTTGTCATGACTCAGGTCACTTCTAGAGGAGATGGATATTACACATGATAAGCCCTTAATGCTTTACTGAGATAATCAAGCTGCGATCGACATAGCTCACAACCCAGTTCAGCATGAAAGAACAAAATACATTGAAGTTGATCGGCATTTTAGAAGAGTAAGAAACAGTCAGTAATAGCCAGGGTCTTCAGCTGAGGTAGAGTACAGGGCAATGGCACATGGAGTTTCAGAGTTCTTATGACTCAAGTCACTTCTAGAGGAGATGGGTATTACACATGATAAGCCCTTAATGCTTTACTGTGATAATCAGGTTGCGATCAACATAGCTCACAGCCCAATTCAGCATGACAAAACAAAACATATTGAAGTTGATTGGCATTTTATAAGTGAAAGGGTAGCTTCCGGGGAAGTTTTCCTTCCTTTTCTTGCCTCAGAGCAACAATTAGCAAATGTTCTAACCAAGGGTGTCCCCAAGGCAAAGTTACAACATTGTGTAAGCAAGTTAGGCATGATTAATATCTATGCTTAGCTTGAGGGGGAGTGTAGAGATAATGGGCCGAATAAGCCTTAGTTTCTTTGTTTTTCTTTAACTTGTGTTTATGATCTGTTATTAGGCAGTGGGCCTTAGTTATAGGCATGTTTTCTTGTTTTTTATTGTTGTCTTTAGTGATAGACGCCCTACTAAGGGCAGTCATGTAATTGTCCTTATTATTTTACAACAAAGAATAAAAGAGATCATTGGGGGCTGAAGAGAGTTTTTTTAACAACTCTCTCTTCTTCCTTTTCTTCCATCTTCTTCCTCCACTTCTCTCTCTTCAATCTCCTTTTCTCCTATTTCTTTTCTTTTAATTCAAATTATTGCAGGCATGATTTACAACTAAATACTTGGTATATCATAGGTTAATCCTATTATTTATTAAAATATATTACATAAAATATTAATTAACCTCTTTCCATGTGGACATTTCCGTTCTTAAAGCAGTCTACACGGAAAATAGGTTTACTTTGTTTTCAAAAAATCAGGAATTAAGGTCTACTGGACAAGTGAACATGGTGGAAGAGGGTAAGGTGTACAAGTATACTTTACATGTGGCTGATGTAGAGGTCTATTAAATGGATGGTGTGTATCTGCATTGTGATTATTTTGTGTGGCCGAGGACTAGTCCTTCAGGCTTCAAAGCAATTAAGTCAAGAAGAACCTCTTTTGATATATCTATGCCCAATAATCTAAAACTAGCAACTCAAATCATGCAATGTTTAAGGTTGAATAGAAATTTGGTAATGGGTTCTAGAAAAATATTTTATGTGCATTTTAATTAATAAAGAAGTGTTTGAGGACTATAAAGTATTTTAAGAAAATGGTTTGAAAAAAATTATTCAGAATTTGTTTTATAGTGTTTTATAGTGTAGGTATAAGATATGAGAAGTAAAAATAAATAATGAAAATGACCAATATTTAATTAAAATAAACAAAAATCCGTACAAAAAAACAAAAGAATAAAACAACTTTCCCCATAACTCATAAATAGCTTTACATCAATTGTACAATTATAGTTATCCAATTTTACCATATGTTAAGAGTGTGGTTACCCAAACGTTTTTGGAGTGATGTTGTGCTTACATCTTGCTTCCTTATTAATCAGATGCCCATGTCTATTCTTGAAGGTCATTCTCCCTTCTCTGTTTTCTTTCCTACCTTGTCTTCTTTTCCTCTTGCTCCTAGGGTTTTTGGGTATGTGTTTTGTCCATAATCTTGGACCTGGAATGGACAAATTAGATGCACAATCCACTAAGTGTATCTTTCTTGGCTATTCTAGGATTCAAAAAGGGTGTAAGTGTTATAACCCCATTCCCGACGTTCTCCTTCACCCCCACTTCCAGTTCCAGATGAGTACCCCATTCCTCTTGTTCCAGTTGTGACCAAGTCTTTGCCTCCAGTGCAACTCCCTATTTGAATGACCACCCATCCGGAAAGTGTATACACATCAACATGTACTGGCTCCTCCAACTTCTTCACCTTCAACAAATTCAGCAGTTGTTCCCACACCAGCCTTGCCCCCTATCTCTAACCATGATCTTCCCATGCCTTGTGGAAAGGTAAACGTAGTTGCACTCATCATTTATAATTATGTTTCTTTTTCTCACCTTTCTACCTCCTATGAATAGTTTGTTTATGTTCCTAAGGATGTCCAGAAAGCTCTTGCCTCTCTAGGGTGGCACCATGCAATGGAAGAAGAACTTCCAACTTTGACTCACAATCATACATGGGATCTCACCATGCTCCTTCATGACTCTCCAGGTTGTAAGTGGATATACACTGTCAAGTATTTACCCGATGGTAGTGTAGAGCGGTTGAAAGCTCGATCGATTGCAAAAAATTATTCCCAATTGTATGGCTTTGACTACATAGACTTTCTCTCATGTTGTTAAGATTGATCTAAATCATGTTTTGATCTCTTTAGCTGCTATGTATGATTGGCGTTTGTTTTACCTTGATATCAAGAATGCCTTTTTACATGGTGACCTTCTTGTGGAGGTCTATATGGAGCAACCACCAAGGTTTGTTGCTCAAGGGGAGGATGGTAAGGTTTAAAGACTCAAGAAGGCCATTTATGGACTTAAATAGTCCCCCTGTTCATGGCTTGGTAGACTCAATGAAATGGTAAAAAAATTTGGCATGAAACAGTGTCGGGTTGATCATTCAGTATTTAACTATGATTCAAGTGCTAGGAAGATTTTATTTGTGGTATATGTAAATGACATTGTTATTATCGGCAATGACAGGTAGGGATTGATAGGTAGAAGACCTTTCTGCATGAGCACTTTCAAACAAAGGATCTTGGTAAATTAAGGTATTTCTTGAGGATAGAGTTAGCAAGGTCTAAGCATGGTATTAATCTTGTCATAGGAATTATGTCCCTGATCTATTGGAGGAGACAAGATTTTTGGGTGCTAAACCAACCGAAATACCCATGGAACCAAATGTCAAGTTTAGTAGTGATGTAGTGAGGAGTTTGAAGACCCTGGAAGGTGCGGGAGGTTGGTGGGTAAATTGAACTACCTAACCATTACTCAGCCAGATATCTCATTTGCAATTAGTGTGATGAGTCGGTTTATGCAGAGCCCTCGGGTTCCACATTGGAATGCAGTTTTAAGAATAGTAAGTTACTTGAAAGGAGCTCCAGGTTGTGGCATGTTATGTAAGAGTGGAGGAAGTCTTGAGTTAGAAGGATACATAGATGTTGATTGGGGCCGGTTCAATATCTTGCAAGAGATCTACTATAGGGTATTGCACCTTTCTTGGGGGCAATTTGGTGACATGGAAGAGCAAGAAGCAAACTGTGGTGGCAAGAAGCAGTGCAGAAGCTGAATATAGAGCCATGGCACACACAACATGTGAACTAGTGTGGTTGAGGAATCTCTTACAAGAGAAGGGGTACTCAATTGATACTCCTATGAAATTCATAAAAAATAAAAAAAATTGATACCCCTATGAAGCTACAATGTGACAACCAAGCTGCAGTCCACATTTCTTCCAATACAGTTTTTTCATGAGAGAACAAAACATATAGAAGTTGATTGTCAAATTGTGAGAGAGAAGGTGCTCGGTGGAGTGATATGTACTGCATACGTAAAGAAAAGAAGCCACTAGGCAGACTTGTTCACCAAAGGATTGAGTCGGAGAAGAGTGCATTACATATGTAACAAGCTGGGACTATATGACATATACTTACCCACTTGAGAGGGAGTGTTAGAGTCGGCCGTAGAGGGGTAGTTTGGTCATTTATCTTTATGTTAAGAGTGTCGTGTAATTTCTGTTTTAGTCTAATTTAAGTGTTGCGTCCCAAACTTAAATAGGGGCACAACTATCTTTGTGCTTTTAATTAGAAACTTATAAATAAAACCTATCCAACTAGAGAGTTTTCTCTGAGTTCGAACCAGCCTTTTTTTCTCCTCTTCTCCTTTCTCTCTTCTCTCTTTTTCTTCTGTTATTCTATACTTGAAACTGGTATAGATATGAATTTTATCACCATACAATCAAAATGAAAAGTAAAAGTGCAAAATTTGAGAAAAAAGACTTTTAAACCTGAACATCCTGCACAGACTAAACCAAACCCACCCAAGCCCATCCCAAATTCCCAAGTTGTGTTGTGTGAGAAAGGAGAGGAGGTCATTGTGAACACTGAGGTTAGAGGACTCCTGGCCTCCATCTTTCCTATATATAATACAGACAGATTTGGTTATTTAGGTGGCATTAGGACATGGAAAACTGACATTTCTTTAGATTATATTACATAAAATGCTAGGTTATATTCTAGATTATGAAAAACTTGGGGACACAGATATGGATGCCTGTGCAAAGGGGGGCAACTTGGGCTGGGTTCACCTACCCAACCCAAAATAAAGTGGAGTTAGGTTAGGGTTAAGGCCTCAGGCAACTTCAAACTGACGTGTGTGTGTGTGTGTGTGTGTGTAATGCACCAAAAAAAAAAGTTTGAAGGGTAGGATATATTGGTGTCACATAAGTATAGTGCTTTGGAAACACAGTAACGTTTTTAGAAACTGGACCAAGGCATTGGTTAGGATTGATTATATCTGCTTGGAGGCCAGTTGAATTAAGCTTAGGGTTGGGGGTTCAATGTCTAGGATTGGGCTAGGGTTGACCTTAACCAGACCTAACCCTGCACCCGTTGCTATGCAGCAAAGGGATCTAAACAACCTAGGAATTTACAAATGGCAGCTTAGGGGGTTACAGAAAGTACTCCCACAGTCATGCCAATTTCTCATTTGTCAAGTTTCAATTGTGGATCCACATTCTTCTTCTCTGGGGCAATTTGTCCTCTCAAAATTTTGAAAAACATAATGTTACTTGGAGAAAAGATCCAACAAATTATGGGGTTTCTAAACCAGGAAGTAATGGGATATAGGGACCCATCTAGAAAACTTTTATCAATTACTATACAAGGATTTTCTTTCTTTTGTTTCTTTTAGTTAAAACCAAATAAACTAGAACTCTGCAAAATTTAAGTTTGTTGATGTGCATCTTCCATTATTAACATGGCTTAAGTGCTTGCAGGTTTTTACTTGTTTGTGTGTACATTTTCCCTTTCTGTTAATCATATCCCTTTCTGATTTCATATCACTAACTGTTTTAGATAACTGAAAGTGTCTGACATTGCAGGTGCTGGCAATCAAGGCAACGTTTGAGAAAAATCTTAAAGATTTATATCTCTGTTATTTAAAGTCCGCAAAACATGGGGACTTTGGTCTTTGTCGTTTCTGGGGGTATCTTAATTATAATGACTATTATTCAAACATATTTGGTGATGGGATAATCCATTTTGCACCTTGAGCCATTTATTTTCTAAGTTCTGAGAAAGCTTAAGAAAAGGCTTTGTTTGCCATCTTCCATTGGAACAGGAGGCAAGACAGGTCAGTGTGACCTGCTAAATCACTTACTGCATTTAGCTTGGTGAGCACTTATCTGAAATTGAGAGTTACTCCATTGAGTCAATAGAAGGGATCTTTTTTTCTGGAACAAGAGCGTACAGTATGTGACCTTCTCAAGTATTCCCTGATCAGCATGGTTGTGAGCAAATTAAGAGTTATGTATCATATGAATCTGCCTGAGTAAATAATGAAGCAACAGGAAGGGATGAGTCTTTAAACTACCATTCTTGGTTTCATGTTTTGTTAGTGGGCAGTCTTTGCAGAAATTCTCACCTTTCACATGCACATCTGAAATATGTTTTAGTCATATGGGGTCCTGGTTCATGAAAACTCAAACATCAAAATGTTCCCAATTTATTTTCATTAATGCGGTTCCTTTTAGCCCAGTTTTATTTCAAGATGTGCTATGTTAGGTGTTTGGTTCTGGGAAGTATGGGGTGCATGTCTGCTGAGTATCAGCCACACACTGATAAGATGGAACCAATTGTAATTTGGGTCTCATTGAGATGGTCTGATCATTGGGGTTGTGGAGTTTACCTTTTTTTTTTTTTTTTGAGAGACAAGGTAGATGCCTCTTGGGGGAAAGTGTACTTCTAAGAAGATTTGGGGCTGTGGAGTTTACTAGTAACATTACAAGTGAGAATTCCATACTAGTGAGGTTTGTATTATTGCAAGATTGTGGTCAGAGGTGCAATCTGCAGTCTTAAAGGAATATGCCATTACTTGTACTAAATTGCACCTTCTACAGTATATAATTGTAAAGTTGTATAGCAATAACAACAGCAGTGATGTATCTTGGTGCTTTCAGTTTGGCCTTATGTTGCTTAATTTAATGCAACTTTTTTTATTTGACTTCCTTGCCTTTATTCATCCGCCAAATGATAAAAAATGAGGGTTGGCACATAAGTCTCATATTTTCTTGATTTTTTATGGTTTCCAGAACAGTGTTTTCAACTGTCATTCACCCACTTCGGATTGAATTTGGATTAGCTGAACGCTGTAGCTGTTCGGTGGGCTGGGAAAGTATATGGGGCCCACAGTGAGAAATTAAAGTATTGTGTTCAACTAATCCTTCCCTGGATCTGCTAACCACAAATTGTTCCCACATCCCCCTACCCATTGAACGCCACTTCTATGTATCGGGAACATCTCCCCGTGAATGACAAGATATTCCCAATACACAGTTGTAATCCGGATGTGTAAAGAGCTCGTGGGTAGCAGATCCAAGCCCTCATTCGCCGGACTATTTATTATATTACAAAAAACTGTTAACATGGTCAATTAACTGTAACTGTCTACCCGGTAGAACTATTGACCCATCTGACCCATTCAAAGGGTTGCCTCTAGTTTGAACCATCTTCTCTTCCGCCCTATGCCAAGCCAATTCAACTACCCCCTTATTATAATCATGGTGCCGGAGCCACATGGTTTCAAATTTGAACAAGTTTTTAGCTATAAGCCTATAACATCATAATCTATATGACTATCAATAAGCAAGGCACCATAAATAATCAGGCTGAATCGTCTAAAGATAAGTGAGCACCGCTTTAGAGAAAAGACTTGCACTAGTCAGCACTTGCCAATGCTTAATCAGGTTTACAAACAAATTCGGAATATTCTCATAGATGTCATTTTGAATCGTTGTTGACCCAGATGGTTGAATCATCAACCTGTTCGACTCAAATAGTGGTTTTGGTTTAATAAGGAAGCAGAGGAGATTGAGAGATGGGGAGGGACAGAGACAAGAATGATCTCAGATCTGGGATCACTGAGATTCCAGAGAGAGAGAGATTGAGAAAAATTACAGGAAAGCAAGATTGGAGCGGAGAGATCAAATCTCAGATCTGAGATCAGAGACAGATACGAATGGTTGCCACTGCGTTTCAGTTGCTGCTATCATCGCTGTTGTCATCACCAATGAACGTTGGATCCTCCTCTTTTCCTCCTTCTCCCTCTTTCCTTCATTTCATTTCTTTTTCTCCTTCATTCTTTTTTTCTCTCTCCTTCCTTTATTTCTTTCCTTTCTTTCTTTCTTTCTTTCTTTCTTTCTTCTTTCTTTCTCAACCAACCACATATGTCTCGATCTCTTTTCTCATAAAAGACTAAAAGAGTAATGAATATTTGCCTTAATATTCCAATCTAATCAAACCACCTGAACCGTTCAACCCAGACAGTCGAACTGCTGACCTGGGAATCAGTGGCCACAGCAGTTCTGTTTCCAAGTTGGTTTTTAAAACATTGCTCCTTACTGCTCTACTATGGCTTTTAACATCAATAATCTCTGGCCTTCCCATGGGGATCCTGATCTTTCAAGATTGTTTTGTAATGAAACATTCTTCAGCTTGTAAAAACCTCTCTTCTAGAGATATGAGCTATAATTGTGAGAAATATATACCTAGGACATCAAAGTGAAAATATGACCACTTCAACTAACCAAAATCAGGCATCACTACCTCTGGTTCTCTCTACACCAAGAGCCCATTTGGGTGGCTTCTGTACTGATTGAGTACATTGAGTGAACTGCTTCAGAGAAGCTACTTGAGATAGCTCACCAGAGTCGATTATGTGGCTCATTTAAGCCTACTTTAAGCTTTCTAGATTTTTGTCAAAAACAGCTTTATTGTATCCCAGGTTTCTCAGCTCATGTAGTGCCATACACCACTATGTGAAAACCCTCCCAAATGGGCACCAAAGAAGACTATGCATTGATTTCTACATCAGTTTAGTCACTACTCACTAGTGTATGAACACATACTATGCACATGTGCAAGGATAAAGCAATAAGTTGACATTATATAATCAAATTAATTTTTTTGACAGACAAGTATCCGCTTTATAATAGTGTAGATATCCAACTTTCCTTCTTTGTCTCTCAAATCTCAACCACCAATATAGTCTCCTATGATTAGCAAATTAATCTCAACCATCCAGATGGTGCATCAAATTTTCAGCCACCAAAACTTTCTCTACCTTTTGAAATTCATATGGACAAGAGGATGACATGGACAGGACCAAAGCATATTATCTTTCCCTCAGTTTCTCACCCACTTTGAGTGAGAAAGAAGAAACATAAGGTTTATACAAATATATAAGAGAAATGGCAAAATGGTCCCATAAATTAAGAGAAGGGTAGTTTGGGGATTTAGAACTGTTTAATACACAGCCACATGAAAATGTTTTTTTCTAAATTAACTGATGGAATATTAACAGAGGGGCAAACTGTTGGAATCTAAAACTTGTGGGGGAGAGAGTAGTCACTGTTTAAGAAGGGTGAAATGGACTTGATAAATTGTCTAGGTAACTGGTCTACCAATCCAACCAGCATTGGACTAAGGGTTGAAAACATTGCTCCTACCTTTTAATATTCCATCTTTAGTCTTAACACTCTCCTCTGTTACCATTCCTATTGCCACCCCTCCTCTTTCCTACAGTCATCCCTCTCTTGATTTTCCTTCAAAAACGCATATAGAAGGGAATATGGCCAATTTTATCATTTTTTACTTTCCTAACCATGCAAAGAGTAGGGTAGTTAATTAGTATGGAAAATTAGCAGAGAGTACGGGTGATCATTCTTGGCCCATTCTTGGCCCAGTCCAGCCCAGCCCACAAAATTTTGTGCCAAGATTAGGCCCAACTCCTCAAGCCTGGCCCACAATATATATTATATATTTAATAACATCAACAACAACAATATATATATATATATATATATATATATATATATATAAATTATGATAACAACTATTATTATTATTATTATTATTTTATGTATTTCATTTCTGTCACAAATAAAAATAACTTTTATTTTAACAATTATTTTTATTTAATATGATGAATATATAACATTAGAAATGTTCCCAAATGTTTTCAACAAAATTCTATACTTTTTTCATTTTTGTGTTCTATCTTTTTAAATATTTATATATTCAATTATGACATCATGAGTTTCTTTGAAAAGTTGGATCATTGACCCACCATCCAAAGAAGAAAATAGTTTTGTTTTTGGATTAGTTTTGAATTATATATTTCAGCTACATTACATAAATAATTTTTACTTATTACACTTAATTTTTGTTTGACATAATCAATATATAATTTTTATATATTCTTTTGATTACTAATACTTTTTTTATTTTTTCAAGATTTATTATTTAACTTTCATATCATCAATTAATCCATTTTGACCCAAACGACTAACCTACCACCCAAAAAGGAAAATAGTTTGACTTTTAGGTTGACATTAAATTTTTTTTAGCCCTAAATATCCTTGGTGGAGGGGTGGCCACTGTTTAATTTTATTAATATGCACAAAAGAACTCCTATGGGGGAGGGGAATATAAAAATCTTATCCTTCTAAAAATCTATACAAGGTGTTCTATACACTCATAAATCTATCCAAGGAACACAAAAGAACTATATACTCCAGAGATAAGAGAACCCTAGACGATCATTGTGGAATGCTGCCCGAGCCCTCGGGGATAGACTATGATGAGAGAAGTAAACCATGTCATGAGTTGCACCACACCCCTCATTTACCAGCATGTCGGCCACTAAGTTTGTTTTTCGGTAGCAATGGGAAATGGTGAAGTTTACTTGTTGTAACAAGACTGGGATTATCTACAACTCATACCAAAATGACCACGAATGTGAAGAACCCTAAACCATGTTAACCAAGGAGAGATTATTTGAGTAAATAAGTAGGTTGGTTATTCCCATGGAACAAGCTAGTTGTAGACCATCTCTAAGAGCTTGCATTTCAGCCTTCATGTTGTTCACTTGCCCATAAAATTTGGAGAAAGCACATAGGAAATTGTTGGAAGAATCCCAAAATATTATACTTCTTATGTATAATACTTATATTTGTTCAATATAATGAATGTATAATATTAGACATATACCCAATATTTTATTTTTTATAAATATATAACATTAGATATGTGCCCAAAATTTTCTCTATTTTTTTATTTTTGTGATTCTTTGCATTTTCTATTTTTAAAAATTTATTATTTGACTATGGCATCATTTTATTTCTAAGTTGATTCTAAATTTGCATTCCATTTTCATCATTAATAAAAATAGTTCTTAAATTCTATACTTATTTTTAGTATAATGAATATACAATATTAGAGATATGTCTAATTCTTTTTTTTATTATATATTTTTATTTATTTTTTTATTATTTATTTATGACATTATTTATTAACCTATTTGACCTAAAATGGTTAAATTGCTTACCCACCACCAAGAGGGAAGAAAATTGTTTTATTTTCAACTTACTTTTCTAAATATTTATTTTTATACTATTAAAATTAAATTTGTGGATTTAGTCAATAGAATTTAATAATAAAAAAAATATATCTTAAATATAGGATTTAATGAGAGAATAGGAAAATAGTTTTATTTCCAATTGGTTTTAAATTTTACACTCCATTTCCATCATTAATAAAAACATTTCTTATTTATCATATTTATTGTTGTTTCATGTGTCAAATATATGATGTTAAAAATGCTCCCATTTTTTTTAATTTCTATATTTTTTTATTTTTTTATTTAATTATGGCAACATGGATTAACCATTTGATCCAAAAGGGTTTAATTTCTTTCCACCACCTAGATGAAAACATTAACTTTTTCAGGTAAATTTTAAAAGCACAAGTTTGTATGTTATTGAAATTATTAATTTATTATGCATGGATTTAATTAATAGAATTTAATGACAAAAAGAAATAAAAATGTCTTAAAAATACATTAAATGTTGGATTTAATGAAAGGGAATTGAATGCATTGAATATCTAAAAGTTACCTCTTTTCAATTCATTTAATATCAATAACTGATTACCATATTTGCCCTTATTTTTATCAATAAATTTAAATAACGAGAGGTAAATTTAGTCCTCTAAAAAATTCAAAAATATTCTTGTATATATAGATATATATATACTTTTGTTTGAGTAAAATACCCCAACGTTTAATTTGGTCCCTCTCTACTTATATGGATTGAAATATAGTTTAAATAACTACTTTTCTCTTCAATCAAGTCCGTTGCATTAAGCCTTATATTTAAAATATTAATTCCCATTAACATTCATTGAATCTTATTTTGACAAAAATAGCCCTATTTATGGATTTGGTCCCTCTCTGATTTTGACATCACAAAATGTAATTTGAATTACTACATTTTTCGTCATTCAATTCCCTCTCATTAAGTCTTATATTTAGGGTATCAAATCTCATCATTTCATTGCATCTTATATTAATTAACCATATTAGATAAGTGTGATAAAGAATAACTTTTTCATTGATGATAGAAATAAAATACAAATTTCAAACCAACCCAAAAATGTAGTTTTATTTTGGTGGTGAGTCAACAATTCAAACTTTTTTAAATAATAATAATAATAATAATAATAATAATAATAATAATAATAATAATAATAATAATAATAATGATGATAATATACACAAAAGTAAATATACAAAAATTATAAAAAAATATATATTTTGACGCATCTCTAATATTGTATATCTATCATATTAACAAAAATAAGTGTGACAAATAAGAATAATTTTTATAGACATAAAAATATACAAAATTTATATAAACTTTAGAAACATATTATCTAATATCATCATTATAAAAAAGTGTCACATGCAAAGCACAAGAACACTTATTAATTACTATGAAACGTGTGAATGAGAGTGATAATTTTGTTTGACTAAAATACCACAAGTTTCTGCCTCTAATTGTAAGGGCATAAATGTAATTTTTACAACTTTTCTACTCATTCAAGTCCCTCTCATTCTTATATTTAAGGAATTAGCTCTAATAACATTTATTGAATTCTATTTTTGACTAAAATATCACTTTTTAATTTGGTCTCTCTCTAATTGTGAGGTCACAAAATGTAATTTTAACTAGTACATTTTTATTCATTCAATTCCCTCTTATTAAGTCTTATATTTAGGTATTAACTCATTCTTTTATTGAATCCTATATTAATTAATCATATTAAAGAAAAATAAGTGTGACAAAGAACAATTGTTTTTATTGATGATACAAATAAAATACAAATTTAAAACCAACCCAAAATTGAGTTGTTTTCCTATTTGGTGGTGAGTCAACAAAATGTGTTAACCATTGATGTCATAGTTAGATAATAATGATTAAAAAAGATAAAAATACAAAAAAAAATGTAGAAAACATCTGAGCCCTTAACTAATATCATATACTCATCATATTAAACAAAAAGTGTGACAAATAAGAATAATTGTTATAGGCATAGAAATATATATATATCAATTTTTGAAAACACATTATTTACTATCATCATTAGGGATGAATATATATATATATATATATATATCAATTTTTGAAAACACATTATTTACTATTATCATTAGGGATGAAACTTGGACAGGTTTAACCCAAGCCCTACTCGACCCAACTTGAGCTTTTGCATGGGTTAGGCCTGAATTTTCAAGCTATGGGTTCATTGGGTTGGGCCTAGGCTAAAATACTCAAGCCTGACCCAACCCGATCCCACCTGAGAAAATGCATACATATGCATATTATATTTCTAAAATATCTTTTTTCTAGGGTAAAATATAAAAATCTCACTCGAGTTTTTTTGAAAATCATAAAAATCTCCACATGTTTTGTTTAAAACAAAAACCTTCCCTATAGTTTTTAAAAAATGTGCAATTACCTCCCTTCCATTATCTTCCTAGACAGAAAATGCTAAATTAATAAATATATTTTTTGAAATACCTGTTTTACCCTCCATATTATTTGGGTTCTATAGCTTGGTGTTTCTCTCACCAATGGAGATGTCAGGAAGAATACGAGTTATGAGAGAGAGAGAGAGAGAGAGTACTCGTATCTCTTCCTAAACCAATAATATTAATACTAAGGGTAGAAGTGGTATTTTAAAAATAAATGCATAATATTAGTATTTCTTGTTTAAAAACATAATGGAAGGGAGGTAGTTGTAGACTTTTTCAAAACCATAAGGGAGGCTTTTGTCTCAATCAAAACATAGGCGAGGTTTATATGATTGTTAGAAAACCTAGGGGAGGCTTTTTATATTTTACCCTTTTTTCTAATTATACGAACATGTGCATATGTATAAAGTTTGTAAATGTATATTTGTAAATGAAATTTGTACATATTTTCAAATGATTTTACTCTTAAATTGGGTCAAAAAGCCATTAAAAGATGAATACATAAAAATATTTACATAAGTTCTTTGAAGCCCGCCCAACCCACCCAAGTTGCACCCCTAATCATCCTCATCACTGCCACGTACAAAGTACATGCCCACTTAAGTATGTGTGTGTGTATGTGTGTGTCATGATTTTGAAAACCAGACCAAACTAGACGATCAGACCAGTTAACTCAAGAACTTGACCAAACCAGATGGTTAAATGGTTTTGGTGTCTAGTTTTGAACCCCAAAACCATCCGACTAGGGTTTGGACCAGATGGTCAGACCATTGGACCTATGAATAAGTGGCCAAAACAGTTTGATTTATATATAACATAATATGTTTAATTATAAAATATCATAGTATATATTATATATAATAAAACATATATGATATATATATACATATATTACAAATTATATATACAAAAATATTTCATTTTAATTTATATTAAATATTGTATATAAAAATTTTAATTTATATTACACATTCATGAATCAATCCACTCTTAGGCCTTGAAACAACACTTCGGCCTATTTCACTTGGTCAGGTAAATATATCCAAATTCCTACGCAAAATTTGGATTTATTTGAACTTTCTTAGTGTATCTATGCATATCCAAAGCATATATGTCTCTTAAAATTGCACTTCTGAGACTTTGAACCTTGCTAATAAGCCTGTAATGTACAGATTTTACAAGATCTCTGGTGATAGTATTCAATATTTATGATCTTGACAACCTACTGAGAAAAACACCTTTCGAAATATTTCCTACAGAAACAATAAAATGGGATCCAATCTTTGGACTTCCGGTTAGAAGAGAAAACATAGCCAAGTGCCTAAAGATGCAAGCACTGGGACAACCCACAGATTATTTTCACTGCATTAGTTCCAGAAACATATTCATCCTCGACAAATGGAAGAGTCTTCCACACTTTCAATTTCATAAAGTCATTCCCTTTTCCTGCAGTAATCAAAATATAACTTGAAAATCTATGCATTTTGAACACATTTGATAGACAAAAATGAAGATCCCACCTTCAAGAATGTTTTCTTTTTCCATGCAAATGGCAGCATAATGGGAATTGGCCAGTTCCAAGAGTCCAAATTGCCAATTGTTTGAAAGGCTCTTGGGATCATCAAATGCTTCTACAAGTATTTCAGATGCCTGAAATTATAATAGAGATGGTAGGAATATAGAGACTGACAAATTAAAGCACCAATTTATAAAGATAAAGCTAACCCGTGCAAAAAGAAATATTGTTGGATGATTGGGCCTTTTATTTTAAGATCAGAGTGGATCCAGATTTTTCCAATTATATAACAGATTTCCCATTTTAAATATGTACTAGAAAATCAAATCAGATCCAAATAATGAACCAAGCCATTGATCAACCTAATATTGTAGAATCTTGTCATGTATTCTCTTTTACAAGGAGAGATCGGCCTACCTCAGAAATTAGATCTGTAGGAACTTGCAAGCCATCGCTCCTAGTAGCCCTGAAGCGGATGGTAAATGTCTTGAAAGGTGCAGCCGAGAAGCCCCTCCCCAGTGCTTTTACATAA